>NC_137100.1:45220555-45820555 GCF_949357685.1 Gobio gobio | reverse complement strand
GAGTAAACAATGTGAAGGGGCCAGGCTGTTATTTTCTAGACAATAAAACAGAGAAGCTTGTTCTATAAGCCAGCAGACGTACTGTATATATGCCTACAGTTAAGACTAGCCTTTGTTTTATTTACTTGGCAAGCACCATTCAACTACTGCAACCCTTGGAAATGTAGAGTGGATAAATAAACTGTCTTCTCTTGGGTTAGTAAAAATGAAGTCTCTGGACCGGAGGGCATTTTCGCTAAAAACAGAAATAGCAAATGTTTACATAGCTGACTACGAACTCACACAAATGTACATCCTGATACAACTCTGAATCTATTTTTCCTGCCCTTCATACACATCATCACTCCATGTTCTTCTCGCTCTGCCATTACTTCCAGATCCATTTCTGCGGTCAAAAACTACAACAGGAGACAAGAGGTCTATAAACATGTCATAGCTCTGTGTAATGAGGACTCAGGTTCTTTTAGCCCCCAAAATAAATCTATTTACCCTCTAATAATAACCAAATTTGAACTGCCATCTGCAAAGAGGCTCCATTGCTATCACCTCTTAGGCACTGAATAGCCATTAGGCCCTGGTTAAGGCCGAGATAACAGATGCCGTACACATTGCCCTTGCTGTACCTGGGAATGTCTACTTGGTAAAGTGGCACATTAAGGAGAATGGATCATTACCAGCCAGCTCATGCGCTCGTGCACGTGTTATTGTGTCAGATAGGCTTGTAGTCAGAGGAGATGTCGAGGTCTATACATAGCACATGCTGATTAACTTCACTTCATTGCAGACAACTGGAGCAAGTTAGAGCAGTCAAAGGCCTTTAAATGCATTGATTACAATCATGTACACATATTACTGTACAAAATTTTGGAGACATAAATTACTTCTAAGAAATTACTTACAGGAATAAGAATAAATTACATTTTAAAATACATTTAAAACCTTGAATTTACCAATTACCAACTACACTGATTAACAAAAAGTAAAATTTTATAGATATTTATATTAAATATTAATGAATAACATTAATTTGAAATTTTAATCTCCTAGACTGACTACAAAAGAGGGACATGCATGCACTGATGAGCCAAAACAGTATGACCAGTCACAGGTGAAGCGGATATCAAGGTCACAAGTTAAAGTCTAGGTACTGTATTAGATGGCAAGCAAAAAAAATCTGTTCTCGTAATCAACGTGTTGGATTGCAGGAGAAATGGGCAGTGTTATGGCAAGGCTTGTGGGTTGCTCCCAGGCAGCAGTGGTGAGAATTTACTAACAGTTTTCCAAAGGATAAACAACACCAGCGACAGGGTGTTGGGCGCCCAAGGCTCATCGATGCACAAGGAAATTAAGGCTATCCCGTCTGGTCTGAGCCAACACAAGGTCTACTGAGGCACAAGCCACACAAAATTGTAATGATAGTTATGGGAGGAATATGTCGCAACAAACAGAGTATCGCCATCTGCTGCGTATGGGGCTGCATAGCCACAGAGCAATCAGAGTGCCTATGATGACCCCTGTCCACAGTCGAAAGCGACAACAACTTGGAACCGTGGAAGAAGGTCGCCTGGTCCGATGAGTCCCATTTTACATCACATGGACAGGTGTGTACGTGTACACCGTTTACTTGGGGAAATGATGGTGCCAGGATGCACTGTGGGATGACGACAAGCCGGTGGAGGGAGTGTGATATGGAAAATGTTCTGTTTAGAAACCCTGGGTTCAGCCATTAATGTGGACGTAAATTTGACACACGCTACTGCCTTAACATTGTTGCAGAAAAGGTACACCCCTTCATGATGTTCCCTGGAGAAAGTGGCCTCTTTCACCAGGATAATGCACCCTGCCACACTGCACACATTGTTCACTAATGGATTGAGGCACATGACGAAGAGTTCAAGGTGTTGCCCTGGCCTCCAAATTCCCCAGATCTCAATCCAATTGAGCATCTGTGGGATGTGCTGGACCAATAGGTTCGATCCACAGTGGCTCAACCTCACAGCCTACAATACTTGAAAGATCTGTTGCTAACGTCTTGGTTCCAGAAACATCAGGACACCTTCAGGGGTCTTGTAGAGTCCATGCCTCGGCGGGTCAGCCCTTTTTCGGCAGCACGTGGAGGACCAACAGCATCTTAGGTCATAATGTTTTGGCTCATCTGTGTATATTGATGCAAGATCACAGAAAACTATGCAATCTGGTGTTGTATCTGTTTGGTTCCCCTGGCATCTTTTGCAGGTTCCTGGATGTCCCACAAATCTAATACAAAAGGAGCCAATGAAACCCACATGAGGGAAACTGAACCTTGCAAGAGGTGCAGCCTGATTGAGTTTACTCCTTCCTGCTTGTCATTGGAGCCTCCCAGCTAATTCAATTTCCTGGGAGCAGCAGACATGCTGTTCTAACAGGCCATTCACTTAGGGCTATTACAGTCCCATCCTGCCCCCTGCCATTCATCATACACTGATTGGACAGCCGAGTCAGAGGGAAAGAAACAGGAAGAAGGGTAAACGAGGTAATCATCTCAGAAATGCCACCATACTCTGGACTACTGGAATTTCTGAACAAATGTAATTTTGTAAGCTACGTTTGGTGGCCTTTTTCTAATGTCCTTACATTTCCTATAAAATACATCACTAGCAATGTTCCCTCTAAGCTGCGCGCGTGCGCGCTCGCGCACTTGTGATGCCGCGACCGTGCAGAAAGAATGCACGCAGCGCAGACGGCAGACGCGAAATGAGGGAAGAAATCCATTTGATCGTAGTTTAAATGAGAAATAATTGCAGTGCTCTGTTAAACCGCTATAGAGTTAGTATCACTATAGTGTTAGAACAGGTGAATGTGGTTTACAGGTTTCATTGAGAGAATTGTGTCGAGTGTGAGCAGCAGTGAGTCGTGTTCGCGGTCCAAATCTCAATATGAGAGGCAACGAGAAACGCAAAGACATGAATAGAACGTTATCATATTTTAAAGAAGAGTGGCTTGATTAAGTGGTGGAAATAACTGATGATGGACACAGCACGGTAACAAAACAGACATCTACAGTCACATTTACCCACAACAAGTGTAGCGTGCAAACTCAAAACACCTCAGTAACACACGTCAGTTTAAATAGATGTGTGTGTGGTTTGGGTTTCAGGGATGTTTAGATAAGAGTTCACATGTCCCCTTGAACATATTTAGCTATTAAATCTATTTAATTACTTCAGTTTTTTATATAGGCTATATGTATAATATATCAGTTTAAATACTTCAATTAGTTTGTATATTATATTATAGGCTGTTATAATTATATTTTATTGTAAGCCTAATAAAGAATTGATCGCACAAGGGGATTGTTTAGGGATCCTTGCCATTAAAAAGTAAAAAAATAAAATAAAATCTGATATAGAAAATCTTGGAAATTCATAAGCAATAAACAAACATAAGTTTGATGGTTTAATGCTGCCTTTCGCCAATGAAAACAATCTCAGTGTAACTGCTTAATTTTTTTTTCATATTATATTATTATAAAGAATGTAACTGTTTTGGTGGAGATTTTTAAGTAAGTATTTCTTGGTAAAGAATACAGCATTGTAAAAAAAAAAATCTGTCAAATTAAAATGTGCTTAATTTAGTGAATTCTGAATTAACTGCTGTAAAAGAAATGATTTAATATATCACTACGTTACATCAAGGGTTAAATAAAATAGAAATGGCACATTAAAGCTGCTGTCCGTAACTTTTTTTGTGTTCAAGATTTACAAAAATTATATGAAGAGAATGTACAACATTAATCAATTTTCCAAATCGTGTTTTTGTCTTACCCCGAATCATTATGATACACTTATAATAAGTGTTTATATTGGGACTATTTCAGACCGGTCTGGTAGGAACCGCTGCGGAGGAGCACAGTCCCTGCGTGACTTGCCGTAGACATAAACAGAGAGAAGTAGCTCCGGCTGCAATGTTCTTCCGCAAGACGCATGCAGTTCTGTTTATTAACCGCTAGAGCGCAAAAAGTTATGAACAGCAGCTTAAAGTTAAAAGTTATAACTGCAAGATGAAACCACTTTTTGCGTGTGTTTGCGTATGCTGTACAGGTCTGGTATAAATGAATGTTTTTGCTCAGGTGACCAAATGTCCGCCCAATAGAGAAAAGTTTTGCTCAGCGAGAAAATAAATTAGAGGGAACATTGATCACTAGGTGATTCAAATAGACCTTTGAGTACACAAACAGTATTGAACATGAGGATAAGAACGCATCACACAACCTGTTCACGTTCTATAAAGTGACAAATTTGTGAGAAAGTCACTTGTGTATTATCTGAATAAATCATCGTTTTGAACAAAGAGGATGAGAATGATTTGCTGATTCACTTATTAAGGCAGTCACTTTTTGTCACCTACTGGCGTAATGATGCAACTAGCAGAAAATTAAGCTGAATTATGGAATGAGGAGCTACGCTTCAAATCTGTTTCTGCAAGAGACTGATTTTTTGCCTGCGATCAGAGCAAAACAGAGAGAAAAGAAAAAGAGAATTAGAGCAAGATGGAGAGTTATGGCAGATACAAAGATGCAGAACGCAGACAAGGAAGCAGAGGTTCACAGCTACTGGTATACACATACTGTGTAGCTGGTCTGTTGCAACTAAATGATAAATTAGTTCAAAAGACTTTTAACATTTAAGATGGAGAGCTCTGAAAAGGAAATGATGGTGCTTTGAAGTTGTATCAGTCTTGACCACCTTAATATAAAAATACTAATATGAACTGCTAAATATTCAAAGTACATGAAGAACATTTGACACAGGGTCAGCAAATTAAAACGGACAGTTTAATTAAAAAAAAATGCTGAAAAGTGGAAAAGGAAATGAAAAATTCTAAGCAGATACTTCTGCAGTAGAAAAAAAAAAAGAAAAAAAAAAAGAAAGCCACACAGGGTAGAAAAGTACTAGCAATATTCACACAATAAGGTTCTTGGATGAGGGAGCAAATAGTGCTGCTGACAATACAGGGGTACATACCATGGGATTCAAGAGCACACAGTGAACCTATTTTTAAAGTCCTGCAATTATTTTTAATTGTAGAAAAACATTCCAGATTTTCCAGGCTGGTGAAAGACCATTGTGAGAGCAGTGTTTTCATAGGGGCCTTGCAGATAAACCATAAGGCTGTCCAGGGCTCGGTTTGGAACTGACACACTATATTCCCTCCATCCTGTAGAAGAGAAGCTATTTTTAACTAAGACTGAAAGCAACATTGTGCTGTAAAGTTAATCAGGGAGGCTGCAGAGCCGTTATACGTCACTTTCACACTGAATGTCTGGTCGGGAGAACCATCAGTCAATGTCTTTGTGAGAAAGACTTTCTCTTTCAGTAGATTCACAAACCCTTGTAGAGGAAAGATCTGCACTTTTTTTTTAAAGCATATACACTACTGTTTAAAAGTAGTCAAAAACTTTTTCTTTTTTTTTTCTTCGAGAAATGAATATTCAGCAAGGATGCATTCGATTGATTCAAGGTGACAGTAGAGACAATGGTACGAAAGATTTCTATTTCAAATAAATCCTGTTTTTTTTAACTTTCTATTCATCAAAGAATCCCCCAAAAAATTATCAAGCTTACCACAAAAATAATAAGCAGCACAACTGTTTTCAACATTAATATAAATAAGAAATTTCTGAAAAATCCGTTTTGCCATCACATTTTAAAATATATTAAAACTAATATTTCACAATATTAGTATTTCTTTTTTTTCTAATAAATGCAGCCTTGGTGAGCAGAGACTTTTCAAAAACATGAAAAATCGTGCATATTCTAAACTTTTGAATGATATATATATAAAAAACAAAATTCTTAAAATTGTGTAAATCCCTCACTGTCTGAGAGTGGCATGAATCCCCTGTTTCAGTGATAAAATTTATTGTGTATGCATGCAAACATGCGTCTTTGGCCCCTATGCTTTGTGTGTTCGGTCTGAAGCCGAACCTCTTTTGCGTTCTCCATGCTATAGTAAATGTATTTCAGGTCGTGGAGATCAGGTCGAGTTATTAAGGTCCCAGGAGGATACACATAAACCTCAGTGTGTTTTTACAGTGACATTTAGCAGGTCAAGACCCTGCTCTGCAGTCCTGTTGAAATACTGACCTGGATTCGGTCAACATCCGCCTGGACTCATCTGGTATTTAAACATGAAAATGTTGCGAGAGGCCTGTGGCTAGTATTTGAAAGATATTTGCAAAGCATGAATAGATGAAATTAGAAAAATACAAATGAATGAATCATAGAACATTTAGGACGAACAAGCTAAAAAGACGGAAGGTTATTTTTGTCATTGGCCTGAATATTACTTTTATTGGTCAGGCAGTCACACAGCCTGATTTATCTGGAATTGAATTTCGACCATAAACATATCCCTCACAAATTTTGGTCAAAAGTGACAGATTATAGTGGTTAAATTATCAAAACTGACAGAAACTTTTACATCGTCACAAAGAAATTATTTAAAATAAACGTGGTTCTTTTGAACTTTCCATTAATCAAAGAATCTTGAATTTGGAGTATGATGCTGAAAATTCAGCCATCACAGGAATAAATTACAATTACATTAAAATAGTTTAAATTCTAATAATATTTCACAATATGACAGTTTTTACTGTATTTTTGATCAGATAAATGCAGCTATCTTTAATAGTTAATGTAAGTAACTAAGTTTGCACAAAATACTTGGTCTTGGTCAGTTCAAATAACTAAACAAAAACTATTATTTCACCAGACATATATGTCTTAAGGCCCGTTCACACCAAGAATGATAATAATAAAGATACAGTTCTAAAAATCATTCACAATAATAAAGAATAGCAGAGTTCACATCACAGCTATAACGATAACGGCACAGAGAAACAATATCATTGGAATCACTTTCAGAATGATTTTATCCAGCCAATGAATGATAGAGACACTAACAGCCAATCAGAATCCATCCTGCTGAAACTAACTCGAGCCTTTAAAGTGACAGACAAGCATGCATTTAGAATAAACAGAACGATATCGTCCGCTGGTGTGGACGCTAATATCTTTATAGATCTTTATAGTTAACATTCTTGGTGAGAATAGGCCTTTACACTTCTTGAACTACTACTTTATACTTTCTTCAGTTATGTCTTATTTATAAAACCAAAAGACTCTTACCTAGACTCAACCTACTTTAAAAAGCTTGTTTTTACATCCACAGTGTTAAATTCCAGCATGTAATAATGGTGCAGCTGGAGATCATATCATACCTGTGATGAGTTCCCGAACTTCCATGTCATTGGTTTTCCTCAGCAGACGGATGAGAGCGGGAATCCCATCACAGCTCTTGATGGCTACCTTGTTATCGTGGTCCTTGCCGTAGGAGATGTTTCTCAGAGCTCCGCAGGCTTTGCGATGAACTTCAGCTTTAGGGTGGTCCAGCAAGCCCACCAGCACTGGGATCCCCTTCAGCTGCCTGACATCCTTCTTTATCTTGTCGTTCTCATAGCAGAGATGCTGCAGGTAGGCGGCGGCGTTGGACTTAACCGGATCGATGGGGTGACCTAGCATGGCGATGACCTCAGGCAAGTCGGGGTCTCTCCAGCGCGGATCTTTGCGGATGCTGTCAATCGAGGGGGAGCGACGGCCCCCCATGCGGTCAAGACTGGCCATGCTGCCCCTCTCGGGCTGGGCAAGAGGTGCTGGGTACATGCCATGGATGTAGGGGTGTCTTTCGTCGATTAATTCAGCCTCTATGGGGTCCTCGTAGCCTCTGTGACAAATTAAGAGAACGAGAGAGAATTTAAAGAGATTTATCAGTCAACCAATGGGATTAACACCAGACATAGAAAAGAAAAAAAACCTCTGAATGTTAAGTTATATAGTATACTGTAAGGGGCTTTTTTCACAGAAATGTGTTTTGCATTCCACTGCACTACTTTTCCATTGTTTTTCCATGTAAATGCACTAGATGGACATCTTTAATTATTGCTCTCACACTCGCATCTTTTGCAGCATCTTGCGCATGACAGCATTCTAAAAACACGGCGCTCAAGTTAAAAGAAGATAAATCTTTTTTTAAGTGTCTCTAGACCTTGCATTTTGTTCATTCCATTGATCTGCTGCATCTTGCGTTTTTAATTGCAAAAACATGTTTTGTGTGATCCAGACCTCTGAAGAAACAAGTGAAAACGTTTTTCCTATGACAAACATGCATTTGTTTCTTTAGTTTTTGTTATATTTGAGATATGTCATGTTTTGTATGTAGAATTTTTGTAATGAAAACTATCTTATGCTCAGCAAGGCTGCATTTAGTTAACTAAAAATAAAATAAAAACAGTAATATTGTGAAAACAGTTGTGCTGTTTAATAATTTTTGGGAAAAAATATGTTCTGTCTTTACTGTCACATTTGATCAATTTAAAGCTACACTGTGTGATATTTTCCCCCATCTAGCGGTGAAAAGGTATATGACCATCCAGTGAATTTTAGTTTATGTTCTTCTCAATTCCGATTTCGTTTTTAACTCCTACGGTGGCCGATTTAGTCCAAGATTAACATGGCTTCCAGTTCGACCTCGTCAACATTCGAAACGGTGCCATCGAGTGTTAAAATGCAAAAGGCGAAGCTTGAATTTACGGGTATGTCCCTCTTTTGCAAATTTTTTAAAGGGGTGGTAAACCACGATTTCACTATTCTAACTTAAGCTAGCGTGTAATGTTGCTGCTTTAGCATAAACAACATCTGCAAAGTTACAACGTTCAAAGTTTAAAGCAAAGGGAGATATTTGCTTTTAAAGAAATCAGTTTCTAAGAACTACAGCAAACGGCCAGTAGGCGACTACAGACATTCCTCCAGGGTTGGTGACATCACCAGGCTCAATATTTACATAAACCCCTCCTCCGAGAATATTAAAAGGGGGGGTGAGGCCATTTTGTATCGTGGCGCTGTTGAGGTATAGTTAGGCTGGAGTGTTGTTGCCGCGATGCAGAGGAAACGCTGTTATATTCATCCGGATTGCAGGTCTGGGGTACTTGCTTTGTTCAGCCTTCATATGGACAGGGGTGCGTTGCAGAGCGTTTAACATACAGCATGTTATATGCACGTGTGTTTGAGACAGAAGGGAACAGGCACTTGCGGGGCTCCCGCTGCACATCTCACGGAGGAAAACTTTCACAATGTTCGCGAGTTCAACACCGGATTTGCACAACGTCAGCTGCATAAGACAGCCAGTGTGTGAATGCACGACGCGCGCGGGGCTCCCTCCCGCAGCACATTTCACGGAGGAAATCAGGGTTAGCGAATCACAACACACTGGGCCAGCTAACCAATCTCAGCCCATCGCGTATTTTTGAGGGACTGGCTTCATACAACCCGGAAAGCATCAGACCGTTTTACAAGGAGGGACAGAGCAGTGTAGAATAAATGTCAAATATATGAAAAATAATGATTTTTTTTTTAAAAACGAAGCATTAACACATGTTACAGTGCACCCCACAAACACAATCAAGCCTTCAAAACAATGTGTTTTACCACCCCTTTAAATCTTTGCTTTCAAGATAAATTGTGTTATTCTCACAACTTGTGTAGAATTTAATTTGCCAAATGGGAGATTCTAATGCGGTTGAGTTTTGGAATTTTGGAATCTAAAAAAGCATTATGGTCTAAAAAAGGACCCGTCTCAAAGAAACAATAAGATGAGAGCCAAATATGAAGGAGTAAGACAGAGACAGAGAAAAAAAGTGATTGTTTCAGTTATTTACTATGGTGTCAAAGAATCCAAAGCACTCGTCAACAGTGTTGGGGAAAGTTACTTTGAAAAGTATTGCAATATTGCGTTACTCCCTTAAAAAGTAACTAATTGAGTTACTTAGTTACTTTTTAAGAAAAGTAATGCGTTACGTTACTTTTGCGTTACTTTTTCTCACCTGGGCTGGGCTTGTTTTTGTTTTGTTTTTAAAACAAAAAAGTTATATTTTTGTGCAACGGTAAAGACCTCTTCATACCAAAATTTAAATAATAAGCCCCAGGCTGAGGTAAAAATTCAAATTCACGCATGAACAGTAGAGGGCGCAGCTTTGCTGTGCTGCCATTCTGGATAATGGTTGAATAGGATGCAGGAGAAACAAGTTTTACCAATAAAAACAAAAAATCTAGTAATTTTCATCATCAAAGGTCAGCAGCAAGACATTGGTAAATTAAATATAAAGGTAGATTATGCATAAAAATAGTTGTTTTATTTAACATTTAATTATTGGAGGTTTGCATAGTACTCTGATTTTGCATTTGACTGATTTTATTCATTTTGAGGAGTACAGAATCTTTATTGTGCAAGTGAGATAAATAAGTGCTCACATTTAGACTAGAACTACAATAACCATCATGTTTACACACAACGCCTCTGCACTTATTTTTCTCAACATGGGGGCAGGAGAGCTGTCAGTCAAACTAATGTGAAAAAGTAACTTGCGTTACTTTTTTGAAAAAGTAACTCAGATATTTTGTTGTAAATTTGAAAAGTAATGCGTTACTTTACTAGTTACTTGGAAAAAGTAATATTATTACGTAACTCAAGTTACTTGTAATGCGTTACCCCCAACACTGCTCGTCAATAAGAAAAAACACCTGCTATTTTCTTGTTAATTGTGTCTGTCAGGACACAGTGATGTTCTGTCTTTCTTTAATTAATGATGGATGGGATACAGCATGAGGGAAAACAGAGAGCCTGCAGAGCCCAGAGCAAATATAGAACAGACTGGAAGCAAAGAGAGAAAGAGAAAGAGAGACAGATGGATAGGGAACGACGAATGGCTTTCCTACAATGAATAATCTGATAACAGGACAGTGCAGTACAGTAGCGCTCCCACTGTAAGAGTCCTAGCTATGTTATTTTCTGAGAGCCTCCTCGTTAGACATAAGCAAGCAATCAATGTGTTGGGATAGGAAATGAAATAATCAGTGTGCATTTCTGGAAAACTCTTTGTAAAATGACACCTATAATGGTTAAAAAAAATTACAGTAGAATACAAATTTTAAAATTCAGTTCACGTTTTTACTATCTGAAGGACACAACTTCTGTTTATGCTGCTTCTGTGCTGTCTTTGAAAGTGTAAATTTGCTACTAGAAAATAAGACTTAAAAGCCCAACGTGGAAAGGAAAAAATGATATAACGCAACATGGAACAACCATTTAGCCAACTGTAGAGAACTATAGATTAAAAATATTGTTTGCAAACAAATGCTCAGTGGGAACATTTCCTGGTACTTCAGGCACCCTGGAAATTAGCTGTTCTATCACTTCATTAAACTGAGCTGAAACTGACCAAAATGTGCTGCATGTGGGGTTGAAACATCACATTTGCAAAACACTGACCCGCTGCTCCACAGCTGGCAGCGAGAGATTTGCATTTCTCTGAGGCATCACACAAACCTCAAATGGCTGATTTTAACTTCTAAAGAGAAACTGTGGTAAAATGAATATACGGTAAAGTTATATACTTTAAAAGTTATATACGGTGAAATGTATATTATATATATATATATATATATATATATATATATATATATATATATATATATATATATATATATATATATATATATATATATATATATATATATATATATATATATATATATATATATATATATATATATATATATATATATATATACATATAACAACTTTGAGAATAGATTAACGGCGATATTTTTTTTTATCGCCTGATAAGAGTCTCATGTTAACATGAGATTCTTATCAGGCGATAAAAAAAAATATCGCCGTTAATCTATTCTCAAAGTTGGGTTGGGAGCTGGGTCTATACTACGCAAGCTATGATGACTTTCGAGTTGACACGCACCCGCCTCCTCTCATTCAGTCCGGTTTAACCCTCTGAACATGGCGAACTGGATTTTTCCTCATGACAGCGTGTTGGTATTGGTGTGACCGGTCAATTTCACGCGGGGTTGCACATAACTTTAATTCTACTAATGCCGCGTTCCAGGCAACCTGTAACCCGTGTTTTTCCAACCTTCTACCCGTGAAAGTGCACTGGAACAGCAGTCAAACCAGTGACTTCCCACCCGTGAACTCGTACTAGATCGATGTACTCCCAGTTACGAGATCTGACGTCACATAGCCCGCGAAGCAACAATGGCAGCCCCTGTGGATGCGGTGTTTATGAAAGTCGTACATTAAAAACCAAATATAAGGTATTGCTCTAACGTTATTTATCCGCAAATGTTATGCATTATCAGCAGCTTTTCCAGTGTTAGCTAGTTTTCAGGCCATGGAGTGCAAGAATAAATGAATACCAAATACATTTCCAAATATACAAATAATGTAAAATAAAAGGTATAACAGCTTCTCTTGTCTTATGCGCCATTTTTTCTCCCCCGTTTCCCTCAAATAAGCATGGTGTAAGCACCTTTGGCGATAGAAATTATTGTAAATGAGCATAATCCCCGTAAGGTTCGCCATTCTTTGTTTACATCTAGCTACTGCTCAGGCAGTTTGGCGTGACTTTGCCTGGAATGCTACAAAGTCGTGAGTCGTGGTTTGAAGTCGTAACTTACAGGCTCAAAAACCTGCCTGGAACGCAGCATAACTCCCGCAGATTTCGCGCACGCATCGGAAGCGCACACACACATACCGTAATAAAGCTGCCTTTGACATACAAGTGCAAAAATGAGCTCCTTTTTCCAGCTTATTAATGGTCAAATACACTCAAAAATGTCTCAATGCCCATCTTTGTGAGTTTTAACGTAAACATAGTCATAACCAGCTCACAGGAACAGTGTTTGGGATCCATGCGTGCGTCAGGTCTTAAAGGGACAGAAATTATTTATTATTCAAATTACAAAAAGACAAACGATCACTTACGAGCACACATATTCTGAATGCCTTCGGCAGAATTCAAATGAGCCATTTTAATCTAGATTCATCAACACCTGAGAAAATCAATGTTAATATTTGGTACAGTAGCCTTTGTTTGTAATTACAGAGGTCAAACGTTTCCTGTAGTTTTTCACCAGGTTTGCACACACTGCAGGAGGGATTTTGGCCCACTCCTCCACACAGATCTTCTCTAGATCACTCAGGTTTCTGGCCTGTTGCTGACAAACACGGAGTTTGAGCTCCCTCCAAAGATTCTCTATTGGGTTTAGGTCTGGAGACTGGCTAGGCCACGCCAGAACCTTGATATGCTTCTTACAGAGCCTGGCTGTGGTTATCCTGGCTGTGTGCTTCGGGTCATTGAAAATGGGTCGAGGCTGGGTCTTCCAACATGACAATGCTCTAACTGAGGGAAGGAGGTTATTCCCCAAAATCTCGCAATACATGGCCCCGGTCATCCTCTCCTTAATACAGTGCAGTCACTCTGTCCCATGTGCAGAAAAACACCCCCAAAGTATGATGCTACCACCCCCATGCTTCACAGTAGGGATGGTGTTCTTGGGATGGTACTTATCATTCTTCTTCCTCCAAACACGTTTAGTGGAATTATGACCAAAAAGTTCTATTTTGGTCTCATCTGACCACATGACTTTCTCCCATGACTCCTCTGGATCATCCAAATGGTCATTGGCAAACTTCAGACGGGCCTGGACATGTGCTGGTTTAAGCAGGGGAACCTTCCGTGCCATGCATGATTTCAAACCATGACGTCTTAGTGTATTACCAAAAGTAACCTTGGGAACGGTGGTCCCAGCTCTTTTCAGGCCATTGACCAGCTCCTCCAGTGTAGTTCTGGGCTGATTTCTCACCTTTCTTAGGATCATTGAGACCCCACGAGGTGAGATCTTGCATGGAGCCCCAGTCCGAGGGAGACTGACAGTCATGTTTAGCTTCTCCAACAGTGGACCTTTTTTCACCAAGCTGCTTGGCAATTTCCCTGTAGCCCTTTCCAGCCTTGTGGAGGTGTACAATTTTGTCTCTAGTGTCTTTGGACAGCTCTTTGGTCTTGGCCATGGATTCTTACTGATTGTATGGGGTGGACAGGTGTCTTTATGCAGCTAACGACCTCAAACAGGTGCATCTAATTTAGGATAATAAATGGAGTGGAGGTGGACATTTTAAAGGCAGACTAACAGGTCTTTGAGGGTCAGAATTCTAGCTGATAGACAGGTGTTCAAATACTTATTTGCAGCTGTATCATTCAAATAAATAGTTAAAAAATCATACATTGTGATTTCTGGATTTTTTTTTTTGATTATGTCTCTCACAGTGGACATGCACCTACGATGACAATTTCAGACCCCTCCATGATTTCTAAGAGGGAGAACTTGCAAAATAGCAAGGTGTTCAAATACTTATTTTCCTCACTGTATATATTACTTATAGCATTAACTTCTTGAGCTAGTTGAGCTACAGTAGCTCGTCTGTTTGATCGGACCACACAAGCCAGCCTTTGCTCCCCACCTGCATCAATGAGCCTTGGCCGCCCATGACCCTGTCGCCGGTTCACCACTGTTTCTTCCCTGGACCACTTTTGGTAGATACTGACCACTGCAGACCGGGAACACCCCACAAGAGCTGCAGTTTAAGAGAAACTCTAACCTAGTCGTCTAGCCATCACAATTTGGCCCTTGTCAGTTAGTCCTTACGCTTGCCCATTTTTCCTGCTTCTAACACATCAACTCTGAGGACAAAATGTTCACTTGCTGCCTAATATATCCCACCCACTAACAGGTGCTGTGATAAAGATATAATTAGTGCTACTGCGTAGTCAATAACCTGTTACACATCCAACAAATTCAAATAATGAATGAAGTACAAACCGATGCAAAAATAACCTACACCTATTTCATCACTATTATATGTATAAATTAGGGATGCCACAATTCTCAATATAATATTGAACCGTTCGGTACGGCATTCACGGTTCAATACACACTTATGAATTGTGAATTTTTCTACAAATTCTATCATTTGCCTCCATCCCAATACTGAACAACGCGACATACATTCACATCACATGTTAGTGGTATAGTTATACTCACGGAACACTATAGATATTCACAATCAAGAAAGTTCATTATTTGCATGCATTTTAAAGCCTTGCCGGCTCATTCGCGTGCGCGGTTTTAACATGCGCTTTTCCGAGCGTGCGCACTAAACGCCTGTCAAACACGTGATTACTGAACTAAGTAGACGTCTTACTACGCTAATACTGTCAAATACACACCAGGTTAACATAAACACAGTCGGTTATGACTAAAGTGAAAGTCAAATAGCGTGTGTCTGTATATTAGATGCACAGAGGTCTTAAATTGACAGCAGTGAAGTAGTGAAAACGCTGTCCTTAAAGGGATAGTTCACCACTAAAATTATGTCATTATTTACTCACTCTAATATTGTTCCAAACCTGTATTCATTTCTCGATGACAGAATTTTCATTTTTGAATGAACTATCCCTGTAATGTTAATACAACAACAAAAGACAAAGAGAAAATCACTAACTGCTCTTGATTGAAAAACTAATACAGTAGCTTTAATAAGAATTAATGTATATTTTATAGTGAAGTCTATGTAGTGTTTTATTTTTACATTTATTCATTCAATTTCATACTTAAATGCTGCTGTACTGCTCGGAACTGCCAGTGTAAATCTTTATATATATTTATTTTATATTTTACAATAAACTAGGAATGTGTACAAGGGTTTTTTTTTTAAAGTAAAGTTTTAAGTTTAAGTAAGGGTTTTCAATTCTTTAAAGTAAAATAAAGAAAGAGTTTTGCAATAAAAAATAGACTTTTTTCTCCTTAACCTCTTGATGTTCCTGTCGCCTAAGAATAGAATAGCAAAAAACTGATGTGACAAGCCATCAGAACCGAACCGAACCGAAAACCATGGTTAAAAACAGAGGTATGAATTGAACCGTGGACTAACTGTATTGTTGCATCCCTAGTATAAATGTATAATAACTTTTATGAACATAAACATTCTTCCTATTCTGCAGCTGTGTTCAGACGGCAGGCAGGCTCACACGAGCCATGATATTATACTCCAACAGTTCTTGTCCTCTACAGAGCAGAAGTTGGAAATAACATGTCTGGGGCTGTGCTGTACACATCAGGGAGCTTACATCAATCTCAGATAGGAGTCTCAGCATGCTTCATTATCAGTGTGACCAAAACAGAAATGTCCCTGTGGTGCTACCCCTAAATTGGCATAGAAATATTAAACCCCTGTGACACTTACTCACCATCACTTTTTCGCTCTCCATTTCTAGCTTATTTCCTGTTCTCATTTCACTCTAGGTGGGAAAAAACAAGGTGCACCAGAAAATCAAAGCACTAGGGACAATATGTGCAAATACAGAGACACCACTATAATCTGTCATTATTCATGAATTCATAGAGGAAATGTTTGTTAGATCTTAATCTTTGGCTTTGTTTACAGTCTGAACAGCACATTGCAAATTCATATATATATGATATACACTCACCGAAAGGATCATTAGGAACACCTGTTCAATTTCTCATTAAGGCAATTATCTAATCAACCAATCACATGGCAGTTGCTTCAATGCATTTAGGGGTGTGGTCCTGGTCAAGACAATCTCCTGAACTCCAAACTGAATGTCAGAATGAGAAAGAAAGGTGATTTAAGCAATTTTGAGCATGGCATGGTTGTTGGTGCCAGACGGGCCGGTCTGAGTATTTCACAATCTGCTCAGTTACCGGGATTTTCACGCACAACCATTTCTCCATTTCTAGGGTTTACAAAGAATGGTGTGAAAAGGGAAAAACCTCCAGTATGCGGCAGTCCTGTGGGCGAAAATGCCTTGTTGATGCTAGAGGTCAGAGGAGAATGGGCCGACTGATTCAAGCTGATAGAAGAGCAACTTTGACCTAAATAACCACTCGTTACAACCGAGGTATGCAGCAAAGCATTTGTGAAGCCACAACACGCACAACCTTGAGGCGGATGGGCTACAACAGCAGAAGACCCCACCGGGTACCACTCATCTCCACTACAAATAGGAAAAAGAGGCTACAATTTGCACAAGCTCACCAAAATTGGACAGTTGAAGACTGGAAAAATTTTGCCTGGTCTGATGAGTCTCGATTTCTGTTGAGACATTCAGATGATAGAATCAGAATTTGGCATAAACAGAATGAGAACATGGATTCATCATGCCTTGTTACCACTGTGCAGGCTGGTGGTGGTGGTGTAATGGTGTGGGGGATGTTTTCTTGGCACACTTTATGCCCCTTAGTGCCAATTGGGCATCGTTTAAATGCCACGGCCTACCCGAGCATTGTTTCTGACCATGTCCATCACTTTATGACCACCATGTACCCATCCTCTGATGGCTACTTCCAGCAGGATAATGCACCATGTCACAAAGCTCGAATCATTTCAAATTGGTTTCTTGAACATGACAATGAGTTCACTGTACTAAAATGGCCCCCACAGTCACCAGATCTCCACCCAATAGAGCATCTTTGAGATGTGGTGGAACGGGAGCTTCGTGCCCTGGATGTGCATCCCACAAATCTCCATCAACTGCAAGAAGCTATCCTATCAATATGGGCCAACATTTCTAAAGAATGCTTTCAGCACCTTGTTGAATCAATGCCACGTAGAATTAAGGCAGTTCTGAAGGTGAAAGGGGGTCAAACACAGTATTAGTATGGTGTTCCTAATAATCCTTTAGGTGAGTGTATATTCATATATATATATATATATATATATATATATATATATATATATATATATATATATATATATATATATATATATATATATATATATATATATATATGAACAAATTAATCAGATTTCATCACTTAGAAAATGACAGTGCAGAAAGTCAGTGCTAAACACCGGGTTTGAAAAACAAATTTACGCACAGTGTGAACAAAGTCTTTGATGTGTGACTCGACAAAACGGGCCACAGCTGAGAATGTTGGCGCTTGTACGGGATGCACTTTTAATGAGAGTTTTATGTTAATTATGTGCTGCAACTTTGGAGGTGATTTAGGGGCACATTAGAGAGTGAGGAAATCTCAGCAAGCTGTTACATGGCAGAGCTTTAAATTAACAGTTCATACATACATCTTAAAGAGATGATATGGCCATGAAATGGGACATTAACTCCATTATGGTACATGAGGAACACGTCACCTGATTCCTCCCAGAGGAAAGAGAGATTTAAGCACAATAAAGGAACGCAATGAGAATGACAAGGCAGGTGTAAAACATTTCTCATTGTCAGACGAGGTATCTCCTCCAAGAGACAATTATAGTAGCATCTGTAACTTTTTTGAAAGAAATTAAACTCAGTAAGGATACATTAAATCATCAAAAGTAATGCTATACAAATAAAAGAAATGCTGTTCTTTGTACATTATAATTATCGAAGAATTGTGAGAAAAAAAAACGGGGGAAAAAAACAGTTTCCACAAAAATATTAAGCAGCAAAACTGTTTAAAAAATTAGTGTCAAATCAGCATATTCGAATGATTTCTGAAGGATCATGTGGCACTGAAGACTGGAATAATGGCTGCTTGCAATACATTTGTATTGGAAAAATGGAAGATTACATAATTCTACATAATTCTAAAACAAGCAGGGCGGGCGAGAGCCGTGAGAGAGCGGCGCGAGCGTCACCTGCGCAACACACCGGTCTCGAATCCTCTCACGGAGGAGCTCGGAAGCATAAAAGGAGGAGCGACGACACTGAAGGACGAGAGAGGACCAGGCCTGGACTTTATGTTGTGTTTTGTTTACGTTTTATTATGTGTATGCGGCAGTCATCCTTGAGGAGACCGCTTTTTTACTTTCGGTTTGTTTAGTTATTTATTGAGTTTGTTGAACGTTCGCCGGTTCCCACCTCCTTCTTCCCATAACTACAAACTTTTTTTTGTTACAAATTAATTTGCATTGAGATTACAGAAATATTTTTTATTGGCCAAGGCCATAATCAAATGTATTTGTGTTTTACACTTTCATTGCATCTAATGGGATTTTTTAAAATAGGGAAGTATTGTACAACACGATGGAAATAAATAGTTGGTTTTTGAAAATGCTTAAATCAATTGTGTGGAAATGTTTTCCTTATTTGTATTAAGTTAACGAGTTATATTTAGAGAATATAGTTATGCATTTCTATAAATTTTCCTCTAACACCAATTATGCCAATAATGTGTTTAGCCAATTATAATCAAAGACAGTGTAAGAAGGTGACAAGCCACGTGTGGAAAAGTTGGGAGAAATTGCATCTCCAAGGTGGCCACTGAGTGAAATGACTTGCTGGATTTTGACATAATTCTCAATTTAGTATCAGTTTGCAACATCTGCTACAATGTCCAGCCCTGGTCAGTATTCATTACCATCACCATTTGTTTTATTATTGTAACATATGGACAGATTTCATGCAAATTAAGAGAGTGGTTACTGACCACGTGGTAAATTTGGAAGCACTTTATTGCTTTGGAAAAGCCATCCAAGTGCCATCCAGTTTCAGAATGATGAAATAATCATTAACTGACGTAATGTCTGAATGATGACCAGTGCGAGACCTATTGGGAGCAAACCAACTTTAAAACGGCTGGCACTCAGGATACATTATTTCTACTTGAGTTAAACAGTTCAATGCTCTTCCAACCAAGACTCATGGTGATGCAAATAATTAACCAGAACAACTAATATTGAAAGGGCACACAGGCTTAGCCAGCATGACTCATGTTTGGTGGTGTGTATGACCAAGTACATAATACAATTTACAGAGCGAGTTACTGGCAGTGTCTCTTTCAACCTATACTGCTATCTTTTTTTGAGGCTGGGAGACATCTCATCTTGTTATTCACACCCAGCATAAAACTTATCCTGAAGTCTTTAACTGTTCCAAGGCATTCTAGAAACAGCAGAGAGCTGTTTGACTGGGCCTGAGACATTTCTCACATCCACCAGTAAAGCTAAGCACTGGGCTAAAAATAACTCAGCAGCAGCATCTTATTTGTCCTTATAAGATCCTTTTCACACAAAGCTAAGCTTAAAGGGGCTATATGTACAAATTGTCATGTAATAACTTGGGACGTTTTGTCAGGAAAATCAAAAGTATGTGACGTTTATACGCGCTCCCAAAAGCCTCTCGTCTGTTCAATGACACGAATGAAATCAATGCTCAGGATCGTGGTAAAAGGCCATTCTGTACTGTAATGTCAATGTGTCATTCAATATCTATTTGCAGAAATTTTCGGAGTTAACAGCTATCCGGAGAGAAAGATTGTTAGTGAATTATAACTGTGATAAATGTCATTCTGTCCCTCACACAAAGCATTCATGCTATTAGCATCTTTTTTTTTTATTTTTAAGATTAGCAGCCATGGCTACTAAAAATGTACTGTAATTGTAGAGACCCAAGCATACCAATTTTTTTAAATTATTAGGCCATTCTGTACTGTAATGTCAATGTGTCATGCAAAGAAAAGGGATTAATTCAAACTAAAGCCACGTTTTCACCGCAGGAACTTTCTCCAGGAACTAGGGACTTTGGGGTGGTACTCATGTGTTTAGACAGCAGGGACCAGGGTCTAAATGAAGTTCCGGGCAAAGATTTCCCTCTGAAAAAATCCCTGCTCAAGAGGTAGCGGACTAATCTTCACGGTACTTTAGATCGCGATGGAAACACAGACAGCAACAGGGGGAACTGTCTGGGAGAAAAATAGTTCCTGGGAAAAAAGTTGTTCTGGGTAATTTGAGTGGAAACGGAGCTTAACATCTCAAATATAATTTATAATCATAATAGTGTAATTTTAATTACCTCATCTATCAACATGATGCCACTGAATTGCAGAGTTGGTGCAAACATTTCCACGTCGGTATATACAGATGCTTTCTTAACTGCTGTTTTCTCACGTTGTAATTTTTGTTGCGCGTTTACTTTGTTATTGAAAGGAAAGTACACAGCACATATTTACATATTCTTCTGAACTTTGCTCTCAGCAGTGTGGTCGACGTCAGGATGTTCGTTATACATCACTGCAAAGGTATTTCCAACTTCTTTTTACTTTTTACTTCTAAGTGAAGAACGAACAAGAAGTTTACTGTGAGTATATCAGAGCCTTGAATCACGTTCAGACTCTTGTATGTTATGTGCATTTTAGTTTGTCACTATGGAGTGTATGCACAAGTGCGAGCATGAACAATAAGTTGCTTGCTGCAGTTCACTTAAAGGCCACCGGTGTCGCTAATAACAAGGGTTTCTGAATTCTACATATAGCCCCTTTAAGATTGAAAAGATTGGGTCAGCGTACACTAAATGGTATTACTACAACTTATACGAAAATAGAGGGTAACCGAAGTTCTGTCGCAACATAAAAGCAGTGGAAGTAACTGGAAATAAAATGGAGGAGCAACATATTTTGTATCCAAAATAAAAACCAGCTGCTTTGCTGCACCACTATGGGTTTGGAACATCATGGTGAGAAAATAATTAATTTCAGCCAAAAAGCTTCTGCCAGAATTCATTAAAAATATGCTGCAATGGTGTCAGGTGCAGATTGAAAATTGGATATGACCAGAAGAAAAGATCACTGTGAGACAATGAGAGGGCTCAAAATGATTCATCATTAACATTGCCATAATACAGGTAGTTTCATACTGCCATAATCCAGGTAGTTTCATCTCTTTCCTTCTCTCTCTCTCACACACACATACAGACACAATTTGAGGGCTTTGCCAATTGAAATTATTTAAATAGTTCAGATGCATGCTAAACCCTGTGGACTGGGAGATGGGAATGTCAAGATTTGCATTTAAATTGCCGCCATTGTATGTACGAGTGTATTGATAACACGTGAAAGCACTTTGACTACACATGATGGTCTTCTACTAGATGTGATGCTCTGAAGTTATTACAGGAGCTTCTATGCCTCAACAATGAGCCAAATGTTCTTCATGCTCCAAAAATGTGAGTCTGTTTGTTTGTTGCCAGAAAAAAACACATAGTTATGTGCCCATTACTACATCCATTTTGTTCTCCCATCATGTCCTTTCTCTGAATTATTTATTTTTAGATTTTTTTGGATAAATGCCTATGCCAATGAATCGAAAGAGAGGAAAATATTAGCATATTTGTAAGAGTCTCATATTATTCCAGGAGTCTCACAGTACAGAGATATCACTCATTTGAATAATCATTCACTCATTATAATGAGCAATTTTTTGTGGATTAATAGCTATTTGTGGATTCACTAGGCTGTTCCTACAACAAGTGAGAAAACAAAACCAACTAAAATCTTTCACTTTATTTGACAAAATCTCCATCTGATGAAATCCTTTATAAATAAACTTTAAAATCACAATAAAAAAGTTGCTTTTGCTGTTATACTGTAAAGCACAGTATTTAAAAAATAATACCCCAAAATAATGTCCTAAAATAATGTCCCAAAATACCACGTTGCCATTTCCAAAAACACTATAGTGTATTAATCAATTACTGTTTAAGCTTCATGTTGAATTGAAATACACCAATACAATTTTTTTATATTTACACTGGGGGTCAAATTTAACTTAAAAAAAGAACTCTAGTTTATATCTATTGTCACAAAGAGTGGGGGAATGGTCAATGTATATGATGTTTAACAGTTCCATTAATGATTCTTTCAGTATTTTTAAGGAATTAACATTTTGAAAAAAAAGGAAATGTAATTCCATGCACCAACAAATAATTAGATACTTTCCGGCCAATGGTAAGCCGGTGTTCTGGAACTAGGAAGTTCTGTGCTGTATTTACTGCGTCAACAGCATAGGAGAATGACGTTAAAGAGAAGGTATTGTTGAATAAAGTCGTTATTTTTGTTTGTTTGTTTTTCGCACAAAAAGTATTCTCATCGCTTCATAAGATTAAGGTTAAGCCACTGCAGTCAAATGGACTATTTTAACAATCTCTTTACTACCTTTCTGAACCTTGAAAGTTGCAAAGACATTGCTACCTATGGAGTCAGAGAGCTCTCAGATTTCATAAAAAATATCTTAATTTGTGTTCCAAAGATGAACAAAGGTCTCATGGGTTTGGAACGACATGAGGGTGAGAAATTAATGACAGAATTTTAATTTTTGGGTGAACTAACCCTTTAAGCAGTTAAACAGTTAAGTTGTATGAGTTTGATTCATTACACACACACAAAATAAAAACAACAACAACAACTCAGGGCGTTTTCACACCTGAAAGTCCGCACCAAAGTCCGAACCGAAGTTCATGTTTTGATACATTTTATACATTCGGTTAGTTTTGGTTTGGTTTCACATTGCAATTATGCGAGCGCACTAAAGAACTTTACATGACACAGTTGCATCCACTCGTCATCATCTATGTGGGCTGCATCTGGACATTGATTGGTTTGTAAACGGACGTGCGTCTGACGTCAGCGTCTTTGACAAGAATGAATGAACGGACGCATATCGTTGCCACTATTGAACAGTGCGCATTGCTTGACTATTTTATTTTTGTTACGTTTAAAAGTGGACATTTCAAGCTTTATATAAACATATTTCTCATGTTTGTGAGACAAGTAGCCTGGTTTATTTGACTCCAGTTCATGTGCAAAGCATGTGATCGATCCTGCAATTATTGTCTGCTATAGACTATTTGCTTCTTATTTATTAAATTCAGGCAATTATCGGATGAAACGTTGATTAAAATTAAGATACAATTTATACAAAACTAAATTCACATTAAAGAAAGGCTTTCTAAGCAAAATCATACAAAATTTCTTTCAAAATCATTTCTGACCTTCTGTCTTCTGACAGATTGCGCATCTTTTCACTTTTCATAATCAATGTAGCCTAGATGAAATTTAAAAATAACATAATATTTAAAAAAAAAACAGGAACTTCCTGTAAATGGTCTGAAAGTACGAACCATACAGAAAATGCTTTCACACTAGAAACGAACCAAACCTTTGTTCAGTTTGATCCGGACCGAGACCACATCTTTTCGTCGGACCAAATTTCGTCTGTTTGGTCTGGACCGTGGTATGGGGGAGGTTTCACACCTGTAATTTTGATTCGGACCAAACTGAAAAGTCAGAAAATTCGGACCAAACAAGGTAGGTGTGACAGCGCCCTCAGAGTCATTTGTATATGGGAATCAAACTACACTGGTTTCGCTTTGAGTTTGATTCACTATAAAGAACTGACTCATTATGATAATTAATTTGGGAATTGGACTACATTGGTTGCGCTATTTGATTTACTAGAAACCCACTCATTTGAATAATTTGTAAGGGAATTGAACTACAATCAGGAATTGAACTTGCACTGTATGTGTTTGAATTTCTAAAAAGAACCGACTTATCAGAATCATTTGTTCGGGAATCGTACTGATTGTGCAGCATGTCTTTGATTCACAAAAATATTATTGTCTCGCAAGATATATTTTTTTCCGTGAATCAGACTACACCGATAACATTTTTGAGTATGGTATTCCATCCGCATCAGAAAAAGCCATGCCAACACACTGTTTTTTAAAAACTAAACTCTATAAGACTCTATTCCACTCTACATGGTTCTATTTAGTACTTTTTACCAATTAATTTTTTCAGTCTCATGATCAAACTTCTAGATAAAAGATGGGATGTTTTTCCCTTTCTGCCAATAAAAACTGATGTCATTTCAGCTTGACACATAGAGGAAGCGGTTCCTGGTGGGCTCCAGGGAGATTTCTGCATGACGACCTATGGTTGCTCTGCTGTGGCACTGGTGGCAGGTGCAGGGAGGATCAGCCATGGAGAGATGAACCATTAGAGATATGGCTGGAGACAAGACGCCCCCTTTGTCTGGCAGTGCTCACCAGAGACTATTAATCACCCTGACAACAACAGCTCCACCGAGATAGAGAAAGAGAGATAAAGAAGAGACCTCGAGTCGGTGTAACAAATTAAATGCACAGTAACTGTCTAATCCATGGAAACATGGCATTGGCAAACATTTATTTGCTAAATGTCGCAATTTTGGCTGTTTACTGTTTGCAGTTTGGAAACGTGCAATTATAAAGCTCTAATTAACATATTCGTTTTACACATTCATTAGCGAGATTTTTGTCAGCATCTGTTATTATGTGAATGCAAATGATGGATGCAAAATGCAAGACTTTGGAGTAAGAGGGGTGACATCACTGCTAATTATACTATATTTCTGGATGTACACAAATACATAATGGAGAGAAAAACAGGAAGTGGCCAAAAAAAGTTGTGTATGCGGTTTGTGACAGTGATTGCCTACTGTGTGTGTGTGTGTGTGTCTGTGCACCCTAATTAAAAAGAAACTGTGATCCTGCAACACATGCTCCATGTCAAAACTGTTACTGCTCCTCATAAGGAGGACTGCGCTGATATTGACTGGAGGAGTACGACAAGGGAAAATGGTTAAGATAACAACATCTTTCCTTTCCTTTTTATCTCTCAGAAGATAGGAAAAAACTTGTTGATCAACCATTAGGAAAATCTGCTAGCAAAACAATCAAGAATTGTATGCAATCTATAGTTTCAACACTCAGTTTCAACCATCCATCCAGTATCTCACTGTACCAGTTAGGCACAAACACTGTCAGTGTCTCGTGCCACTTATCATGACATTTTTCAGTTATAATAAAACTTTAAATGTAAATGTTATGTTTACTATTTTATAATACTTTAATAAATGTATAGAACAATACTATAATATAATTAATATAATATAATATAATATAATATAATATAATATAATATAATATAATATAATATAATATAATATAATATAATATAATATAATATAATATAATATAATATAATATATAATATAATATAATATAATATAATATAATAATACTAATAATATATTAAATTAATAGTGCTGTCAATGAACAAATTAATGGCACATTTTTCTGTAATTAATCGTGATTAATCGCGGGATGATTCAGATTTTTATCTGCCCTGCTAAAATGCACAAAAATAGTTATTGTTTTCATTGTTTGGGAACCATATAACCTTGTAAACAGTGCTTTAAAAATGTGAGGTAAGTCTAATAGGTAGGATATGTACAGAAATTGAATAAAGTTATCAAACATTTTACAATCTTCACTGCATAAATTATAAATTAATTATAGATTAATCCGTATTAAAGCTGAAAACATTATTCAGTCAAGAGCAGTGAGTGATTTTCTCTTTGTCTTTTGTTCTTTGTTTAACCATCACATACAGCAGTAGGTTTATTAGGCTGCTGTCACTTTAAGACCTGATGCACATGACCCGGATCTGACATACATCCTATTTTCTAATTAACTCTTTGCATTCATTTAACACTTCTCATTTAAGTGCTTACGTGGATACTCGACAAAACAGGAATTTTGGCACAATTTTGTATGTTTGCCTGTTCAAGCGTGAAAGAGAACTCAATGCGGCACTACCGTGCTGTCTGAAGCGGCATTCTGTATGCACGTTTCGGGTGTTGTTCACAAAGAGACGCTTCGCCAGTACATTTTTTGCGTCACACTTTAATAGTTTACTAACACTTGAATGAATTATAGCTTGATTATATACTGTAGCACAGCAAAAGGATGACAGAAAAAAACAGATGCTGCATTAATTGTGTTAAATATTTTGAACACGTTAAAATAAAAAAAATGAATCGCATGCATTAAAGCATTCATTTTGACAGCGCTAATAATAAAATATAATTAATATAATATATGATATAATATAATACTTTTTCTATATTTCCATTCAGTATTAGACAGTACTTAATAGGGATAAGTATTTTGATGATTTTGTCTCATAATTAATCAATAATTATAATTATAGATATCATATTTTAGACTTTCTTTATGTACATTATAAAATAATGGCATTTATCAGTGCTCCTTGATATCTTGCCATTGAAATATACCTCTCCTTAGCAATAGCCTTCCATTATGTGAAAAAAAACATTTGAATTCCTTCAATAGGCAATCACATCAAAGCTGCTCACAATCCTCAAAAAAGGCAGGGCTAACCCACCGCAGCACAAGCAAGCAAACAAACCAAATCAACTGCATGATTCTTACCTCACGCGGGGGCCATTGTGCAGCGGCTCTCGAATGGTGCGTCTGGGCAGCGTGCGGCGGTTAGCTGTAGAATAATCAGGCTCTAGGTCGTACGGCTCTTCGTCGTCTGGGCCGAGACTGCGGCGGTCATCTTCCAGGCCGTAGGGTTCCGGTTGGAAACGCTCAGGCTGAGAACGATTGAGATCCACGGTGCTACTTCCCATAGGGACTTGAGGCTGTGCCACATGGCCATAGTCGTCCTTGCGGATGGGGAGAGTGTAGCTGTTCTCCGGCCGGTATCCACCAGTGGGCATGTACGGCCGATAGGGCCTGTAGTTGACTCCGCGCGAGAGACTTCCGTAGTTGTCGGGCATGTCTCCGTATCCATCGTGAAGGGCGTAATGGCGAAACTGACTGTCTGGAGTGTCATTATAGGAGTCGCTGTAATTGTTGTAAGAGCGTGTGAGGGTGGAAGTGGCCTGGGGTGTGATGAAACGCTCGCCGTTCTTCATGTAGCGCCGATCAATGGAGTCGGTGTAGCTCCCCAGTGGAGATGAGCCCTCTGGAAGAGGAAGGCCGTCGGGACCCATTGGCACCTGTCGAACCGTCCGTGTTGTCACTGTCTTGACCATTTTAGTGACCTAAGATGATGCAAAAACGCAACAAAATCAGAAGCTCAAGTCATAATAATTGAAGTAAAGGTTTGTGCTTTTTTTTTTTGCAGATTTAGAGTGAGCCATTCCCTGTCTTATATGCCTTATGCAGGACATATATGTGAAATTAGGGCCATTCAAAATGCAGCCATTATGTCAGATTGCTCAAATCATAGCAGCCAAAACAACCACAGCCATTTATGAGTGAAATGCAGCACACTGACTTAGTGGTCTAACATCAGCAGGGAAGTGGGTGTCACACTGTGAGCTGGCTGAGTAGCAGTAAAATGACTGAAGATCTTTGCCAGTCCCTTAAAATGCTTTGTGTTCATCAGCAATGAAACAGCTGGAACTGAAAATACAAGGACACATTTCAACAAACTTCTCAGCAGTTGTTACAAAAGTTTCTCATAATAAAGAAAACTTTTCTATCAGTTAAGTTTTCTAGGAGCAGCCATCTATATTTACTACTTAAACAAATAGGCTATGTCTCGCTATAGAAAATGTTTCAAAAGCTTTCCTCTCAAAAGTCCTCTCCAGTTATAAATACATACAATTAGATACATTACCCTTGAAAAGTTTGGGATAAGTAATGTATGTATATATGATAAACATTTTTCCTAAACGAGGGACTTACTTATAAACACACCCCTTGAGGAACCTTACAAAGGAAACCATTACCACATAGGTTACTAAGAGAGAGCAGTGTAGTTATATGACAAAACTAAATCAATCAACATAAGAACTGCCACAAGACTACATGGGACCTAAATGATGCTATAGTTCTCTGTGTCTATCACTGAGCTTTGATGTCTTTATGACTCGACTTCCCCTCTGAGTGTTAATCCAGTCCCTTATTCTACAAAATGTCTGCCTGTCAAGAGGATGGAGTGCTGCTGCTCCTGAAGGTTCAATGCTGATACAGAAACCAATTTGCTGCTCAGTGAATTCTGCAGAGCAATTAATTGGCTATTTTGTCCATGGCTGTAAATTCATCTTGGAAATTAATGAGCTTGATCAAAATTAATCGTCATTGAAAATGAACCATGACTGCTTGAATTTGTGTGAGAGCCCTCACAAGCCACATGGCCAGTTGTCAGTGTGTAATATCTCAAGGGATGTGTCTATGTCTATAGAGGTCTGTAACCCTCTACCTTTACACACTTCAGTATAGGTTTTAACAATGGGGTACGCAGCAATTTTGGGGTCTGCTTTTCATTTTGACAAACAGATAAATAAGATAAATGCAGCAATCACCCTTATGTCAATTTAATTGGGGGAAGTTGTCTGAAATCTCCTGTAGTGTTTGCAAGCATTTACACTCGATTGCAGTATCCAACTGTATTCATAAGGTCAATTACATATGCAGGTGTGAGACTGACTGCCTGCACTCCTACTTGTTGTTGCCAGTGTTACTACTCTGTTGCATCGGCAATTGTCTCTGTTGCTCATGCCGTCCCAAATAGGCAACTCAAATGGATCACTTTGAGACGTGCTGTCTCTACAAATCTCTGTCAGTGTGAACACCCCTTAACACACACACGTGAGGTTAACATAGTATGTTAAAACAGACACCAACGTATGGTTGTGAGATGCAAAAAACATGTTTAAACAATGATTTTTGAGCATTAAAGAAAGTGTTCTTCTTATTCTGTTCAAGATGACACACCATACATGTTGTGCATCATTAGCTACAGTTTTTAAAGAAAAATCAAAAGGGCTTTTTTTTTTAACAAGCCTCTCTTTTAAAGTCAACATATCAAAATTATTGTGAATGAATCTGTCGCCCAATGCTCCAAATATATATATCATTAAATATTAAATATAACTACTTGTTCTTCTCCTGAATTTTTTTTTTCTTGCTTATTAAAATATCATACTTATTAGTGTTCATAGGAAATCATGCCTTTTTACTGGACACGCATAAAAAAATGACTGTAAATACATATATATAATATATATGAATAAACAAATAAATACAATATTGAATTCATATACAATTTAATATAATTTATATAAAATGTATATAAAATGAATTGCAAGCAGCATTTCCTGTTGACTTTAAAAAGGTTATTGAAATTGAATCTGAAACATGGGAAAGTTTAAAATATTTAAGGTAGAAGGACACTGAGGCTTATTTTTAGACTAAGCTTAACCACCAAGGCTACCGTTGCCTCTAATGAAAGGTGTCCATCTACAGTGATGGCTGTGTTTACTAATGTTTGCCTGTTAAAAGGAGCATGCAGGCGTCATGGCCAGATTTTACAGTTCTATAAGGGTTTTATGATCTCCCTGGTATTTAGTTTTATAGACCACTGCCACACCAGCTGTGAGTTACAGACACAGTTAGTGAGATGAAAGACGGGAGGCAGAGACATGTCAACCAGAAGCACTCTTTACTGGTTTTGTTTCAGATGGTGTTGGTGTAGATGGAGGAACGGGAATAGATGGTTTGGACTGGGTCAGGATCACTGGCTGGAAGGTTCGTCGTGTGATGGTTTTAACCACTTTTGTCACCTACAGTGAAAGTGTCAGTTCAGGAGGCATTAATCAGAAATGTATATAAGTTATAATGGAAATGTTAAGCCTTGTGAGAGTGAAAGGAAAACAAAAAAAGTTAAATGAAAGCCTGTTTTTAAAAAAAGTAGGACTTTTCCCATGAAGCCTTGTTAATAGTCCAGAATAGTCCAAAACACAAACTGGGCCAGAGAATTCATTTTGATATGAATTGTCTGGCTAAACAAGAAAACATGAGAATGCCTTTGAGACTAAATATTTTTATAGTCTCATTTTGTCCTTCACAAAAGAGTAATTTCAGCATTTAATAGAATTTTCCTCTAGCTGGACAATTTCCAAGAGGAGAAAACACAGAAGCAGAGAAAGACACCTACGAGAGAAGCACATTATTTTATAGGCTTCTACATGTAAACAGTTTTTTTTTTAAAGGAGCTAAAGGAATGCTCAATAATATTACATCCATTTATAATATTTATTTAATAGTCAATATTCTTTCTTTAATAATATTTTTCTTATTCTTTATAAATTATGTTTTGGCTATACATTTTATTAGATACAATTTCAATTAATCAGATTGTAATGTTTCTGTAATCTACTCCTTTAATCATTATCATTATATGTTGATAACCATATTTATACAGTTATAGAAACCCTAACAACATGAATAAAATAATTTCCCTATTCTAAAACAATCCTGCAAAGTTCATTTTCACACCAATGGCGCACTCCAGCTGTAAAACCGATTGGTCTCGACACATCGTCATACCTACCATACCTGAGAATACTAATGTTTTGCAAAGTTACAAAGCAGAGAGTGCCGTAAAAGCCTGTTTACTGTTTACATGCGCATTAGCTGCAACTTTTTGCGGTCTTTTACGTTGTGATCGGTTTGTGAGATTGGCCAAATTTAGTGACTACCGATCGAGTCATAGAATCCGATTATCAGCCGATACCGATCTGTCGGCGCATTACTAATTTCTACTAAGAAATTTGTCGCAGTATTTCCTTGGGTATCTTTAAAGATCACCTGAATTTGTTCAGGCACATTACATAAGATGTCATGTGCCAATTTCTTACATTTATGCTGACTGTGAACGTTAGTTTCAAACACATCCAGGGTGTATCCATGAACGCGTAGATTTTATCCCCGAACCCAGAACCCTTTATTTATTCTACACCCAGAGCTCTTCAGCTGGAGTTGATGTATTTATGTGACTATAAGCTCGTCTCCACAACCCCCATATCAGCTGAAACACACTAACACGTGACAGAAGGACCCACACATCTGTGCACACATGCACCACACACACTGTGATGTTATTCCTTTGTGTGTTTCATAAGTCTGGCGGTGTGTGAGTGGTCTAATGGTGAGAAACAGTGCAGCAGTAAGATCATTCTTTCCCTTTACTTCCTTCCACTATGTATCAACTGTCAGTTGTGTTACACTGAAGAACAGAGCTGTTTCTATGTGCACATTGGTTAATGCATGTGCATGCATATAGCTGTTTATTTTTGATATGTGAAATGGGTTTTACACTTTACATAATCCTTTTCTCTTAAGCATACAAGCCCTTTGCAGAATGAGTAATATGTTTAGCATTTTTAAAAAGTAAGAGAGAGCAAAAGTTTTGTTCTTTAATTTGTACTGCCCTGAAGAAGTGACGAAGCCAATATTTAATGTGAAGTAAACAGAGGTAGTGGCAGATATTTTCTTCCATATTGTGACGTATATATGACTGAAATGGATAATCGAAAAAGAAAACAAATGTAGGGCGAAAACTCGGTTCCATCCGTTATTGATTGGAAGGAGGCAGATCTGAATGCGAACTTGCAATTGATTGATTTAAATAATTGAATGGGGTTTAAGCAGTTTAAGCATGGTGGTTATGACATTTTGATTAAAGAAAATTAAATAAAAAAATTAAACATACATGGATAAACCAGTCACAACAAAATCAATGCAATGCATTTCATGTCGATTTTTAAGTATAAAACCAAATGTGACTCTGGACCACAAAACCAGTCATGACGCACGGGTATATTTGGGGCAATAGCCAACAATACATTGTATGGGTCAAAATGATCGATTTTTCTTTTATGCCAAAATTCATTAGGATATTAAGTAAAGATAATGTTCCATGAAGATATTTTGTAAATGTCCTACCGTGAATATATAAAAAATGTTTTATTATTAGTAATATGCATTGCTAAGAACTTCATTTAGACAACTTTAAAGGCAATTTTCTCAATATTTAGATTTTTTTGCACCCATAGATTCCAGATTTTCAAATAGTTGCATCTCGGCCAAATATTGTCCTATTCTAACAAAAAAGGTTAAGTATTGTGGTTAAGCATTATTAATTCAGCTTTCAGAAGATGTATAAACTGGTTTTGTGGTCCAGGGTCACAAATAAGGACTAAAATGACAAATCTTGTTTAAAAGTTTACATACTCTTGGTTCTTAATATCATGTATGAGTCCCTCAATTGTTCCATGTGGCAAACCGCATCTCAACATTACTGCCCCCCCCCCCCCCCCCCCCCCCAATTGAATGCAATGTTTATATGTTCCTTAACCAAATTAAAGGACATATCTGTTTAGATCACATGTTTTCCATACACAAAAAGCAACATTTACTATAGCAACGAGAAGCAGCAACAATAGGGAATGCCAACCGGCATGTTTACATTTTGACATACTGCACCTAACAATATGGCAAAATGGCTTTCTTCTCAAGTTACTAACTTTACACATTCAGTTTGCCGTAACCACAGCTTCATTAGGGCAGTATTTAATCAAAAAAAAAAAAAGCATGATCCCTAAACATTTTTAAAAAAGATAAACATTTAGCAGAATCTGCAAGGGGTATGTAAACCTACGAGCAGGTCTGTAGCAGTAAAGGGCGTTAAGAGGTGACCGCTCTGCCAATCGAAGCTTTATGCAGTGATTTCACACCAGCGCTGTGCATTGCTGAGCTTCAATGGGCACAAATAATGGTGACTGACAAGAGGCGTGTGTGAGAAAGCTTATGTGAGAGAGAGATTTTAACTCACCTTCATATTAGTCACATTGTCCTTTTTCAAACAACAAAACAAAAGTAAAGTGGGAATCAAGATTGCGTGGCTTACAAAAGTACAACACAAATTGATGGATCTAAATAGAGCTATTGCTAATACTGTGTACTAAGTTTCTCTAAGTTTCCTGAATGCCTTCAACTTTCCAGCTTAGCCTATAAAGCAAAATACTCTCTCAGGTTCAAAACAGTTCTGAGCTGTGTTACTGGTAAAGAAGCACTAGTCTGTTAATCCCTTTTAAGAGCTGACTGGGTGAAAGAGCTGATTGGCTAAACCCATTGGCTACTGTAAACCACATCAATATCTCCCACTAATCTGGACAAAAGGTTCATACCACTGTTGTTATTTTTAACTAAAACTTGTTAATTGAAATAAAGCTGGAATAAAATAAAATGTTTATAGTTAGATGAAAAACATGAAATGTTGCATTGTCAACTATCTGAAATTAAGTTGAATTGAAGTAATAAAATGACTCAAACTGAAGAAAAATAATCTTAAACTAAATAGAAATATAAAAAATATATTAAATAATAAAATCAACAAAAACAAATTACTAAAACGAACTAAAATTTTAATGAAAATCTAATTATTAACAAACACTATAATAGTATATAAGTAATACTAAATTAACACTATTTATACAAAATACTGACAGTTATTTCTTGCTATAATTCCACATTGCATGAATATATACAGTAATTTCTGAGATTAAATAAGACTACTTCTTAAGTCTTTAGTTAAATATAAAACAGTTCTTAGAGGGAGATTTTTGCCTTGAAGTGATGTAAATATAATATAAATGTAAGTTGCTGTAAATAAACGTAAATATACTGTAAGATGCAGTAAGCATACATGAGCATTTGCATAGCTAATAATAGCATAATATGTAAAATATATTTCTAACATTTTTAAAAATGTGGCAGTTGTAAGCAGGAATACCTTTGTCTCTGTACGGCGTGTAGTTCCATCCTCTGAGGTAACCACAGAAACACGAGAGGTGGGTGTTCCGGGATCTTCCTCTATAGTTACAGTCTCCTCCACAACCTCCTGGGGCTCTTGCATCATGGCCAGTGATGTCTGGTTACTGGGGCTCTGTTCCTGTGGGACAAGCAGAGGGCAGTGGTTCAAGGTCAAAGGTCACTGGTGTGAGATTAGCTGGGCATTCAAGAAAACCTTTTTACAGCTTTAAATAATGGATGAGGGAATATTTACATTTTGGTGATACGAAAGCAAATATGACTCATTCACTAAATTTAACCCTAAACCAAACTTTTCAGTGATGTCCGTCTCAAAACGAAAGCAACAAAGTTGAATTTAATTAAACTTATAGAAACTTATCAATAAAGGATCAATACTGTTTCCTATGTTAACATATTTTAAAATGTAATTTATTCCTGTGATGGCAAAGCTGAATTTTCAGCATTATTACGCCAGTCTTCAGCGTCACATGATCCTTCGAAAATCATTCTGATGCTGATTTCTTCAAAGGTTCAAAAGAACAACATTTATTTTGAAATAGAAATCTTGGTAACACGTTACTTATAGTCTATATGTATAATGCATTATAAAGGTATTCATAATGTATGGGATAATGCATTATATATTTTCATAAGTAATTATAACCAAAGTTAAAATGCATTATGATAAGATTCCTTGTTACATCTGAAATTGGTTGTTTGTTGTGTTTTAATGCATTAAACTATCTAAAAGTGTATTATAATGTATTATAACTGTGGTTACAATTATTAATGAGTCCATACAATGCACAACTTGTTACCAAAATCTTTTGTAATACAAATAGAACTCTTTATGTAAAAGTCTTCACTGTCAGACAGTTGTGTATGTGTGCACAACATGTACTGTATATTCTATCAAATATACCCTGCAGCAAAAACAGAATTATATTGAAAACAACGGAGTGTTCATGGTACAACCATAAAAGAAAAAAATGCTTGAGAAAGAAGAAACAGAATCCCCCTGAGACCTTGTGTTATCAGACAAGAGGGTAAATAAACAACAAACAATCAAAATTCCTGAAGCTATAGTACTTGTAAATGAAAATATGAAGCAAAGGTGGTTGACGCAACTGTAAAAACACTACAAATTACAGAGAGAAACAACAGCAAAAATGTAGGGTACAATCAGTCTGGGGAGAACTCTGTCTCTGTGTGTGTGTGTGTGTGTGTGTGTGTGTGTGTGTGTGTGTGTGTGTGTGTGTGTGTGTGTGTGTGTGTGTGTGTGTGTGTGTGTGTGTGTGTGTGTGTGTGTGTGTGTGTGTGTGTGTGTGTGTGTGTGTGTGTGTGTGTGTGTGTGTGTGTGTGTGTGTGTGTGTGTGTGTGTGTGTGTGTGTGTGTGTGTGTGTGTGTGTGTGTGTGTGTGTGTGTGTGTGTGTGTGTGTGTGTGTGTGTGTGTGTGTGTGTGTGTGTGTGTGTGTGTGTGTGTGTGTGTGTGTGTGTGTGTGTGTGTGTGTGTGTGTGTGTGTGTGTGTGTGTGTGTGTGTGTGTGCGCGCGTGTGCACGTGTTTTTCTATCCCAGTGGGGACTTCAACTCGAATGCACACTGACTCATAGGGAATCGTGTCACCGCGGGGACCTAAATTGACGAAACCCACAAGGAAACAAGCTTATAAATCATACAGAATTAGTTTTTTTGAAAAGGTTAAAAATTCAGAAAGTTGAGTGTGATGGGTAGGTTTAGTTTAGTTTGCGCAGTATAAAAAGCATTACATCTATAGAAAGTCCCCACAAATATAGTAAACCAGACAACAGTGTGTGTGTGTGTGTGTGTGTGTGTGTGTGTGTGTGTGTCTGTGTGTTGGCAGCAGCACAGGAGGGCTGATGAGGGATGATGCCAGAGGTAGCCATTTGTTTTCCATCCATCTTTGAAGGCATTAACGAGCAGGCAGTTTTTCATTGATTAGCATAGCGGAAGGCTTCAAAGTCTGCGGCAGGCCAAATTGATCCGTAGCCCGTCTCGCTAATCATTGACTTCTAGCCTTTCATGTGTCAGTATCATTTCTCTGCGTTGGCAGTTCGAGCGGCTGCCTGTCCAACCTCAGAACTGCATTCTTCTAAGAGAATCTGAAGTCAAAAGAAACTTTTTCTTCCTTTTGGAGTAATTTAGTTTTAATTGTTCCATTAATTGGCCTAAGACAGAAGTGTCAGTATAAGTGAATTGATTGAAACCGATGATTGATGAGGATAAAAACATCTTATCTGAAGCGCCTCACTCCTAATAGCTGAGTGCCACATGGATTATGCAGGCGTACCACACAGAAACAAAGCTTTGATTAACTTTCTGACAGCCAAGAAGCAAGCTTGAGCAGAATTCAATATAAGAAAGTAATGAGAGACTTTTAAAGAGCCTATTAGCACCCATGTGAAAGCACAGATAAATATGCCTCTTTTCAACATGAATGTTTAAATGGGAATCATGGCATAACATGAGAAATGGACACTAAATGTGTCTGTTTCTAAATGGCATTATGCTAATAATAACTGAATGGGTCTTGGTTCTTCATATACACTCACCTAAAGGATTATTAGGAACACCTATTCAATTTCTCATTAATGTAATTATCTAATCAACCAATCACATGGAAGTTGCTTCAATGCATTTAGGGGTGTGGTCCTGGTCAAGACAATCTCCTGAACTCCAAACTGAATGTCAGAATGGGAAAGAAAGGTGATTTAAGCAATTTTGAGCGTGGCATGGTTGTTGGTGCCAGCAAGCCGGTCTGAGTATTTCACAATCTGCTCAGTTACTGGGATTTTGACGCACAACCATTTCTAGGGTTTACAAAGAATGGTGTGAAAAGGAAAAAACATCCAGTATGCGGCAGTCCTGTGGGCGAAAATGCCTTGTTGATGCTAGAGGTCAGAGGAGAATGGGCCGACTGATTCAAGCTGATAGAAGAGCAACTTTGACTGAAATAACCACTCATTACAACCAAGGTATGCAGCAAAGCATTTGTGAAGCCACAACACGCACAACCTTGAGGCGGATGGGCTTCAACAGCAGAAGACCCCACCGGGTACCACTCATCTCCACTACAAATTGGAAAAAGAGGCTACAATTTGCACAAGCTCACCAAAATTGGACAGTTGAAGACTGGAAAAATGTAGCCTGGTCTGATGAGTCTCGATTTCTGTTGAGACATTCAGATGGTAGAGTCAGAATTTGGCGTAAACAGAATGAGAACATGGATCCATCATGCCTTGTTACCACTGTGCAGGCTGGTGTTGGTGGTGTAATGGTGTGGGGGATGTTTTCTTGGCACACTTTAGGCCCCTTAGTGCCAATTGGGCATCGTTTAAATGCCACGGCCTACCTGAGCATTGTTTCTGACCATGTCCATCCCTTTATGACCACCATGTACCCATCCTCTGATGGCTACTTCCAGTAGGATAATGCGTCACAAAGCTCGAATCATTTCAAATTGGTTTCTTGAACATCACAATGAGTTCACTGTATATGGCCCCCACAGTCACCAGATCTCCACCCAATAGAGCATCTTTGGGATGTGGTGGAACGGGAGCTTCGTGCCCTTGATGTGCATCCCACAAATCTCCATAAACTGCAAGATGCTATCCTATAAATATGGGCCAACATTTCTAAAGAATACTTTCAGCATCAATGCCACGTAGAATTAAGGCAGTTCTGAAGGCGAAAGGGGGTCAAACACAGTATTAGTATGGTGTTCCTAATAATCCTTTAGGTGAGTGTATGTTGGTTGCACCTCATGGCCATTTATTGTATGAATATTAAATATATAGCGCTAAAGCTTTCTTTGTATGGAATAACAAAATCTATATTGAAATTTAGTTCTCAGTTCATATATTTTTTCACTTATAAATTCTTAATTATTTTAAAAACTTATTGTAACTCTCCATTATTTGTAAATCATTAAAATTGAAATGTACTAGATTTTTTAAAATCCATTAAAGGAATCATTTTCATGCTGAAGGGCAGCTGTGAAAAGCTGTGAAGACTAAAATAAATTACAATGTTGTTGAAGATAAACATCTAAAAAGTACAAACAAATAATATCTATGAAATAATATCTCTGGGGACATAATTGGTTGAATTATTATGAAACAAAGGCTACAATCAAAGCACCTAGACACTGTCAAAGATCGTCCCATAAAACTCTCTGCTCGAAGGAGGAGGATTACCCTTGGGAGCAGCTTCAGAGAGGCCAACAATCACTTTGTAGGAGCTACAGAGTTCAGAAGCTTAGAAGAACCGTGTTTAATGCAAATAGGAGTGAAAAGATGTTTAAGGTAAGTACATTACTTCTCTATTGCATCCAAACTAACAATTCTTAATCCGTAGGGTTCAATATGGTGTTGGCTCACTCTTTGCAGCTATAACAGCTTCAACTCTTCTGGGAAGGCTTTCCACAAGGTTTAGGAGTGTGTTTATGGGAATTTTTGACCATTCTTCTAGAAGCGCATTTGTGAGGTCAGGCACTGATGTTGGACGAGAAGGCCTGCTCTAAGTCTCTGCTCTAATTCATCCCAAAGGTGTTCTGTCGGGTTGTGGTCAGGACTCTGTTCAGGCCTGTCAAGTTCCTCCACACCAAACTCACTCATCCATGTTTTTATGGACCTTGCTTTGTGTACTGGTGCGCAGTCATGTTGGAACACGAAGGGGCCATCCCCAAACTGTTACCACAAAGCTGGGAGCATGAAATTGTCCAAAGTGTCTTGGTATGCTGAATCATTAAGAGTTCCTTTCACTGGAACTAAGGGGCCAAGCCCAACCCCTGAAAAACAACCCCACACCATAATCCCCCCTCCACCAAATTTTACACTTTACACAACGCAGTCAGGCATGTACTGTTCTCTTGGAAACCGCCAAACCCAGACTCATCTATTGGATTGCCAGACAGAGAAATGTGATTCGTCACTCCAGAGAACACGTCTCCACTGCTCTAGAGTCTGCTCTACCACTGCATCCAGTGCTTTGCATTGGACTTTATGAAAGGCTTGGATGCAGCAGCTCGGCCATAGAAACCCATTCCATAAAATTTTCTACACACGGTTCTTGAGCTAATCTGAAGGCCACACGAAGTTTGGAGTTCTGTAGCCATTGACTCTGCAGAAAGTTGGTGACTTCTGCGCACTGTGCACCTCAGCATACGCTGACCCCTTCTGTGATTTTACGTGGCCTACCACTTTGTGGCTGAGTTGCTGTTTGTTCCCAATTGCTTCCACTTTGTTATAATACCACTAACAGTTGACAGTGAAATATTTAGTATTGAGGAAATTTCACAAGAGGACTTATTGCACAGATGGCAACCTATCACGGTACCATGCTTGAATTCACCTTAGAGAAATATACAGAAGCAAAATGAGATCTGTGGGAGAGCCGGAGCCAGATCTAGTTTATTTACAGTATAAAAATAAACACATGACCATGACATCAATACCTTTCAGGATACACACAGGAAGCAAAACAGTTTCATGTTCACCAGTCATCCATGAAGTTTGTTTTCCCGGTGAAAATTACCTTAAAATGATGGGGCATAAACCCATAAAAACCCCTACAGCACTCATGAGCTCATTTTTGTGCAACAAAAAAAAAAGTCTCCTCAGTCAGCCGGACAGAGATATAGCCCAAAGGCATGCTGAGGATTTTGCCACCAACCTGTGCATCATACAGTGGTGTCTTTATCACGGATGATCCGCGTCACATGGGGGAAATCTGCTGCCACAGATAGCAGCTTTGCCTTTATGACAACTTTCACACAGGTGAACTCCTGAACCCAGCATCGCGTTCGGGTGCTTATGTGAGTGTGCTTGCATAGCACGTCTCATAGAATTGAGAGGGGAGTTTCTGGGTAACCCTACGGGCTTCAGAAAATGAGCCCCTTTTTAAGGCGTTCTAATTTTAGAATGAAAGGAACACCCACGATTCCTTTCTTCCAGAAAAAGACAGACTGACAATAATTATAAACATTTGGGGCATGTCTAAATACATTAACCAAAGGCTTCTTTACATTTCTTTCTAACTTATACATGCAGTAAACGCTTTAACACACAAGTCTCTGAGCATTAAGAACAGATTCAAAGCTGTGGGAGAGTCATGTGTTCCTTAGCAACATGGACTTTGTTAAGGAAACTTAAGGACTTTTGCTAAGTAAGAGAAAAAAAATAAGACCCCAGTTCACCCATAGTTTCTGTACATTAGAAACGCAAAGGCCTTTTCCTGTGTTATATCATGTTTCAAAACCTCTTGTGTTGAATCTGCACATAATTAAGGGTTTGGTAATTGCACAGCATGGTTTCTTACGCAAAAGAAATACCAGGGTTTTAATTTCATCCTTTTTCCCTGCAAGGAGCGACGGTGAGGTGTGTGAGATAAACATCAGTCTTCCACAATGGCAAATTGAGACCGAGCTGGAGCAGATAAGATGAGCCGGAGCAAATAGAGCAGATAGGCAAATGAGAAAAACGATTGGCAATTAAAAAGCTTCTGAGTAGCGGAGATACTTTGCTATCAGGCCTGTACCTGGATCCACGCTAGATAAAAAGGCCACCCGTCTGTAAAGCTGAGAGAGCAACATTTGTGCTCTCCACATTTCACACCTCAAACACAAGCAACCATCTAAAGCCTTTCTAATTTTGCTCTAAGTGTGTTTTTTTTCTTTTTCTTTTTCCACCTTTGACACAATCTGGATATATTATAAAGAGTGGAATTCATAATGTCATACTTACTATAAGTAAAACCCAAATAGCATACAACATTTGCAAAAATGTGGACTATGCAACAGATTTTACAGTGCGGAATAACCCCACAATGCAATTCATACATTTTTTTCATTTCCATTAAAATGAAAGAACCATAATAATGGACCTTTTTCACAGACTGTGAGGACTGCCATTTTTTTCTGATTGTTGATAATAATGCTCCTGTCAACTATGACTGCCCAAAATCTGCAGATTTGATTTGACTTTCGGCACTGTTGATGCATCAAGGCTGCAAATCGGGAGAAATATTAGGGCAAAAGTTGTGTTTTGTAGATTAATCGGTCTCCAATTAATCTTTCCTATTTTACTACTGTTTAACCAACTATTTAAAAAAAACAGCAGGTTGTATAGCTAGGTTGCGGAGATGGTGGTCCAGTGGGTTAAACCACTGAACTGATAATCAGAAGGTTGCTGGTTCAATCCCAGCGGTCACCACCAGTGTGTCCTTGAGGAAGGCACTTTACTCCACGTTGCTCCAGGGGGATTGCCCCTGTAATAAGGGCACTGTAAGTCGCTTTGGATAAAAGCGTCTGCCAACTGCATAAATGTAAAATGTAAATGTAAGCTACAATGTATACTGTGCAGTATCCAGTGAGTAGCAAGCTAGCATTTCATTCCACCACTACTCTGAATGAAAAATGTCTCCGATTTTCTTTAGATTCATTTGCGTCCGATTAATAGGTTCATAACCGTTTGCAGAGTGAACAAAACACCATCAACTAGCTTAATATCACTCCAGAGAAGGTCTGCAAGATACAGAGAAGATTAGTTTGCGCACCTCCACTTTGTTCATTACAGTTGCCATGCATCACCTGGGCTGTAGCCTCGCCGTCAGTAATGCATCGTCCTCTGGCTAACAGGATTTCAGTCAGACCTCACAGCAGCAATCATCGGCAAGATCTTACACAATTAATCCATTTGCCAAGAGCGTTTGTATAACCTTGGGTCATAAGAGTTTCCCATCAACTTGCTTCTTTTCCCGCATCCATCTTCATGACCGAGTCACACCCGCCATGCCGGAATGTGACAGCGAGCGGGAATTAGCTTTCATTTCACTGCGCTGTACTTGTGGAAAATTGAGCAAATAAATCAGACAATTTAAAAAACAAATAACTGAGAAGAGGGCACACAGATCTCCTCCGTATGACTGCCTGGGGAGGTTGAGTGGAAGTAAAATGGATGGAGGGTAATTGGATGGAGGGGACACAATCAGTGACGAGAAAGAAGCTGAAGACTCCAGTCTGACTCACAAGCCAAAGGCCCAAACCAACGGACAGATACGTCCCAATGGGGTGGCATGATGCGGGAAGAGGGGAAGGGAGGGGATAACGGATGGTCAAATGCATTTAGAGGCAACGACTAGCAGATAAGCTTAACTAAAAAAGGGATGGAAGGACGAGGGATGAAAGAGAAAAGGCGAGGAATAGAGGCTAGCTGGCTGTAATGGCTCTGCTAATCTCTTTGTCCTCCTGAGTGATCCAGTGCCAAATCGCCATCCTCTCATCGTCTACAAACACGGGGGCCTCATTTTAGACATTCCTCACTCATTGGCCGCATCCATTTCTCTAACAACAGTTTTGAGAAGCCATTATCTTTCTCCCCTGGCACCCTTGGTCACCCCTTTTGTTCTTTTGTTCCAGATTCCCAGGTCTAAAAAAAAAAAAACGAAAATGGCAAATCTCAACAGACCTCAAAGGAACACCTCTCTCTCTCTCTCTCTCTCTCTCTCTCTCTCTCTCTCTCTCTCTCTCTCTCTCTCTCTGAAAAAATATAAAATAAAAAAAGTATTTACTCAGTGAAGCACAACTTTTCGTCTGGCACAAGTTTTCAAGCTTTGTTTGCATAATTAATAAAAATACATGATCTATGTGATTCCATTAACCCCCCACCAGTCTTGCTCGATGAAAAATATTTTTCCGACGGTAATTTTGAACATCTGGAAAGAATTAGTCACGTATCCAAGTTACACCCTTCTGAAAGATTTCTGGCATGGCGTGGCTTTACAGCGGGGCTTGAAAAAGCACACAGTTGCCCGCACTCTCACACTTTCACTCATATAATTCAGCTTACGGTCAGTGCTCCCTTTCTGGAATGCAACCCTGACAACACAGCCAGAGCATATATCACTCCTGTTGTCCTATAAAACTAGGTAAACACAGTAAGAAGAAAAAAAAGGCTGTCAAAAAAAGAAAGAAAGAAAAAAAAACCTTCTGATTGTACAATAAAAAAACAGGAGTTTACAAATTAGTGAAACCTGTTGAAACCCCCCCCCCCAAAAAATAATCAACATCATAACTACTAATTAGTTAATAATTAGTTAACAGATAATAATAATGGTATGCTACGGTGTCAGGCGAATCGGTTGTAAATAAAATAAAATGTTAAAACAAAACATTTATTACAAATGCTATTGATTAATGTTATTATAATGAATAAACAAACAAACAAACAAACAAATAAATAAATATGTAGAATTTAGGTCAAAACGGATAATCAAAACAGCACTTCAAGTTAGCAGGCTAATCAGTCAACGTATGCTAAGATAGCAGGATAATAAGTTGGTAAGCTAATCTTATCAAATAGTGTTATGCAAAGCTAGTGTAAATTTATTAGCCTGAATACTAACTAAAAAAACTAAACAAAGACAAATGTATGATTTGACCATTTATAGTTTCTGTAATATAACATGATGTAACATGACTTAAAAAAAAAAAAATCTGCGATTCCGCAATCACTGAATACAACGCTAAATTAACAAAATGTCACATTTTCTTGTGGTCCTACATAATTCTAGCCTGGTCCTACCAGACTCTCGTACATTTCATTTGTACAGAGAGTCTGGCCACTCTCCATTGACAAGCGTTAACTTCCTTGAAGGCAGGTACTCTGTTGAAGTTTAAAACTATTGGATATGCCCAGAGCCACTCTGGATCTGCCAAAACCAATCGCAAACGTTTGGTCGTAACGTATGTCATCTCAAACTAGCGCACGACATCAATGTCATCGTTCTCAGCCACTCCCTCCGTTCATTAATTGGACCGGTTAAAATTTGACCGGAGAAAACCAAAGAATATACCGCAATCCCAGACGGAGTACTGAAGGAAAATGAAAATTGAGCAGAAGTACATAGGGGGGTGGAGCCAAGCTAACATAATTCGCCATTTCACCACGAAATAATCGCAATTAAAAAAAAGAAGACTCACAAATATATATATATATATATATATATATATATATATATATATATATATATATATATATATATATATATATATATATATATATATATATATATATATATATATATATATATATATAATTTAATTATCCCTCATTTAATTAAAGTTGTAAAGCATTATATTCATAAGGATACAGATACATTTACATTGATGGCGATATGCACTGAAATATGAAATATAATATATACACATTACTCAGAAGTTAAACAAAAATGATAAGAATTTAGATAGACATGTGTACGTGCTACTTTTGATAACTTTTCCTGTGACACGCTGTTTTAATGACAGCAATCTCACAGATCTCATGTTATGACCAAATATTTTTTAGCAAGAACGATGATCAGTGATGCACATTTACTTCAATATTACAGACACTGCAGGATTCGGTGGTCGAACGGTCCATTGTCCGGTTTGAATAGGTCCAATGATAATAGCTTTACTGTACAACCGCAACTGCACGGAGGTTTTGATTTCGTGACTTTTGACTTCACAAAATTATGAGAAAATAGCTACCACTGTATTTGAAGGATACAACTTGAAGAAAACGGTAAGATGCACACGTTTCCTTTTTAAAATACTTTTGTCAGTGATGCGCCAAGTCAGACAATTGTATTTACACTGCAATAAATAGGCCTGTTTCCATTAAAAATAACACATCCTAAAAGATATGTTCACATTATCTGCATGCATTTGATTTGATTTGAATTAAAATAGCCTAACATTTGGCCTGTGGAAATGAATGAATCAACTCTATTCTAAAAACATTATCTGAGTATTTTATAAAGTATTTTATAAAATTTAGTTTTTATGGATATTTTGATAGGATATATTTATTCTAAAATGTAAAAAGGATATTGGATGATTTTCAGCAATGTATTGTGTAAGGCACAAATGGCATTTATAGTCCGTATCTAATATTTTTTAATGTGTTGTACCAGTGTTAAACATGGTGTCACGTGGATGGGAATATGCATGGAAATTATATGCAGATGAGGTTATGCATAGGCGTTGTAAGCTCCATATATGGTGATTTCGGGGAGGAGACAGGGTGGAGATTCACGTACGCACAATCTTCTGCTGACTGTGATTTATAAAGGGATTTTTGCGCAGGTTCTGGCTTTTGTGCGTACGTACACTTTTAGGATGCAATCTACGGAAAGTTTTATAAATGAGACCCCAGATGTTTCCAAGCTTTATAATGGCAGTGAACAGGGCCAATGAGTTTGAAGCTCAAAAAAGTGCATCTATCCATCATAAACATACTCCACACGGCTCCGCGGGGTTAATAAAGGCCTTCTGAAACAAATCGATGTGTTTTTGTAGGAAAAATTACCATATTTAAAATGTTATAAAGTAAAATATGTAGCTTCCACCAGACCGCCTACCAAATTCAACTTGCGAAGAAAGTATATCGCTAGCCTGGATGCCAGCCGAATTTAGCCCCGCCCACAATTTTTTTTGCTCGGGCAATTCGGTCTGGACTCGCTCCATAGAGGAGTAATTATGCCCGAACAGAAACTGTTCGGACCAATGAAATTGTCAGGGCGGGCTTTAGACGATGATGGACAGATGATAAACAGTAACGTAATCATCCACGTCATCGAAGGCTCTTGGGTTGAATTTGCTCTTATCCTAAACGGAGAACTTGTTCGTATATGCATTCACCTTCACTATTTCTCTCAGAAACGATGATCGTGTTGGTAAGTACTCTGTGTATCCTTAAATTATTTTATTACTGGCAAAGATCGTTTACACTCATCTTTTTCTTGTAACGTTACTTAATCCAGCGTGCGTGCATACAGGGTTTCCAAGTGTTTTTGCAATGTCGCGCACAATTGCTACTCAAAACTATAGCCCAAAACAATAACTTTCCGGGGTGTTCTCCGGAAAAAAATGGCGTTTGGTTGGCAAAATATGTTATTTTGGCAAGGTTGCCTGCTAAAATTCGCATTCCTGGGTTTATATAATCACATAATTGGGGTCGCTTCAACCCGCGGACATGGAGAAAAACACGGACTTGGCAACACAGTGCAGTTGAGTTCTGTTGACATTTGACAACTAACGTTACGCGTCGCTCCGTTGCTCTGATTGGTTGTGGGTCTATCCAATTGAGGTCTTTCCTGGCTCGGTTGAAACACGCCCCATAATCAAAGCTCAATGGAGCGGTACCAGACTCAAATTCTGACTAGAATTGAGTATGACCACGCCAGGCTAGTATATCGCCTCTCGCAGTTCAAAATGGCACCTATGGCTTGAGGTTTAGTAAATGATGGACTAATTTTCATTTTAAAGTGAACTAATCCTTTAAATAGCCTAATTATTGAGAGCTTTTTACTTATGTTAGGCATTAGTTTTGCTTAGAAGATTGTGCTCATATTGCCCACCCAAAGTAATCATGTAATTAAAGCTAGATAGTACACCGTTAGACTAGCTCAACTAGCAATCTAATAGCCTAACAATTTTGAAAATATATTATTATTACATTACTAATTTGTAAAGACTGGGCAAGGCTGTGCAGTGTGCACCAAAACCAACACCCCCCTTTCCAAGTCCATAGGTTGTTTTAAAAGTTCAAATGTATCAGAATATAGTCCAAAATAAACAACATAATACAGTAAAGGTGGTGTCCTAATTATACAAAAAAATTGCAATTTTTTGGTGTGCAAATTTCTGGAAATTACCACAACAAAATTCTGTTCACAATTAGTTTTTTTTAGTTTTTATCTGGGACTATAAAATAAAATAAAATAATTTACAAACAAACAAAATTAATTAATTATGAGTTAGGTTGATAGCTTATTCAACTTTCAACCTACAGAATCACTTTGCAATTGAAGTGGGATCATATCTTGCATGTGGGAGTTGTTTGTTTTACTAGAGGATGTGAAAAACAGGGAGTAATGCACAGTAGCACTGGATGAAATGGGTGAAGCAACTTCAGGCTATTGCTATTGGGGTTTTGGAGGGCAAAGGCCCATATGGACGTACAACAACAAAGGCACACACTACAAATACTGTTTTCTGGCTTCGAGTCAGCAATGTGGTCTCTCCAGGGAGAGGCGCTGGGAACCTTTGCCAAGAGATCGGTTCATGCAGGGTCTCCGGGCTGCGGCCATGGGCAGGGCAGGAAAGACATGTGTTTGACTTCCCCCTGTCACTGCTCTGGCTCCCGCTGTCCTGTTTGCTGCTTCTGCCACTGAAGGTCCAGCTGTTAACAGATCAAATATCATGCCTGGGGACCAGCCTACCTCAGAAGCACAACACTGAAATACAGTCACACAGAGGGCTGGATAGCGGCAGTGGGCGTCATGGACATTTTAACAGCCTAGGATGAGTGATTGCTCCATTCTCACTTTCTGTCTATCACATCCTTATCTTGCGAAGCCACTCAGAAGTGATTAAATCAGCGATAGACTTTATGATTGCTTGTGTGTGTGAGCAAGCGTTCACAAAGTCACACCAGTGAGCGAGCTACCTCTCTAACACATGCTTCAGGAAAAGGAAGGACCTGCTGTCATGGAAACCCTTGTTGTTTTACAGCGCGACTTATATTGTGCCGTGAGATAAAGGCTGTGTATTATATCCAGTGACCGAAGGCGCAGTGCATGAGAGACGTCGTACACACAGAGCTCTGGGCTCAATGCAATCTATCCTGCTCTGCCTCAAACTGTTTAAGGTGGTTATATTCCTCACGGTTCTATATTTATGAAGCCGTATGCGTCACATACATAGATTTATAACGGATAGCCATTGTGAACTGGTGTTGTAGTCATCCATCTCGAAGCAAAAACATTACTTACGTCCGTCAAGAGCCTCTCAGCACCTGAACTATACTTCACAAATGCTAAAAGCGACTGGCATTTCATGGCCCATTGACTAATGCATTGCAGTGCTGTTCCGTGTATGCATGCAGTGCACGGCTGAAGCGTTCAGGAACAACGTCTGTGAGCTTGATCAACCATCTGCACGTTACGGCGTCACGGAGACGGCCCTGTGAAATTGAGGAGTGGTCGGATGATCCATTAGAAACCCAGCCGGTCCTGTATGTGCCTCTGAGACGGTGTGGCTATTCATACCTCATGTGAAAGGCCCATCTGTAAGCAATATTCTCTCAGGATCCATATGAGCCCTAAAAGCACAGGCTACATGAAGAAACTGGATCTGATCCTTGGGGCTTTGGAGGCAGCGGAGGAGAAAGGCTCCACAGCATCAGCTATTGTATTGTTGCTTGTATATTATGATTGTATATTTAGGTATCTTTTGGCATACTAATGAATGCGTTTATTAAACACTGATTACATTTAATACATTTATGAATATAAATGCCTTAAATTCAAAGTATCTTGCTCTTTCTCTGAAATATACTCTTTGGAGAAACTGTAATATAGAAATATATTAATAAATATTTAAATCACCATGGCTAAAGTTACTTAAAAATACACTTTTCGAATATATTTTTTAAAATGTAATTTAATCCTGTGATAGTAAAGCTGAATTTTTAGCAGCCATTACTTCAGTGTCACATGATCCTTCAGAAATCAATCTACTATGCTGATTTGATGCTCAATAAACATGACTTATTATCAATGTTGAAAACGGTTGTGCTGCTTAATACTTGGAAACGTGGAAAACGTGATGCATTTTTTCAGGATTCTTTGATAATAGAAAGCATTTATTTATAAATGTCTTTCACTTTTGATAAATCTAACGAGCCCTTGAAAAAAGTGTATTTGAATATTTATATACACACAACCATATATATATTAGCCTGACGTTGTCATACTCAGATTATAGTCAGAATATGAGTGTGATACTGCTCCATTGGGCTGTGATTATGGGGCGTGTTTCAACCGAACCAGGAAAGAAAATGCCTATGCACTCAATTGGATAGACTTACAACCAATCAGAGCAACGGAGTAAGTGACGTATGTTGAGCAACGCATAGTTGTCAACAGAACTCATCTGCACGCACGCTGGAGGAAATAGAAGAAGATCTTTGCCGGTGTTGTAAAAAGAATTTACGGATACACAGAGTACTTTACAACACGATCATCATTTTTGAGAGAAATAATGAAGGTGAATGCATATACGAACAAGTTCTCCTTTTAGTAAACAAATTCAACTCAAGCACTCTTTGGTGACGTGGATGATTGTGTTACTGTTAATCATCTGTCCATCATCGTATAAAGCCCGCCCTGACAATTTGATTGGTCCGAACAGCTCTGGTTCGAGCATCCACAACGGATCAAGTACAGACCGACCAAACTACCCGACCTCAAATGTTGTGGAAGGGGCTAAGCTCGGCTGGCATCCAGGCTATATATATACACTGTATATATATACACTGTAAATATATTTACGTATCTATTTGCTTATCTATTTGTAATTTTTTACTCATGAAAATAGGATTATGACAAGATGAAAAATACTGATTGTAAGAACAAGGCTTTTTCCCCTCTGTGCATCTTTTAAAAGGTCTTCTAAATTCTCTCCATGTCTACAAACTTATGCATGTAGTGTGTATTACATGTAGCAAACAGAGTGAGTTATGTAGTGTCCATCAAAGAGACAAAACGTGAGAAGACAAGCAAAAAGCAATGGGACAAATTTTGCAGAGATACACAGAGAGAAAAAGAGAATAAAACAGAAAGAGAGTGATACTGGGGCATCATTAGTTCTAATGTATTCCAGCCCACTGCCATTCAATTTCAGCAGCCCACTACGAAGGTGTGTTTGATTAGCGGCAGATTGGATTTTGATTTCTGGAATATTGCCTCCTAATTGCCTGTTTAGATTTCTAATCATAGATTAATGGCACACAACAAAAGAGCTTGTGGATAATAAACCAATAGCTCAAGCGTAGCTAATTCATTCCCCCTACTCCACTATGGAGAAAGACTGCTCTTTCATTACGAAAAACAAAGGGCATTATTGTGCGTGACTTGCTTTTATAACAATAAACGAGTCTCTGACAAGTACCGCACAAACCGTGACCTGTAAAACATGCTCTTTATGAAAGTATCATTGAATCTAGTTTCATCATAAATTATAATTTTAGCCGCAGCTCACAGAAGTTACAGAACAAGCTGGGGATGTACCAAAGAGACTCCCGAGGCAACAATCATCTCTGTAAAAACAAAAACAAATCTATAAAAGAAGCTGAGGTGAGACCAGTTATGCTGGTATAGTAGTGCAATCTCTAAATATCTCATGGAACTCAGAAACTTCTCCTATGATCCAAGTCATGTAGTGTTTAAAAGTATGAAAATAAAAACCTACGGATAGACGAGAAAACAATTCAATATACAATATAATAATGTTAATATATAATAACATTTCTTATTTTTACAGTTTTATAATTGAATTGTGTGACAAGACATAACATGCTGTATGTGTGAAGAACACTATGTTCTGCATAGAACATCACAGCATTCAGAAAATGCAAAAATGTAAACACTTTTGCTAATCTTGTGTGGGCAACTTGAGCTGATTTGAATTATTTTTAGGATCAGAATAGTCATTATCTGATGCTCTAGTAGATGAAAAAGTAGATCTCCAGGAGATATCACAGCTGCCCACAGCCAGCCGGATATCAAACCCTCATTAATGCAGGAAGGAAGAGGCAGTACTGAGAGAAATGGCTTGTTTTTGTTAGTGTATCTGCGTGCATCCATGTTTGTGTCATGTCCAGAGATATCCAGCATGCTCCATCTGATTACAGCTGGATTCCTGGAAGTGTGACCCAAACAGCGCAACCATACAGCTGCCAAAACCATTTAGTTTCACTTCAACACCTCTCCATTCATCAGCCAAGTAACATGAAAACATCCAACATCTGATTCTCCTTTTTTTAATGACCAAATCCTAGCTTTCGAAGACGTAGCATTTAAAAGGTCCCATGACGTGAAAATTTCACTTCATGAGTTTTTTTAAAACATTAATATGAGCCTGTCTATGGTCCCCAGTTGGCTAGAAATGACGATAGGTGTAAACCAAGCAATGTGTGTCCTGCTCTGCCTTTGAGAAAATGAAAGCTCAGATGGGCCAATCTGGAATCTTCCCTATATGTCGTCATACACTCTAAAAAAATGGTGCTATATGGCACTTAAAGTGGTTCTTGGCTCGTAATCTTACGGCAACCTCTGTAAGTGCTGTATAGCACCAATCTTGGTGCTTCAGTGGTTCTTCAGCGGTTCTTTGGCTGAGGTGATATATAGCACCGCTACCATATACAGAACATGTTAAGATATGGTGCTATATAGCACCAAAAGTGGTTCCCATATGATTATGCCCAAGAGCCAGAGTGTACGGGGAAAGGTTACCTCCCCTTTATCTGCTTTGCCCACACAGAGAATTTTGAGAAATGGATTCAGTTTATTTTTTACATTCGCAATGTCAGTACAGGCTTTACAAACAGACTATTACGATATGGATTCGACAGCACCGCCACAAACAGTGAGTAACAGTGTTCATTAATGCCTGATCTGTGATCAGTGATTTCTGATGTGTAGCTAATTATTCAAGTTCACACAGACGTTTAATACTGTTTATGCATCAGTGAATCAAGTCAGTGACTAAACGATCAACTTCCCCTTGTTTCTCTTAGTAGCATGAAACAAATCTGTTATTTAACTACAGAGAGCGATCAAAGAACACTCTTTACAATGTTCGGAGCTGTCAATCACACATCGCGAGTGTATCTGCACACTTGCCCAAACTCCGGTTATAATGAATGACGCTGTTATGCCGCACAACAAAGCTCTTACTGTATTCATATCGATATTGTGTTTGCTGTTAGTTGTGGTGAAAGCATTTTGTGAGAGAAATAGCGCTGCATTGATGAGATCACGGCATTCACGCGATAAACAGACTGTCTGTCATCACTGCAACCTTTCAAGTGATGGGAATAGATCGTTGCATATAAACAAATGTATAACACATTTGCTATACGAGTGTACTCTCGAAAGGGAACTAAATATAATGCTCTTATCAACACTTTCACGATTCATTAATCTCGACAGCTGTAATAGTAAAAAAAAAAAACGTAGTAAAAGCATTCGAGAGGGGTTCCACGTGTAATATGCATTTCAAATGCAAAGATGTCAGCCAATCACAACAGTGGGCGTTTAGAATGAAGTCTCACAGCAGACACGCCCCTTCAAATGCCTTTATTTCTAAATTATGACATTTTATGATGTAAAAATTATACTAACAATATAAGTACACCTCAGGAAACATAAAATAAAAATCCATGTCATGGGACCTTTAAGAATCAATTATTACTGAAATGTCATCACCACCAAACCAAAACAGTCTGAAATATGATTAATTCATAAGTTTGGGTTCAGTAAGATATTTTTCTTCTAAATCAATACTTTTATTCAGCAATTACACATTAAAGAAAGGTGATAGTAAAGGCTTTTCTATTTCATAATCAATGCTGTTCTTTTGAAATTTCTAACTTTCTATTCATCAAAGAATCCTGAAAAATATTTATCACAGTTTCCACAAAAATATTAAGCATCCAGCACAACTGTTTTCAACATTGATAATAAAACAAATTTTTTTGAGCACCAAATCAAATCAAATTAGAATGATTTCTGAAGGATCATTTAACGTGGGAGTAATGGTGCTGGAAATTCAGTAATATTCATCACAGGATTAAAAAGATAAATAGATAATTATTTTAAATTGTAATAGTATTATTATACAATATTATTAAAACATGCAGTCCTATGGTGAGCATAAGAGAGAAAAAAATCTCAAACTTTTGAACGGTAGAGTAAAACACAGTGCTGTTGCTGGAGTTTTGGTGTAAACACAGAAAAACAAGGAGCATTGAATCAGTCCAGGAAGGAAATGCTAAGGAGCATTCAAGGCTTTCTGTCCTAACTGCCTGGAATTCAGCTCCACCCCTGCTGAAGAGGAAGTCAGTTAATCTCAGCGTAATGAGAGTGTAAATTATAAACAAAATGACTCACTATAGGATAGTCACAACAAACATTTGAACAGCTTTGATGAAGTACTGCTAGAATTGCACATCTACGTTCATTCTGAAATGTGATGACTAATTCAGGAAGGTGGCTAGAGAGTTTAATCATTAGTAATTTATCTGTCTGACATGTCTTTTTTAAATAGTGAATGAGGTAAGGGCAGGCTGGCAGACCTGCAACACGTTTTGGCAGAACTAAAGGACTGCTACATCACCGTCCCACACTGTCCTGACTGAACGAAGTAAAAGTGAGGGACTAAATATATTTTGATATACAACCCCAAATTAGAAAAAGGTCAGTATGGAAAACGAAAAAAAAAAAGAAGTGATTTCTAAATTTACTTTGACTTGTATTTTATTGCAGACATTATGAACACAAAATATTTCATGTTTTGTCTGGTCAACTTCATGTCATTTGTAAATATGCATCCTTTCCTGTCTTTCAGACCTGCAACACATTTAAAAAAAAAGTTGGGACAGTAAAGCATTTACCACTTTGTAATGTTGCCATTCCTTTTCACAACACTTAAAAGACGTTTAGGGACTGAAGACACCAAGTGAGGAAGTGTTTCAGGTGTAATTTTGTCCCATTCTTCCTGCAAACAAGTCTTAAGGTGGGCAACAGTACGGGGTCTTTGTTGTCGCATTTTGCGCTTCAAAATGCGCCACACATTCTCTATTGGAGACAGGTCGGGACTGCAGGCCGGCCAGTCAAGTACCCGTACCCTCTTCCTCCGCAGCCAGGACTTTGTAATGTGTGCAGAATGTGGTTTTGCATTGTCTTGTTGAAATATGCATGGACGTCCCTGGAAAAGATATTATGCTCCAAAATCTCTATGTACTTTTCAGCATTAATGGTGCCTTCACAGAAGTGCAAGTTACCTTTGCCAAGGGCACTGACACAACCCAATACCATGACAGACCCTGGCTTTTGGACTTGTTGCTGGTAACAGTCTGGATGATCCTTTTCTTCTTTGGTCCGGAGCACACGGTGTCCATTCCTCCCAAAAAATACCTCAAATACTGATTCATCTGACCACAGTACACGTTTCCAGTGTGTTGGTCCAACCCAGATGCCTCCGAGCCCAGAGAAGTCGACGGCGCTTCTGGACACTGTTAACATAGGGCTTCCTTTTGGCACAGTACAGTTTTAACTGGCATTTGTGAATGTAACTACGTATTGTGGTTCTTGACAAAGGTTTGCCAAAGTAGTCCTGAGCCCATGTGGTGATATCGCTTATAGATGAATGACGATTCTTGATGCAGTGCCGCCTGAGGGATCGGAGATCACGGTTGTTCAGCTTAGGCTTGCGCCCTTGTCCTTTACGCACTGAAATTCCTCCAGATTCCTTGAATCTTTTAATTATGTTATGCACTGTTGAATGTGAAATATCCAAATCTCTTCCTTTCTTTCTTTGAGGAACATTGTTTTTAAACATTTCAATAATTTTCTCACGTATTTGTTGGCAAACTGGCGATCCTCGGCCCATCTTTGCTCCTAAAGGATTAGACCTTTCTTGGATGCTGCTTTTGTACCAAATCATAATTACAATCACCCGTTGACATCACCTGTTTCAAATCACATCATTATTTAACCCTTTTACCTCATTACTAGCCCTAAATTGCTACTGTCCCAACTTTTTTTTAAATGTGTTGCAGGTCTGAATGACAGGAAAGGATGCATTTTTACAAATGACATGAAGTTGACCAGACAAAACATGAAATATTTTGTGTTCATATTGTCTGCAATGAAATACAAGTCAAAGTATTTTTAGAAATCACTTCTTTTTTATTTTATTTGGGGTTGTATTTTAAAATGTCATTTAATCCTGTGATGGTCCTTTGGAAATCATTCTAATATGCTGATTTGGTGTGAAACGCCTTATTATTATCCATGTTGAAAATTGCTGAGCAGCAAATTATTTTTGTGGAAACACATTTTTTTTAGAATTATTTGATGAATAGAAAGTTCAAAAGGCTGGTATTTATTTAAAGGTCCCGTTTTTCGTGTTTTTTTGAAGCTTTGATTGTGTTTACAGTGTGCAATATAAAATGTGTTCATGTTTCATGTGTAAAAAAACACAGTATTTTTCACACAATTTACTTATCTGTATACTGCTGTTTTCACTGTCCTCAAAACGGCTTGAAAGATTTCCCTGTTCTATGAAGTCCCTCCTTCAGAAATACGTAACGAGTTCTGATTGTGCCAGCGGTTCCCGTGTTGTGATTCGACAGCAGCATAGCGCACATTGCCCGGAAAGGTCACGCCTCTTACCATAACGGGGAGATGAACGCGCTCAAACTACAGCCCCTGAAGGCCAAACAAAGGTTATTTGACTCCGGGATGAAAATAACAGCGTCTGAACGACATGGCGACAAACGCAACCGAACCGAACCGAACGCAACACTTCCTCTTCTCCAAGAGGGAGCAACAAGACCACGCCCCCTTTTTCACGTATTCTTGTGGGCGGAGGTTAGTCGACAAACTGTTCTATGACGTCATTAAAGCAGGATGTACAGGGATGTAGTCCAAACTGGCCGTTCGCTGTAGGCTTTGAAAGGGAACTGTTAAATAAAATATCTCGCTTGGCATTGAACTTTGAGCTTTATAATTTTACAGGTATTATATATGCTCTAACAGCAACATTACACACGAACTAAAGTTTGAAAAATGGGATCACGAAGAACAGGACCTTTAAAGGAGATTTTTGTAACAATGTATAAGATGTTACTGTCACTGATCAATTTAATACACTTTTGAGCATTTTTCTGAATAAAATAATTTTGTTTCTTACTGACCCCAAACGTTTGAATAGTAGTGTATGAATTATCTAATAATTATTTTTAAAAATTATATACTTTTTGCCATGTGAAAAACAGTAAGTGTGATATTATAAAGACATTATTTTATATCATAACTACATGCTTTTTAAAATTAAATAATTGTAAATATAAACTATATTGATAATAATAATAATAATTCATAAAATATAATATAATATAAAAAATACAATAAGTGTGGCCTTTTATATTGTTGTCATTGTATTAAAACCCTAAAATAAAAGATTCAAAAAATGATCTGGAAGATCATATAGCTTTGAAATTACATGAGGATGAGTAAATGATGAAAGACTTTTTTTCATTTTTGGCTGAACTATTGCTTTAACCTGGACTGGAGTCCAAATTAAAGCCGCCAATCCAATCTATGTGCAAATCAGGTCTGAGGTCCTCTCCTCTCTAATTTTCTTTGAAATGTACAGCCAACACAATTCTGACCTTCTCTAAAACTTTTGTCTGTTAGGGGCACATACAGAATTATACACTAAAAAGAAAAAAGAAAAAAGAAAGGATAATATAAACGAAGGACTAGAGAGGTCAAATCAGAGAAGGTTCCTATAACCCTGCAGACTAGTTTTGAGATGCACAGGACTGCAAAACAATCTCACTCAGCGTTTCTTACCATGTCTTATAGTAATGCAGCCTCAATCAAAGAAACTTCAACAGCGGGAAGTGCAAAGGGTTCGTCTTCCACCGTACAAGCTCATTTCCTGTTGATTTTTTTATTCCCTTCAGGACACTGAATGTGAACTCACAAACATAAAATCTATATGTCAGCACAGACGTGACAGGACGAGGAGGTAATAGAGAAGAGCTGCATCATGTCTAACACTTGACATGGGGCCATGTCGGGTAGTTAAGTCACACGAGACGTATCTGCCGGTGTTTATATGTGCACCATATGTGAAGGGATTGTGGGTGGTGAACTCCACCAAACTAATTTGATTTCTCATAAATGTCCACCTGCTATGAGACAGACAGCGACATGTGGGGTGCGTCCTGTCTGTCCCCTCTCATTGCATTGACACTGACATGATTATGTTGATGTTACGTCCTGAGTGGCACAGTTGGCCAGACTGTGAATTAATCTGCACCAGTGTTCTCCAAACATCTGTCCATCTGTACACCTAAGACACTTTGAAATCCAAGACTCTCCACAAACTCTAGCACCCATAAAAAACACCTATCTGTCATAGTACCAGCACCATAGCAACACAGAAGCAGTGAAGTGCTTGGGGAACACAGGTTAAGGTTGGGCTGGCAGATCTGAGTAGCACTTATTAAAGGTGAAGCATGTCAATTCTGTGCAGCTAAAAGCACCAAAAAAAATTATAAAAAATAACTTGAGTTTTACGAGTCACAACAAAGAGTGGTGCTCGTCCATACAGAAACTGCCACTACAATGCAAGGGTGCCATTCTGCATTTTCTAGGTTGTTCGGAGTTGTTTTTAGTGTGTTGCTATGTGGTTGATAAGGTGTTCTGTGGTGTTGCTAGGCTGTTACTTACAGGTCTAAGTAAAGCGAGTCCACTATCAATCCTGTGATGCAAGCCCACATGATTTTTTCACTTATTTTATCGTCCACCAGGCAAACATTAAGTCATTTTGTTTAGAAAAGTAGCAGTAAAAACTAGCTGCATACAACAACTACTCAAACCTATCTTAACTTGTTAATTCTATCATTACTTTTTTTACAAACATTTTTTTAGAACAGAGCATCGCCATAATGGATTATGTCTATTACGCACAGTTTATGTTTATCCCCAGTCCCCTGTCATGTTTCACACAAAACAAAACTAGAGCAGATGCTAATGGCTAGTATGACAGTGCCGCTTAATAAAGTTGCATGCATACAGCATTTTTCTTTCTATGAACTTGACAACCCCATTCTATAACCAAACTGACACCTGCACATTTTCAAGACTCACAACCGCATTCTTGACAAACCCGTGCTGAATGAACGGAACTGCACTGGACAACTAGTCGTCTGCCACATCATATAATGTAAGAGCTATAATCATGACGGGTTTAGTTTACTCATGAAGATTGAGAAATGATTTGCGTTCATCTGGAGATCCACCAGAGCATAACTCAAACGTACTCTCTGCACTCAGTTACTAAGCATTTCAAGTCCTTGTTGGTTGTTTAAAATATCTGATGGATGCCTCAACTAGACTTGTTTAATAAAACGCAGTCAACTGCGATAAAATGTCCCAATGTTATGGACATCACCATTTTTGTCCTGAAAGTTTGCAGGCTTGTGTTAAGAAGCACTGCCATACTAGCCATTAACATCTGCTCTACAGTGTCGGTATTGACAATAATCGTGATGTTTAAAAAACAAATATCGTTATTGTGTTAATTAGGGTTGTCGCAATATACCGGGGTATTGATATTGATATTAAAATGAACGAACGGTATACATATGAAAGTATGACACGTAAATAATCCAGCGCCAGTATCTGGTTGACATCCCAACGTACAGTAACGCTGGTTGCCATCTGTCATAAAACACAAGAAGTCTCAGCGCGCAGCTGCTACTGCCGCATAAAAAGTTAAACTGGTTAACTGTTGAAGCTTTTTTGTGTTTTATTATATTTATCTCCCTCTGGGCTTTTAGTCCAAAAGTGTGCTCATATGGATAAAAGCATATGAATTATCATATGTTTACTTAAGTAAAATATCTTTTGAGAGCAGATTTTTTTCTAATTGGGCGATGTGAGCATAATGGAACGCTAAACTCACACTCATGTTTCATTCAAACTCAACACCAGAGGGCACCCTCGTGCAGAAAGTCCACAAGTGATACTCATATGAGTAATAAAATTTAAGACATTCCAGGAAATCCTTAAATTTAATTTGCAGACAGGATGAGATTAAAAAAACTATAATGTGTATGAATGTGTATGTGTTTTATGACAGGTGGCAACCAGCATTACTGTACGTTGGGATGTCAACCAGATACTGGCGCTGGATTATTTACGTGTCATACTATCATATGTATACTGTTCATTTTAATATCAATATCAATACCGGTATATTGCGACAACCCTAATCTAATTCCTGGATCTGACAGGAATGATGCAACACAATTATGTGAGTAAAATATTTTTTTATGTGATAGTATTGCATTGTTATGTTTGATATCTACTGATTATGTACGTGTCTAACTAAATATAACTTACTACGCTGTCACAGGCTGGAGTATCCTTTGTATTTGAGGTTTTGTTGGTTTATTGTGCTGCGATTTCAAGAAATACAAAATACAATCACGGAAGTTTTGAAAATGCTGATTTGTCTGAGGTGAAGTTTTGCTGATGCACGTAGTACTTGGCTTGTGGGTGCTGTATTAGTTATGCACGGTTTGCGGTTATATCCACATTGGAAGTTTTCAAAACAATTCCTCATGTGTAAGGTAGTCGAAGCTCATTATAATATCAAAACTGTAATCCAATCATAGCAGTGGGCGTTTACATTTAAGTCTTCAATGCGGCACGCCCATTAAAACCGAACGTTCCAGGAGCTAGGCTCAAAACCAGGGTAGAAAATAGCCTATTACTTATTCATTATCAGTGTTTCCCACACATAAACTAATTTGTGGCTGTGCACCACAAAATCAACACCGGCCCCTATATATTGCGCGTCGTTATTCATTAACTTTTTAAAATCTCACGCCAATCCCGCTTTCGATATGAAAGTCTAAGCTTTTAAAATTGAGTACGAAATTCAAACAATAAATAACGTTTTGGCGCTAATGTGGCATAACAGTTAAAGCCAGAGGGGTTGAAAAACAGAGTTGCGACATGCTCTCATCTCCCGGCGGCGCGCGCAGTCACGTGGTTCACGGAGCTTCTAAACAAACCAGCGCTCTGTCAATGTATCTGAATGGCTAAAGCTGATACACAACAATTTTACTATACAGGTATTTGCAGTAATTTATTATTACGGCAACCATATTTACAGGATCATTTTATTATGGAGAGTGATGGAGATGCAAAATTGTTAGCATTAATGTTAATGTTTTTCTTGTATTTAGCCCTCATTGCTTACTAATTGGTCACACTCATACTCATTGGTGGTCAAATGTGACCATACACCTTAAGTATTTTTCAATTAAATAAAGGATCTATATTTTAGTTTAGTAATATTTATTGAATATTTTGAGGATATCTTTTACTAAATAGACCTACTATTTGTGCAATAATTAAATGGTCCATTAATGACCACTTAAAATATGTTGTATTATTTATATTGCAATTAGTGTAGTAATCAATGTTAAAATAGAGAATGTCAATGCAAAGAGGCAAATTAGTCATTTTGTGGCTGGTAAAATAATAATTTTCATTTGTAAAGCCATGGTTTACCTACTAGGTGCTTGTATGGCTCTTTAATGAATATACATGTATCTAGTCTTGCTCAAAAAAGTATTGCAGATCATAACTTCTTACTTATTTTTAGGTTTTGCATTTGAATAAATATTTAGACATGATCAAACACTAGACTTCTTTAAATGTGAAATTTTAAAAAGTTAATAAAGTGCATCCTAATATTTTTAATGATACTTATATAAGCAAACACAAGTGAATATTAATGGATGCAAGCTAATATAATTTAAACCAAGAAACGTTTAAAATAGTGCTAAAAAGACAAACTTATTTTTCCTTATATGTATAGTAGGCTATATACATACAAATTGATACTGAATCACGATAGTTGTGCCAATCTCCAACCCCCCCCCAACCAATCCCCAACCAATCCCCAACCAATAAAGACATGGAATTAACACACCATTGTGACAGTATATGGTTTATATTTGTGTTCTTCAAGCCATCTCAGGTATTTTCATAAGGATAATGTATATTTATAATGCGATGTCAATTGACAGCCTTTATCACTGTATAGAATACTATAAACTAAAATAATTCTGCGATAAGATGCCACATCAGTTCACAGAATTAAGTTATTTCAAACTGGTTGCCATTAAATGTAGATGTATTTGCATGTTAAACTTAGGAAAATATATATATATATATATATATATATTTTAAATATATTAGAGCAGAAAAAAATATATTTTTAAAAATAATATATTTGTATTATTATTTGACAAAATGATCTCACACTGTGTCCTTAAGTAAATTCTTTAAATGATAAAGTATGTGGATTGCGTGCAGTTAGCTGGTTGGCAAGCATACACTAATATGGCTAAATGAGATCGGATAGAGCACACAAGACTGCCTTTGTTTTTCTAGCCCCTCAGACACTAATACGTTTATCAGTCGGAGAATCTACTAAATTCTCAGTAGATCTGCAGCTTACCTGAACTCTTCCAACATGATGAACATTTCATATACAGCATATTGTTGGCTGGGACACTAAGGAAATAGCTCAAGCCAGAGGTTGAAGTACATCAATCTTCATGGCTCTAAAATGAGACTGAGATACACTTCTAATATGTTTGTCCAACCACAGCAGCTGTATTTAAGAGTGACAGGGGTGTAAATGTTTACTGAAGGAGCCTTAATTCTTGGAATGTTCCCAAAAACTTCAGGCAACTCAGTGGGATGGTCACGGACATGAAGCACAGCCAAAATCCAATGGCATAAAATTTCGGACTCACTTAGATCATGGTCTGAAATTATATAGGCAAAAGAAAACAGTGCTTTGTTATGATATAGATGGATCATGGAACTTTCATAACCCTTGGCCATCTGCAGTCGGCAGGCATACAACATGTGCCAATGAGATCTGCCAAAGTTTGTTCTAGCAGAACAAAAAACAATATCGGTGAGCTTTGTAAGATGAAACTAGAACTACACAGTGCAATAAAAACAGAAAGACTTCATATTGGTATCATATTGAGTAAATCCAATATTCTGTCAAGGTTCTCTCAGAGAGCCTTCTCTCTAACAGGGCTTAAATGGAGGGAAAATGGAAAGATGACTGATCGAGCATGCAATGAAAGATCCTAGAAGCAATAGTCAAAAAAAACAAAAACAAAGAAAAAAACATTCACTAAAAGCACGGTGATAAAAGGCTGTTAAATAATAATCAAAGAATTGCAATAAAGAACATGAACACAGGAAAACAGCAACCCTGGAATATAACTGCATTGACAGCAAAGCATTAGGCGCTGAATGAGCTGTCACAACATAAAAAATGTTGGCAAATGCTAAAAACAAGCTAGGAAAATGCTATTAGGCCTGGAAAGGTCTGTTTAGCCAAGGATAAAGGCGGCTTTGAACTATTGGCAGCGCTCAAATCACTTCTGTAAAGGCAACTCAATAGAGTAGCTGGTCTAAATCCCACTCAAAGCAAGGGGGGAATATCTATACGCACTCATCTTATTGGTTGAGGACAGCCAGAACCGATTTTTCCACTCTCTTCCCTTCGCCCTGCCTTCTTTTACTGAAGAAGCCCGATGTGCAGCGCCAGCCAAAAGCTCAGCATCAACAGCTATGCAGAAAGCCACACTGGACTGCTATTTTGTGTCTGAAAACAAGGCCCTCAAATTCAATCCATGTTGAGAAGATAAAGAGGCTCTTCAGTGGCATTCCTGCTCCATATGGCTACAAGGTGCCTGCCTCTCTTTGGTCTGAAAGGGCTTGAAATGCCATGCCAAGAGACTGGAGTACCTGTCTCCAGGAGATAAAGGAAATACTGTCTATTTTCAGTTAAACATATACATCAATGGCACATAAATGGATTAAACTAGGAAACAGGTAGTTACCTTGTGCTCTAGGACTGATTAGTTTGCATAAAGAAGGTGCATTAAAATAAAACCTGGGAACACATAAGAATTAAGATCTATTCTGAAGCATTCCGGGTACAGGAATATCATTAGTTCCTCTGTCAGTTCCTATATTAAAATGACCCAGGTCTCTAAACAAGGTTCTTTAATCTTTCTTTAGCTTAATTAAAAAATAAAAAGAATATTAATAAATATTATAAGTAGGTAGCAAGTAGCAAATCATTGTTTTGCTGGGTTGTGAAGTAAACTTTTTTTTTAAAGGCCAAGCATACATGTGCCCGAAGATCTATTCTGAGGCATTCCTGTACGGAAATATCATTACTCAGTCAGGTCCTATATTATATGGCTCACATCTCATCTCTCAAAAGGGTTAACTTCCTTAATCTTTCTTTCGCTTCAGATCCAAACTATAGTCAAACTTCAATGGCTGCCACAACTAAGATATAGCTAATGGCACAGATTGTCCACAGTCTTCCAGTGGATAACAAATAAAAATAATAATAATAATAAAAGTAAAAAAATAAATAAAATAAGATAATAAAATGGATTGCAGTTTATCGTAATCAATAACCAATTACAATTTAAAATCTTAACATAAATAACATTTTCTGGAATCGTTAAACCCTTCTTCTCATGTTATATTTATTAAAATAAAATACATATAATAAAAAAGTATCCCTCTTAATATAACCTCACATTAGGGATGTAATGCAGTTAAACGAATCGCGATCCACGTTTTAAACAGCAGGGACGCTGAAATCATATACTGTGACCTCGCAAGTTGTAGCTATAGCGTTACAGACTGTGTATGCATACTGGCGCGAAGAAGAGTGAAATCAGTGAATGTTTTTAGTTCATTCAAATGGAATTGAGCGTAAGCGCACCTGTGTGCATGCACCGTCAAACAGAAGCATGGCGACGGCAAGCGTGTAGTTTACGATGACTCTAAAGATACAAGGCTGTTTCCTTCCGTAGTAAATGGATTCCAGGCTCTTCCTCATCAAGAAAAAGACCAGCGCGAGGATGTATTCCACAGACTGAAGGAGAACGAAGGTGTTGAATTTATTTTACTATCTCTTTCTCTATACATGGATTTTTTTCCCAATAATTAGTTGATCATTATGGCATATTTATCTAAATGTGTTCTGTTTTTCTAACTCTTGCAAGTGTAATGATACAAATTATAATCAAAATCTTGCCTTTATAGCAATGTGAAACCCCTGTCACTGTTGTACTTAAATTTGGCCTAGTCTTATTTCTACTATTCCTCAGTGCAGGATGAGGGCGAAGAAGCTGAAACAACCTTCTCCCAAGAAAACATCATTGGAAGATCTCATTGAAGGGACTTTTTGAGGATTTGTTTAAAAATGTCAATTTCAGTTATTATTTTACATAAAATATAATATTAAAATGCATAATACATTTTATATATAAATATATTTAAATATGCAGAATTTTGTCTGAAAAATAAAAGGACAATATAATATTTCATTTTAAAATTTGTCTTGAAAAAAATTGAGAGTCGTGAAGAAAATCATATCGTGAAATTAGTATCGTAAATAGTATTGCATCTTGAGTTGAGTGAATTGCTACATCCTCACATCAACTATACCAATAGCAAGTAGCAAATAGTTGTTCTGTTGTAAAGTAAACTTAAGGCTATTGCCTATTTTTTAAGGCTAAACCCTTCAAATTGCCCTGCCCAACTTCCCTTTTCAAGGAATAAATCAACACAGAAAGTTCATTCATCAAACCATTGAATAAAATGGTTATGGGGTCTGGATTAACCTTCAAGGCTCAGAAAGCATGAAAGGGATCTTTCGCTGGAGAACTATCCTGACCTGTGTGATCTGTTTGAGGGATGCTGCTGGAAATTCCTTGCATCAATGAACCTGTCTGGATCATTTCAACACTCCCAAGTTTGGCAGCGATGCTGAAATCAAATGTAACTCCTTATCTTAGCCATAAGCTCTGACAGACAAGTGGAGAAGAGAATAGTGAGCAGCCTTTATCTGTTTTTCAGATGAGTGAATTTTAATCGCCTCAAATGTCTAGCACAACAGACAGTGGAAAACACCCCACAGGATTTCACTATGAATAGCTCTCATCTACTTCAGAAACAGGATTCTTCATTCATGACTCCACCATGGGCTCTTCCACACTACAGCATATAGTATAACACAACTCACAAAGGAAAATCAATTGAAACCTCATTCTACGTCTCTTAGCATTCCACATTCGACATCCTGACGACATCCTAAAATGGGTATTTTCTAAATCATTAACGTGCAATAATAAAAAGCAACTCAGGTGGAAAAGTGTTTCATGTTTGCTTCGATAGCTAAGGGCATTCCGCATTTGCCAAGAAAATAAAAATGTGTCATGTGTTAATAGCTGAATAATCAATCGTTTAGAAAAATATAAACCCCTCACACCTCTAGAAGCCATATCATTAATGTCTCTGCCGGATTCTGTTCACTTCATCTCAATGAAACATGATGAGAAACTAAAAAACAGGGTGGATAAATTACTCTGAAAACTTAAACTGAAAACTGAATATCATCGCCAACTTCAATATGCTTACCATAGATGCTAAAAATAGTCTCAAGCTAAAACCTTAGAAGGGGAGATTGCATGTTATCCTAAACAGTGTTATCACGCACACGCACACACGCACACACACACACACACAGGTTTAGCATGGCATACACATCTACAGATTATGAGTGTTTTATATTAAAACACTCATTTTATATTAATGAAATGAATATTGAGGATGGAAAACGTTTTGGGTTTTGGTAACATTTAAAGATTGAATGCACAGTTTAAATATTTTAATTGAAAATAAAAATACTTTATTATTTACCAATTGCAAATGTGTCTAACTCTACTATAACAACCAGTCAGTAATGAAGCTTGACCAAAGTTAAGTGCACAAAATGGTTCTATAATGATACAGAGATCATTCAGCAAAGAATTTGTTCTGTCTTTTTGTTTGATTTATTAAAACATGGTTTCCCAAATAGGGTTTGTGAGAAAACTGTAGGGGGTTTGTAAGTTAATGAAAAGCTAATCATTCATTAAATAAATAAAAAAAAAAAAAAAAAAAAAAAAAAAAAATATATATATTTATATATATATATATATATATATATATATATATATATATATATATATATATATATATATATATATATATATATATATATATATATATATATATAAACTCTGTGCACTGTAACCTAATGCTCAAAATGCTTAATTGCTTTGAGTAGGACAAACTTAAATTAAACAAATTAGTTCAGTTAAATTAACTATTATGTGTATTTAGAACTTTCTTTTGAGTTTGCAGCAAACCGAAGTAAACTTAAAGTAAACAGAACTGTTTTGTTGTTTTGAATTGTATGAACTAATTTCCTTTCATTTAGACTAATTTAAGTTTAACTGAAACTGGGCTGGGATTTTTTTTTATTTCCCAGCATGCTTTGCCCATGGCACTTAAAAGGGAGAGTAAATGCTCAAATTAAGTGTTATATAATGTGTGTGTGTATGTGTGTGCAAGATTAATGGTAAGGGAGATTTAGTAGTGATTCATGTTTTGTCATGCTAATCTAGAAGTGCTCATTCAGTAAGTGCTATACCATGCTATTGTTAACATGTTAGCATGCTATTGTTAACATGTTTTCTGAATTAGTTTATTATAGCCAGCAAAATATTTCTTAACTTAAAAGAAAAATCATTTAGGGTTTACAGTGAAGTAAATGACTCATTTGGTTTGCAAGTACTCTAAATATTTAGTTAATTACCTTTTTTTTATGTTAATTGCTACCAAAATGTATGAGTTAGCTAACTCAATACTTCAAGGTATGAGCAACTAACATGCATGAGTACTAAAAACTCAAAACTTGATAGTTCTGCTTACTTAAAATTGGAAGGTCATAACTAAAAAAAAATATGCAACTGATAACCTCAAACATTTTGAGTTAGCCCAACTTTTTCCAGTGAACATGCAAATGTGTTGCTAAATTGTTGAAACATTAACTTGTAGGAAGTACTTTAAGAAAATGTTTTGTCAAAGGGTTCAGCAGACAAAAAAGTTTGGGGATCCCTGTATTAAAAAGAACAGATTAATTAATATGAACACTGCAGTACACTTATTACAGGGTCATCCCCATTGGAGGAACTTTAGCTTTGTGCTTTTGCTCGTGGTGAAAGGTCATCGACTATAACCAGTCCAGGTCATTAACCACTATGCTACACAACACACAACTGACACAATGTAAAAGAAGGAAGTAAATAGTGACAAGCACCATAGCAAAGATGGTAACCCAAAATGTCAGGAATATCAAACACTATATTACTTGTGGCCAATCAAAAGACAGTAATCCTCATTGTATTTGAACGAACAACATCTCATTAAAAATGATAATCAAGCTTCAGTGTGTGATTTACAACACTGATAGATCTTGTGAGTACAATTATCATGCTAACTAAATGAACACAAATATAGTGCCATATTCATTACAGATTAATGCATTTGTTAGACAAAGTTCCGTCACGTGGGTCAATATAATTATACCAAAACATAGCCATTAACCTCAGATTAGAATGCAATGCAAATCTCCCAAGCACCCAAGAACGGTGGACCAATCAGAAGACACTTTCTGACTGCAGTAATCATTTAGCACAGACCTCCAGTGGGAAAGCATAAGCCTGCTGGGACTGTCTGTACCTCAGTAGAGGTGTACGCACATTACTCTGCCCTCTTCAACTGCATGCATTATTCATTCTCATTAGCTTTACATTTATTCTGGCTGATCCAAAGAGGTTCCTCTCTCTTTAGCCTAATCAAAGGAATGATATGTCCTTTATGTATCGGTGATGAATACACAAGAATACTGTCTGTTAATACGCATCTCCAAACAAGAGATACTTGAAAATGCATTTCTACTTTTTGAATCAATAATATAGTATGTACCTGAGTGTGCTCTTTTGTCACAGAAGTGGACTGAGCAGACCAAAGAAAGTATGATGAAAAAGCCATGCAAGAACAGACACTATTCAAGGGATGTTCCATTTTCTATACTTTGATTACAGCTTTGAAACACAACACACTACAACATAGCCTATATAATATTACAAAAGTTTTCCATTTCAAAAAAACAATGTTCTATTAATCAAAGAATCCTGAAACAAATTGTCATGATTTCCACAAAAATAATATGCAGGACAACTGTTTTCAACATTGATAATAATAATAAACGTTTCTTGAGCACCAGCATATTAGAATGGTTTCGGAAGGATCAACGACTGAAGGAATGATGCTGGAAATTTAGCTTTGCCATCACAGGAATAAATTACATTTTAAATATATTTCAAACAATTATTTCAAATTGTACATAGCCTGCTGTGTTTTTGACTGATGTAAGAACATAGATGGGCACCTCTTGTGACTCACAGCACCAAGCCAAGAGAGACTGACGCAGGGCACGACATGCACAAGAGGTCCTTCACGCTGTCCCTCTGCACCACCGTTATCAGAGTTTATGGCCTCAATTAGATCCAAACAGCCTCTTACGGAACAGTGGGTTTAATATGTTGAGGCAGGAGGTGTAGAAGAAGAATGGATTATACTTTTTCAGACTTTGGTAACGCAAACCAATATGGCTCACCTATCCCTCTCTCTTTTAAAGCAGGGAGAGCAGATGTAAAGGAAGTAGCTGAGAGCGTTCTTACTGGATTAAATCTTTCTGTGCTACAGCGTGACGGAGAGAAACTGAAGGTCTGTGAACTCAACTCTGAGAACTTCAGCATGGCCTGGATCTTGCGCATGCTGCATTTTGAAGAAAAATATTGCTGTTTGCCTCTTGAACTCTGTGCTCGACAAATCCACACTAAATCCTTACTCGAGCCCTTCTCCAACCCCATAAACTCTAGACGCACATACAAAGCACATTCTGAACCTTTAATTTTGAACAGCCAAGCGAATGGATAGGATTGGCTTGCCTTGCTGTGGGTTACCACAAACAATGGGCTGAGAGAAAAATAAAACATACCTCCCTGCGATCAAAAGGGGCTATAATGTCATTTGAAGGTCCTAAACAATCAAGTTGAGAAATTCGAACCTCATACGGTGAGGTGGAAGGGTCTCTCGGTCCTGGTGAAAGAATGCTTGTTATTATACATGGCACTGATTTTCTTTCATCTCAAGATTTGTCCTCAGTTTCATCTCAACGTGTGAAACTTCATCCATGGCTGGAAGCAGAAATTAAAGTTTTCATTCCTCATTTTTTCAAGAGCAAAGCATGATGTTGCACTTAAGAGCCCATTAAAACACAAGAAATCAAATGCAGAAGGGATGAGAGAAAAGAAAAGAATGCAACAGTAGTATATTTATGATGCTTGCCTATGCTAAAGACACCTAAGGAGTTATTAGGCATTGATAGGTGGTCACTTGCTGATCTCAAGTCTTTATATAGCTATCAGTGATGCGCGGGTTGATCCAAAATGAGCGGGTGCCCGCGGCCACCCGCGGTTACCCGCGGTTACGAGTCATCCAAAAATATTTTTAATGATATTCGGGTCACGGTCGGTCGGATCGTCAATAAATCCTTATTTACCTTTTGAATGTTGAGCGTTATTAACTTTTGAATAAATGCTGACGCGGGACAAAATGCCCGATTTCCCAAAACGTTGAACTGAGCAATGCCATTGTACCATTTTAATAGGCTACTTTTAAACGCATTTAAAGTCAGTTTTATGTATTTTCTGAGAGGGGGCGGGATTTTTGTTGGGAAAGTCGGGGGAGAGACGCACACTTCGATTAGACTGGATAAACACATGCAGCATCTTAATTGTTAAGAAAATTAAACGAAATAAATGAATAAATCAAGCCTGTATTACATAACACTAGGCTATATCATACAGCATTCAGAAAAATAACAGTTTGCGCTCCTAAGGGCTTTCACACTTTTCCAAATGTTTTCCAAATGTGGGCTGATGAATTCTTCAAGCCGGGTCGAAACATAAACATCGCGTTCATCAATAATATGCATCTGGAGCTGAAATGGAAAATGATGGGCCGCCTCAAGAACTGCCTGCTCTCGCTGCTGCACCTCTGAGCGCACCACGCCAGGGCCTGAAACATTTTCTCAATGGCCCAATGAGCTACGATGAGCATTTACTACTTTTAAAAAATGCGGGTCAGGAAGCGGGTCGGGTACAATATTTTCTTCTTTTTTTTTTGCGGTCCGAGTTGCGGGCGGGTTAGTTGAAAACGTCGGTCGGGTGCGGGTTGTTTATACATTGACCCGCGCATCACTGATAGCTATGTCTATTTTTTGGCCCATTTTATCATTTGCATAGCTAAATAATGGCACGCATATCAACAGGCTACACAGTTTGAGATATCGTCATGTCCAAAGCACAACCCAAGCTCAAGTTTAATATTTAGATTAACAATGAGCAACAGTAATGAAATGTCTAATGAAAAGGCCTGCTGAACGAACAAATAAGAAAACGGCAGTTAGCCCGGCAACATCGTTCGGAGGTGCGTATCTAGTCAAGGTTCATTAAACAACCTTGCGTCAACGCTGTGCCTTGCACTATTGTTCCTTCAGAACCCCAGTGAGAGCAAACAGTTCATACATCTACCAGCAGAAATGGATGGCATGAGTAACAATGCTGAGCAAATGCAGCTAACAGCATATGACAGCTTCCCCCTGCCAATCTGGACTGCACTATTGTTAAACCCGTGTGCTCTATTGTTTCAGTGAATTGTAGAAAAACTTCTCTGAAACTCTCTGGACTGTTTAACAATGCAGTAAATCACTATGATCCCTGAAGTTTTCCCTTTTATATTCAGGTTTCTTACACACAATTTCGTTAACCTGTCAGCATAATTAACTAATGACAAATTAACTGTCACAAACCTAAATATACCTTAACTACATATAAAATGTATTTAATGTAATATAATTAATATAATATATAATATAATACAAAAAAAACATTTAACCAAACTAAAATAAATTAATTACTTAAAATTAATAATATACAGTACATCAATAAAAAAATGAAACAAAGTATTTTTTCTTTCTCTAAATGAGCTGTTTGTGTATTTTTGCTAACGAGAATGCAAATGAACAGTACACATTTTGAATTAATCTAAATCCATCCTGATAAGATGTTGTAGTGCATGAGACTCCAGAACAAACAGAAAAACATCCAGGAAATGGCCACCCCTCCCCAAACTGTTAGCGCTAATCTGGCACGTCTGTATGTGGCGACTAGCACACGCTAAAGAGCTGTCAGAAGACATCATTAATCCCTCAGGACCATCACAGACAGATGGCACGATGGAGAACCAGCAAGCCACTTTTTCACTGAGTGGAGACCATCTTCGCCGTTTCATTTCTCATAAAAAAAGAACAGAACTGAGCAAGGCTGAAGCTGAAGCTGGTCCTGGAACAATAGATAAGAAAAGATATTTACCAAGTGCTTTACTCGAACCCAACCTTTCCATTTGAGAGCGTTGTTACATAAGCCTCTTAAAGAAAGCTGCAAATGTAACAGACCAGAAAGTAAAGCACAATACTGCAGATGCCATAAGGAAGGAGGACAGAGGCGGAGTTTAAGGGACATGACCTCCCCCCTCGGGACCTCTTACCTTATCAGGGGGGTGCAAAACAGTCTATACATAACCATCAAAGTAGCCTGAAGACTTTAACAAGGACAAGTGTGAACTATAGGAAGTAATGGAAAAGTAAGGGGGGAGAGGGGGAGCACTGAACTTGCATTGAAGCTCTTAATCGATCCTTGCAGTCAACAGCAGGATAATGTCTCCTAAAGGACGACAAGCACAGTTAGTCTATCAATCCGAGGCAGTTACAACTGCTTCAGAGTGTATGAGAGGATTTCTCAGGAAAGCACATTCAGTAAGCCGTTTACATACAGCATATCTTTTCTGAACAGCATTCGTGTTGTAAAAATATTTCTACACAGCTGAAAACACAAAAAACTATTCCAGCGTTAACGTCACTATCACTTTCCCCAGTGGATAACTCTTCATCCGCTCTCTCCAGAGCTGCCATGACCATCCAAGCCAGGCTGAACTGTATTATGCGTGTGCGTATTTCAGTTGACGGGCCGGAAAAACTGCCGTTTTCTCAGTGAACTAATGAAACAAAAGCAAACACACAGTGGTACAATGCTGTCCGCCAGCATCCAGCAGGCCAATGTCATTAATCATGAGATCCAGGGGCAGAGGGCTCTTCATCCAGTCCTGTTGCCATGGCAGACCCTACAAAAGTGTCACATATGCACCTTTCCCTCTTTCCTATGGCCTCACTGGTTGGCCATCAGCCAATGGCAGCCGTTATTCTAAAGAAAAGAAAAACATACACAAAAACTGCTTTGCACATGCACTTTTACATATGCACTATTTGACCTTGGCCACACATCCCAGTCTTATTCTCTTTGTTACATGCACACAAACAATCCTGATCATTTATTTAACAGTCGTTCGCTCAGTGCTGAGATAGAGGGATACGCTAGAGCTGGATATAGGAGAACCCAAGTAATGTGCGGGCAGTCTAGGGCTATTCCCGCTCATTTATTTAACAGTCGTTCGCTCAGTGCTGAGATAGAGGGATACGCTAGAGCTGGATATAGGAGAACCCAAGTTATGTGCGGGCAGTCTAGGGCTATTCCCGCTAATCCTGTGTCGTCACCTGTTATCCTCAAGGACACGCACACATACACAAACACAGTCTCCGGTTCCTGAGCGTCTCCCCTTCTGCCCTCTATGTTTACTGACAGGATTGTTGTGGGGCTATCATTCCAATCTAAACTACAGAAGGATGGTCCACCTAACAAGCTAGAGGAAAAGAAACATTAGCAAACAAACAGGACACTGGGGCTGAGTAAACAGGCATGGGAAAGGCATGATGGTGTCCCTGTGTGGGACAGAGAGGTCTGGGTTCCCATGCGATGGTTTAGCAGAGATAAAGTTAGACTTCTTACAGGCTAATATACTAAAGAAAATAATATTTAATGTATCATAGCAATGCAGACATTGTGTGCGAAAAAGGGTGAAATAAATAAATAAATAGCCCCATTTATAATATATTGATAAAAAGTTACTACTAGGTCTGTATACAGTATATATGTATAATAATACATATCCATTAAAATATATATATAAAAGATAGGGAAATGTTACTGTTCTTATAAAATATTTATATATATATATATATATATATATATATATATATATATATATATATATATATATATATATATATATATATATATATATATATATATATATATATATATATATATATATATATATATATATATATATATATATATATATATATATATATATATATATTTACTGGATTAATCTGATCTCCAACATACATTTTTTCAAAATCCTTATTTTTGTCACTATCTTCATATACAAATCTGTCAGCTAAATTAATAATCAGTAAAAAACACTATTTGACTTACTTTGCCCTACAGTGATTTGCCAAAATCACTCTTAAACAATGCAATCCTTTGGTCTAACAATGAATACACAATTGTACAACGCTTTATGAAAGATAAAAGAATGATTATATAATAATATTATAGGCCCATAGAGGGGTATAGAGGCTAAACACTTCATGCTAACAAATTTTCAGCTCATTAACACAATCTTCTCCGTTTGCACTTTTGGAAACAGCTTACTGAGTGTGAGGACAGACATCCATCTGAGAGGGTGTCTGGCTGAATAAGACTGAGTGGGCAGCTAAGAAGCAGAGGCAGTTTGACAGGGGAGTTATGGAAGGGTCAGCTGGTGCTGCTCTGCATTGCATGAGAAAACGCAGGCAGGTCTATATCGGGCACGCAGTAAGCATGCCAAATGGGTTACTGGACAGCGCAATGTGATGGACGTCCTGATAGCATGCCAAGCAATCTCGGCACGTCCAGCATTACACAGGTACCCATGAACCACCACAAGTGTGGCTTAGGCTGCTAATCCAAAATCAACCACCAGTTTGGCATCAGAAGGGCATCAGATACTTAGCTGAGATGAGTGTTTAGGGCCCGGCTGTTATCTTAAAGCCATCGCCTCATCCAAAACCCTGGCACCCACTCCACCTCGAGAGGTGGAGCACATCGTTGTTCCGTCATGCCAGAGATTCTGAAATGGCCTGATTTGGGCAGCACAGTTGCAGTGAGACATCTGGAGCCTCTTTAGCATGCTCTCCTGCTCCACCCCTGCACTACAAACCTGACAGTCTGGATGAGCACCAGCACAATTACCCAGAGCTCTTTTGGGTCAATGACATTTACCGCACCACTCACAGTCACAATCAGCTTCTTCTGCTCTATATGTCTTCAAATACTGATCCATGCCATGGTACAGTGAATGGCCAAGGCTTTACAAAAGAGAGGCCTGACAGGAAGGTGAATGAAGAGGAATAGAAAGAACCACAGACTAATGGAGGTTAAAACAGTTCACTAAAGTCTGAAAACCCATTTTTGTTTCCCATAAAAGAGTCAAATAACTTCTGGAAATACCAGCAAAACTTAAAATAAGCACTCACCAGGGATAAGCAAACTCCGTACAATTGCGGTCGAAGTCAATAGACTCAGACTAAATGAAATGTAAATGTTTTTTTGAAACAGAAATTATTTTTCTGTCTATAGATGGCTGGTTCAGTTTTGATTAGGCTAAATCTCTTTTGCAGTAATGGCACTGCCTCCCTTTGCTTAAGTATCAGGCGTTTATATTTAACTCAGACTCGGGCAGGCTGATTCACCCCACAGTAATTGAGGGTTGAGGACGGTAAGCTTCGTTGGATTGGGAGTCACTGTAACATGGCCGCAATGCATGTTGGTTAGGGAAAGACATTGCAGGCAGTTCCTACTCATGGTCTTGTGTCTGTAACGCATGTTAACATGAATGCATTTAATTTATAGAGATTCAGGTTTCACACTCAAGATGAATTACATCATGAATCAAAGACGAAGGACCTCCACAAGCTTTGAGCTGCTGGCCTAAAGGGACTGTAAAACAGTAAATGCAATAAATAGTACAAAAATATTATTTGGCCATAAATAACTTCTCTCAAAACAACTTCTCCAAAAAAATGTTTTAAATAATGAAAGCCAATGGGGTACAAAATAGAGGGCTGCATTGGGATTGAGTCCCGCCGGGTCCCGCGGGACCCAACGCAAATCTCGCGGGAGCGGGCGGTTTGAATTTTGCTGCGGGCGGGAATGGGCGGCTAAAAAAAACACAGCGGGAATCTGCGGGATAGGGAGGTTGCCTAACGACATGATGGAGAAGATGTCAATAGATGATGTAGAAAAGAACCTCAAACGAGGTATTTACAGCACAAAAGCTAAGCAAGGAAAGTCTGACATTTGGAGAAGTTTCTCAATTGTTTTGGTAGGCAAAATCATGCGGTATAACGTTATATGTATCCACATATTGCGCAGCTGGCAAATACATAGCTACTTGATCATACCTCACCAAAAACGCTCAGCACTCCCTGCAGGTCAAGTTGTTTGGTGTTTTTGACAAACAATACATAGAAGTTTAGTGAGTGGAAATTGATTGTTTCTAAATGTCCGTTTGCTATTTTGTGTTCACATTACGTTCTGTTGAAGCATGTTTTCTCAGGTTTCCTTTCAGTCAGTCACGTTCGACGTATGTCGGAACTGACCAACGAATTTGGGATCTGTTTTTTGTTTCTCAATCTGTTTTTCTGTTTTCTGTTTTGCAAAGCAGTCTATTTTTTATGTGCAAAGTTTTTGATAAAAACGAAATTATATTTGAATGTATTTGTCTTTTTTTTTTTTTTTACATGCAGGCCAGGGAAACGAAACAAACAACCCCATGAATCTCTTTAATAATATCAATACAAATACGTGTTTTTTTTCCCTGCGGGACGGGAAAAGACACAAAATCAATGCATCTCTATTATTGTGCGGGAATAAATTCTCAGAGTTTTGCGGGTGCGGGCGGGAGTGGACATACATATTGCGGGAGCGGGCGGGAGTGTAACACATACGTTGCGGGAGCGGGCGGTAATGGTCAGAAATTCGGCGGGTGCGGGCGGGAGCGTGATGAAGAAAACAGTCCCGCGCAGGGCTCTAGTACAAAACACCACTGAACCCTACTGACATTCATTGTAAGGACAAAAAGAAAAAGAACAAATTTGACATTATACACACCACATATTCTGTTTTGCGCTATATGTATTTAGATTTAAATACTGCCCTAATGAAAAACAATCAATGGTGAAACGTCCACATGGCGAATCAACAGAAGTTTGTGTGGTTACTATGACAATCAAAGGAAAAGCGATTACAGTCTGTAAAAAAATTATCTGTTCACATAACTTAAAAGGTTAGAAAAAAAGAATTCAATTTAAGAAAAAAAACTAAAGCAGAGAAAAAGCCTGAAGTTAGTGGTCACAGTAGACTTTGAGCATGCAACAATTCTTCGGACACAAACAGGTTAAATTGTCACACACTAGGGTTTCTAATATTTCAAAAATCACAAACAATGATTCAAAATGTTAAAATATCTACTACAACGTTCTTGCAACTCTGAAAATTGTGTGTTGTGCCAAGAGGTCAATCTGTGGTCGTGAGTGGTTTCTAAATAAGACAGGCATTGATTTGTGCTGAAACACTAAACGCAAAAAAGGTGGCGTAACTATTTAGTGAACTTATGTCTTCACACTTACAGGCTTTATCCAGCAACCAAGATGACAGACAACAACATCAACCATGTCAGACACTCCAGCAGAAAGCAGAGCCCCTTGATCTCCATGCCCTCGTGTGACACGTCTGACCTTACCAAAGCAGGTGCTAGTCTTAAGGAATGCTCTGAGGTTAGCAAAGGTTAGATACAGCGTGCGGCGCACCCCAAAGAATGGCAGGAATGTCCGTCCTGTGGAGGTAGGGGTTCACGGACGCAGACACTACAAATTCGGCGCCTTCAGACTTTGTTTTGTTTAGCATGTCGAAAAATACAGCTGCCTCTCCTGTGCCAGTTATCTCGCAGCAATCCTCCACGAGACAGCCGCGTACGGATTAACAGTGCCAAACGGAAGGTCGTAAGAATGTCTTCCAAAATATTCATTAGCTCAGAACACAAATGAGCACAAAGACTGCTTGTTTCTTTCAAAGCCTGTCCCTCTTTGTTATTTACGTGTCCTAACTGTCCAACCTGACACATTTTTACGGTATGGGATGACACAGCACTCTTTTGGGAACACGTCTTTAGAAAATCCCTGCATGCCGATAAAAAGCACATTCCTTTAATCTCCTCGCGGCTTTGCCAGGCAATGTGGTAGCTCCAAAACAAAGAAAACAAATAGTTGGTGACCTCTGATGAGTCCGGTGCTGGGGAGGAAGGGAGGGAGCAGAGGAAGCAAAGCACTAAATCTTCTATCCTAGCTTCTTTTTATGAACTTCAAGCACATATTTGCTGTGTCCAACGTCTATCTGACTATTTTCTCTCTTTCAGATCCTGTAGGAATCCTCCTGTTTACCTCAGCCTAATAGTTAGATTTATCCTCATGCTTCTTGACATTACAGGAGTGTTACTGACAGACATACTTCTTTGCACACAACTTAATCTGAATTAAAGGCGAATAAAGAATAGACATACTGAATGTTGACAGTTCGTTGCATGTGACCACAACAGTATTCAAGATACGACGTGTTGATATTATTTAGCAAAGCGAGATTAGAAAAAACTTCACATCCAGAACAAAAACCTGACCATTAAATAGCAGAAAAATGGAAGATAATGTACATAAGCAATTTAAAAAACAAACACACTCAAGGAGCCGAAAGCAAACAGTAGAGAAAGAGAAGGATGAGAGCGAGTGAATCCCCAAACTGACCTGCTTCACTTCAGCCGGCATCACGGAAATCCTGTTTGGTTAAGCCTCTGGGAGAAACCCAACGAGAACAATATTCTCTTGTGAGTGGAGTTTGTCTGTCAGTCAGTCAGTCTTTCGTTCCTTATTATGCGAGTACGTCCTGTGAGAGCTGAGACAGCTCAGAGCCACAGAGCCATCCTTTCCCCACGGTCACATGCACGAATATACTCCGTCTCACTCGTCTTCTTGCGTGTTCCCCTTTCTCTCTCTCCTTCTCTCACACACGCTCTTTCTAACACATGCTCGTAATCCTCTCATGGACAGAAGAAACCCGCCTCCACCGTCGGTGAGCGAGGATGCTGCAAAACGCTGGGGCGAATAATGATTTCAAAATGAGGAGAGATGCTTTAGACAGTCCAACGAATCCTTCAATAAATTCAGGAATCCAGCTGAAGAGAACCAAAACAAAACAGCTCACACACGGAGAAGTGGAAGAGGGGGAAAAAAGTTACCCAGAGCAGGAACAAAACCCTCTGGGGCTAGACTAAGAGAGAGGGGGGTGGACGAGCGTAGAGGACAGGGTAAAGGGGGTGTGTGTGCGCGTTTGAGTGAATAGAATCTTCCCAGAAGGCAGTTGCCCTGTTCACAGCGAAGAGTTTTGTACTCTCGTTCTCTCCCTCTCCTCGCCAAGCATCTATGCAGACAAGGGTCAGACGGATTGGAGGGGGAGGGGGCTGAGAGACAGACGCAGCTGGAGTGGAATGAGAGAGAGAGAGAGAGAGAGAGAGAAAGAGAAAGAGATAGAGAGAGAGAGAGAGAGAGAGAGAGAGAGAGAGAGAGAGAGAGAGAGAGAAAAGACTCCACCCAGCCATCATGCCAAAAGAGCATGAGCCCTGAGAGGGGGGCAACGCTTCACAAAACTTTGTTATTTTCCTCTTCTTTTTTTTACCCATACGCTCTCTCTCTCTCGCTCTCTCTCTCTCTCGCGCTCTCTCTCTCTCTCTCTCTCTCTCTCTCTGCCTGTTCTTTTCTCTCTCTGCTTTTGTCCTTTTGTCCTTCCAGCCTGCTAAATATGAGAAGGGAAAGAGGTTGCAGAATGATTTCAGACAGCATTCAGTGACTGATAGTGAGAAAGAATTTTAATCCAAATCTATGAATGGCTTTAGCACAAAGCCGGAGGGAGGGAGAGTTCAGGGATGGGCACTTTACACCCAGGGTGTCAAACTCATTTTAGGTTGTGAGCCGGATGTGGGACAGCTTTTTTTTATTGGTTGTACATTGGTGCACTCGTGGAGTTAAAAAAGTTCAGAATCAACTTGATGCATGCTTCACTAACCCACACTGGGGTTCAAATTAAATAGTGCATGACCAATTTATTAATTTCATACTATTTAAAAGTTTGGGGTCAGTAAGTTTGTTTTATTTAAAGAAATTAAGATTTTTACATACATTTCTATTGCAACATTTGAACTTTCTATGCAAAGAATCAAAAAAAAAAAAAAAGGAATTCACAGTTTCCACAAAAATATTATGCAGCACAACTGTTTTTAACATTGATAATAATGAGAAATGTTTCTTGAGCAGCAAATCAGCATATCAGAATGATATCTGAAGGATCATGTCACACTGAAGACTGGGAGTACCCACTGTGTACACCTGCCCTAACACAGATTTACTATACACAAAGAAACTATACAGCTAATTGTTCTATTTACAAGCCTGCGCGCCTAACTTATTTGACCAAGAAAGTCCACATTTGAGAGCAATTCCAGACAAACCCTGAGTTGAAGCGCATCAATAACGTGTCAAAGCTATAAAATGAAGATATTCCACCTCAGAGGCTGAGGTATTGTAAATGCAACTCGAGCTCTTGTACTTAAAAACAAAATCTTCTCAAACTCCAGACAACAGTCATCACAAACACACCCCCACACTGAAGAGCATCATGTCTTATCTAGCAGTAACAGCCTGAATCTGTTTGCAGTCGGCCTGAATGAATTCGCTCCTTTTTCTACTACAGAGTCTGACACCAAACAGGCTGCAGAACGCCCTGTGGTTGCTGAACCATATAAACATGTCAACAGAAAAAGTGTTGATAAATAAATAAACTGAACGTAATCAGAGCGTTTTAGTGGATTCAGGCTTGAGGAGGTTGTGCAATGGAACAGATGCCAGGAAAGGTTAACATGGACTACTGCGGAGAGAAAGACAAAAAGAGAAAACCAAACATAATGAAAAGAACAAGAAAGGATAAGCAAGATATGCAATGTACAGGACTGTTCTATTCTCATAAATATATTTATGAGCACTGAATATTTGAAAAGGCTTTTGCTCCAGAGGATGTATGATGTTTACTTAGGTTTGCAGCACTCTCAAATTTGGAATGTAATGAATTTCATCATTAGAAGTTTTCAAAGGTGGCGACTCAGCAAAGAATGCATTTTAAATGCATAACCTCCTTAAACGAGCGCTGATTACGATTTAAAAAAAAAAGTGGGACTGCAGACTGGGAAATAAACATACAATGTTGTTTCTCTTGATATGCATGATCAAATACAAAAATGTGAGTCTTGGGTTTCTCCATCACAGAGATGCTGATCAACAACATAGTTCTGGTAAATGAGATCCTGAGAATATGAAGAAATCAGAACTTAAAAGGAAATATACAGCATAAAATGTATAGTACTGAAGGAATCATTTCACCAAAATGGGGCTGGGCGATACGGCCAAAAAAATCATATCTCTGTATTTTTTTTGGCTAAATGGCGATTATACGGTATGTATTATCAACGTTTTCTATTTGGATTTTTTTTTTAAATCTGTATTTATTAAAAAGAATATATATTTTTGCCCAATGATGTCCTACAAACAATGTTGATATTGGAGTCTATGAAAACAAATATAGTGAATGTAATTTAGGCTATGCAATATATTATGTGCAAAAAGGGGGTTCAATTACATTCTAACATTTGTAACATTTCAATCTAAAAACAAAAATAATGATTTTGTTTTTAAATTCACTAAACTAAAAATGAAAATAAAAACAAATCAAAATAAATGGTATTACCTCATTCCATATCGTTTCTAAAAAAATCTATATCAATATATCGTACAAACTCGATATACCGCCCAAGCCAACACAAAAAAATTAATAAAAATCAATCATTATTTACTCACCCTTGTGTTGTTTCTCTTTATTTTTTTTGTCTGTGGAACATACAATCAGTTATCCTGGCCATTCAATATAATGAAAGTGAATGAGGACAGGAGTTGTTAAACTCCAAAATGTCAAAAAGCACCACAGGAATAACAAAAAAAGTAAATATTCAAATATTTGCAATATTCCAAGTTTTATGAATCCAATCCAAAAAACTCATTAATAATCTGCATATTGTGTCTTCATATTATTATATGCAGCAATGTCAGACCCATAAAGAATCAATCTGTTGAGTTGGATCTTTTCAATGAATCGATTGATCTAGTTCACAACAGGTGTGAATGAATTGTTCATGAATCTGACTCAGTTTTCAAGTTCAAGATTAGTTCAAGATCAGTGAATAACAACTTAAATGTGGCTTGTTCCTCATGCAAAGCTGTTGTATGACTTATACTTGGAGTATGCCGCCCAAATCATGTTTACCACCATTTATTCAAGCAACATGAGGGTGAGTAAATAATGACAACATTTTGGGGTGATCTATTACTCTATACAATTAATCTATTACTATACAAAATATTTAATTTTGTGGTGATTTTCATCTTTTACAAGCTTCCCATCCGAACATTAAATATCAACTCTACACTTCTGCTTTTAGTCTGAGCTGTCCTACTGTGTCTAACATTCTCATTCTGTAGCTGCTCTCCAAACGTTCACTTACTCGAAGCTCATTATACAGTCCTCTGCTCGCATAAAGTCTTGTTATGACACAACGTGTAAATAGACTAGGGCCCTGGTAATAAGGTAAGCGAATGACAGTCCAGACACACCAATCTCTGGATAAATATAAAGAGCAGAAACGAGTCTCTCTCTACACATACAAAGTCAATAAAGCCAGCAGAGACCAGACAAAAATATTACACATTATATAATAAGGGGAAAACAACAGGACAATAAAACAATGTAATTTAGCTGTTCTTATTGTTACCTGCCACACAGGGTGATGACAATTTGAATCCTTTAAGAGAACGTGAAGTAATAATACCAATGCTATTTGCTTTGTTTAAATTTAATAAATAAAAAAAAATAAAAAAAACATTGCTTGCTGTATATATTGGGGTAAGTTGTTAAATCAACCCATCTTTGTAGAAACGTACAAGTAATCATCAGCTATATCTTCAATCGTTACCCATCAACATATGTGTGGCGCATTCATTATTAATCTGTGATGCTAAACCACTTCAAGGCAACTACCATTAAAAGTCAGTGTCTTGAAGCATCCAAACAACTCTTTCAAGTAAGAGTGCATTTTACACACTTCAAGTGGTTTCAATTTAGACTCCCAATAAGAGGGTCAAGCACACAGACTTGTTTGGTTATATATGAACATGCCAAGTAAAGGGGTCACATTCCTGGAGTGACTCAGGGGTCTCATAAAGCAAGAGATTCTTATTTTAAACACATGAGTTCAGGATCCACTGAGTGAGCAGCAGTTGGTCCTTTAAGTGGCTTCAAAGTCAATCCTGCTGGTACGGTTAAGAATACGATATAACCAGGAGACCTTCAACCACATTCAGTGGCGGTTGAGTCAGTTAAATAGTTCACATTATAGACAACTAGAAGACTACTAATAGTATTCAGAATTGATTAGGGAAGGACTTATTTGCGTCTCAGTTCATATTAAATTAATGCAGTGAACTCCATCATAGCAGGCACCAGTTACGCATTATTTTTTACATCTGCATAGTTGACAATTACCGCATTTTGCTAGATTTGTAATGAGACGCGTTTTCCGCCAAAATAAAAGGTTGAATGTAGTTTCCGTCCAAAAAAAGCTCATGTGTTTACCTCTTTCAAGTATAAAAGTAAAAAAAAAAAGTATGAAAGTTTCATTCATTTTTCATTGCATTTGTTTTACAATATATGGCTATTACTGTCATAGGATTAATATTATATATATATATATATATATATATATATATATATATATATATATATATATATATATATATATATATATATATATATATATATATATATATATATATATATATATATATATTATTATTATTATTATTATTATTACTGTTATGTAGTATACTGTAGACTGAGACAACTATACACAACTAAAAGAGGGTTGAGTCATCTTTAAAGTTCAGACTTTTTTCTTTGTTCAAATTGCACACTGAATATGGGTTGAAGCTCTGCATTTTGAACTCTCAAAGTCCACCAGATTGACGAATTTAACATTGAAATGCACAAAAGTTTCTGAAGGGGGGCATGCCCCCAGACCCCCAAGAGGGACCGAGGTCCACCCACCACAGTTTCACCAAAATCCTGTGGGAAACACTGTATCATGGACGTAAATTTCATCTAACAGTTGGGGGGGACAGTAAACAATCTCAAGCTATTTTTGAAGGTGACACAAATATTACAGCCAAAATTGTAATTGGGATATGTGGCATTTTTCTGAAAAATGATCTTATCCGTTTTTCTTTTCTCTGTCATTTTCTCTGGCCAACAACACAAAGCAATAGTTGTTTAAACATGAGTTATCATAGGTTCACCACGCGGTAATATAATTATGAAATGATCATGCTTCTTCCACATAGCATTGAGCAAAACCCAACACAGCAGTAAATCTCCATTATCCTAATGTCAGTTCAAACATAGGCTTATCGCCACGTTAGTTGTAGTGGGTGACTTACAACAAGCTACCAAACAATAATCACTAAAATATCGAACTTATGGAAAAATATGTATCATCATTTTTTGTCATTGCTAATTTATTAATAACTCAGCATCGTCTGTATTAAAGAGAAATAAAATCACTTTTAAAGTGAATAAAATAGACAGACTAACAAAATATTGACAGACTATTTACTAGAGTTCCACAACTACTGAAGAACTTTGTTCTCTACCACTGGACTGGGTGTGTGTGTGTGTGTGTGTGTGTGTGTGTGTGTGTGTGTGTGTGTGTGTGTGTGTGTGTGTGTGTGTGTGTGTGTGTGTGTGTGTGTGTGTGTGTGTGTGTGTGTGTGTGTGTGTGTGTGTGTGTGTGTGTGTGTGTGTGTGTATGTGTGTGTATGTGTGGGCATGTTTTTGTGAAATATCAGGACACAAATGTGTATAATGACATAGGTATGACATAGGTATTACAAAAAGAGGGTGAAATATGAGGACGTTACCCATGTCCTCACTTTTCAAAATGCTTATAAATCACGCAGAACAAGTTTTTTTTCACAGAAAGTGAACTGCACAGTCTCCTGTGAGGGCTAGGTTTAGGGGCAGGGGCAGTGTAAGGGGATAGAAAATACGGTTTGTACGGTATAAAAACCATTACGTCTATGGAATGTCCTCACATTTCACAAAAACAAACATGTGTGTGTGTGTGTGTGTGTGTGTGTGTATGTGTGTGTGTGTGTGTGTGTATGTGTGTGTGTGTGTGTGTGTATGTGTGTGTGTGTGTGTGTGTGTGTGTGTGTGTGTGTGTGTGTAGGTGAGGTGCGTGATGGACCAAACCACTGTGCGGCAAGAGAGGGGGGACAAAATTTTTTTAAACTTAAAACGCATTTTTTTGCCCTGTTTACACTTTTATTGTTTTATACTTATACAATTATTTTAAGTATATATCACTATATTATTAAGGGGGGACAACCCTCAGATGGGGGGGGGGGGGGGGGGGGGGGTATTGTACTATTTATTTGGCCAGTTTGTGATTATAGGAGTCGTGATGCCTTGACACCAATTATTCTTTTTTTTTTCTCTCTAAACAAATCAGTCAAACTATTTCTCAACTAGGCAAATGGGGTTCCAAAAACATTATTCTAACAATCAATTTTGAAGTTCTGCTGCATAATAACTATGATCTTTTTCATGATTCTTTGATGAAAGTAAAAAAAAAAAAACGTTTATTTGAAATGTTATTGTTTTTTTGTGACTATGTGAAAGTTTTTACAGTCACATTTAATCAATTTAATGTATCTTTACTGGGAAAAAAATATTAATTTCTTTCAACTTTTGAAAAACCCCAAACTTTTGAAAACTCTACACTATTCATATAAAATCACCAAACTGGCATTGTCTACTATGTAAAAATCTAGTAATATACACACCATGTTTTTCAAAAAATCAAATATAATACATAATACTATTTATTATTATTATATATGTCATCCTTTTAAGCTATTATACAAATACAACTATTGAGATAAACATTAAAGGGGTGGTAAAACACATTCTTTTGAAGGCTTGACTGTGTTTGTGGGGTGCACTGTAACATGTGTTCATGCTTCGTTTAAAAAAAAAAATCATTATTTTTCATATATTTGACCTTTATTCTACACTGCTCTGTCCCTCCTTGTAAAACGGTCTGATGCTTTCCGGGTTGTATGAAGCCAGTCCCTCAAAAATACGCGATGGGCTCTGATTGGTTAGCTGGCCCAGTGTGTTGTGATTCGCTAACCGCAGTGCACGTTTGTCGGAAACGTCACGCCCCTTACCTTTACCGGAGGCTGTGCTTTGGTCAGTATTAGAAACGATGGCGTCAATAAAACCACACCAATCTGAGCCCGAATCAGACCCAGAACATTTTAGTGAAGATGATCGAGCAGAACCTGTTCAGTCCTCAAGAGTAAAGACTGCGGATCTATAATGATCGCTACTGAATGGCACTGTTACTTTTGTATTTTTAGAACGATTATAGCCAAATATCTGTCGCAAGAACTATTAACCCAAAACACTAAGCACTGGCTTTACTAGTAAGTTAGCCAAATCACACACAGAACCATGTTTAGCAAGCCTGTAGATAAACAACACATAAAAGCTCTAATCAAAGAATCATTTACACTAATTCCAAGTTCGCTGTTGAGATTTTAACGTTAGTGTTTGTAACGTTAGGTGTTCGTCGGATAACGTTAAGTATGAATGAGCATTTAACAGACTGGTTTGCAGAACAGTGTTGTTATCTGTTTACTTCCTTGCAACAATGTACAACCTATTACAGGAAAACACATCGATGAAAAATAAATCAGACTTACAGGTTGTGGCCCGTAAACAGCTTCTGTTTGTAAATCCAGCTTTCAGGACAAGCCGTTGTGCATATCCTGTATTGAACTCGCGAACATTGTGGAAGTTTTCCTCCGTGAAATGTGCTGCGGGAGGGAGCCCCGCGCGCGTCGTGCATTCACACACTGGCCGCGTTTGTCTCACGCAGCTGCTGTTGTGCAAATCCGGCATTGAACTCCCGAAGATGGTGGAAGTTTTCCTCCGTGAGATGTGCTGCGGGAGCCCCGCACGCGCCTGTTCCCTTCTGTCTCATACACACGTGCATATAACATGTTGTATGTTAAACGCTCTGCAACGCACCCCTGTCCCTATGAAGGCTGAACAAAGCAAGTACCCCAGACCTGCAATTCGGATGAATATAACAGCGTTTCCTCGGCATCGCGGCAACAACACTCCAGCCTAACTATACCACAACAGCACCGCGATACAAAATGGCGCCCCCGCCCCCCCTTTTTAATATTCTCGGAGGAGGGGTTTATGTAAATATTGAGCCTGGTGATGTCACCAACCCTGGAGGAATGTGTGTAGTCGCCTACTGGCCGTTTGCTGTAGTTCTTAGAAATGGATTTCTTTAAAAGCAAATATCTCCCTTTGCTTTAAACTTTGAACGTTGTAACTTTGCAGATGTTGTTTATGCTCAAGCAGCAACATACACGCTAGCTAAAGTTAGAATAGTGAAATCGTGGTTTACCACCCCTTTAAACACATCACCCATGCAGCCCTTGGATTACAACATAGGAAAAGCTGGACACAACCTTATTTTTTACACTCAGAAAGTGAGAAAAAAAGATTAAGCAACATTGTGAAAAGAAAAAAAGCTAGTTCTCCATGTATTTTAGGGCTTTTAGAGGATTAATCATTTGATGGATTGTGGAATGGGGATGAGAGCGGTCCGAACAGCCCTCTGTAGAATATGAATAGCTGTGGGCACCTGCAGCTGCTCTGAATACAAACAATGCAGCTATTCCCAATCCTCAGTGAGAGCTCCTGTCCTTCAGTGTGCCAGCATTAGGAAACATGTGAGCAGGTTCACCTTTCTAACACCTGCAGTGCAGACATATCAAAAATGTGGATTACACACAGGATTACAATTTTAACGTATCATGAAAGAAATATAGCCATAACACAAGAGGCGGATCCTGATATACAACATACTGGAGAGGTTTTACAGACAACTGCCTAGAGCTTCACGCTCCACTTCTCATCATTCATCCGCAGCAGTTTCACTGGACTGCACTTACTCTCTATTCCGTCCGCACCTCTTATTGAAAATAAATTGTAATCTAACAGCAGGTAACTTCTTCCAAGCAGCTTTGTGAGGAACATTTAAAGGATACCAGTGACTACCACATGCCAAATGACATGGTCTCTTACACAACAAAACCTGCATTTTAAGTCAAACCATTGATGCATAAAATGCTTTCAATGAATGCAAACTTCAACATTACCTTCCCTATTTCAGATAAAATGGCACACTTTTACTGACATTGTATTATTGGTGTAAAATACATTTAGGCACAACAAAAAAACAAAAAACATCTCAATCACTAATAATTGCAAACAATTTGGATTTATATATGTGCAGAAAAGTTGTGTTTCTCACACTTTCAAACTTTCCACATTGTCACAACACATTCTCTGCCAGCTCCATATTTTTAGTACAAGGAAAACTTCTGGAATCTAAAAGGAAAAGATGTTCAGTAGAAAAAAAATGTATCACTATATATGTATGAAAGCAGAGAAGAGAGCTATGAGAGGTGCGAGAGAGAAAATAAGCAATGTAGGCAGGTTCACTGCTGCTTTAATTACAGTTTTACAAGAGGTTTGACTCTTCCTAATGGCACTGGAAGCGAGGTGGCATGGGAGATTGTGTGTGTGGGAGGAGGGTGAGAAAGTCATTGTTAAGCAGGTGATTTACAAGACTGTGGGCCTCCCAGGCTTTTTCCCGTAGTGAGCTTCCTTGTGTTTTGTGGCTACCCTACGACCCTATACGTGTCTACAGGCATGGAGGAAATCTACCCAAAACCCTCAAGATAGGCTGCTTTGGGGGTGTGCCTGTAAAATGTACAGCCAGTATAGTATAGTCTATCACTGTTTTCAGTATAAGGTAAAGGCATCATATGTACTAATGTTCAAAAGTTTGGGGTCAGTAAGCTCACTAAGATTGCCTTTATTTAACTCAAATATATATAATATAAACAATATAAAATATTTATTTAAAATTGTATTTTAAAATGTAATTTAGCTGAATTTTCAGCAGCCATTAATCCAGTCTTCAGTGTCACATGATCCTTCAGATATTTTATAGAAAGTTAAAAAGAACTTCAATTATTTGAAATTGAATTTTTTGTAACAAATTAGAAAGAAAGAAAGAAAGAAAGAAAGAAAGAAAGAAAGAAAGAAAGAAAGAAAGAAAGAAAGAAAGAAAGAAAGAAAGAAAGAAAGAAAGAACGGTAGAGTATTTTATATACAGTACATGTAACTGTGGGGAAAATAAAATAATTTAAAAAACATACTGGGATAAAGTGATTCAATAATTTGAATTACTTTTAAAATAATAAATAATAATAATAAACAATTTTACAGTGGCCCAGTAGTGCACAACACAAAAAAATAAAAAACAACACAACAGAAATTTGCTACTTATTGACATGTGGAGCTCGTCTTTAATAAATGTGGCGTTTCGTCTTTTTTAATTAAGCGCTGTTAGAGTTGAATGAGGCGAGGGATTTAGGGTCTAATGATCTAACAAAATCCAAATTTTGATTTCCAATATATTCTTATGAAGTTTCTATGGGGCAATACATTATCATTCTTTTGCACATTCAGCCCATTTCATGGTGCCGTTTCTATAAAGGTGCATTAAAGCTAACAAGCATAAGCTCTATACTAGTGGTAATGGACTAACGAAACTTTAATTTTGAATAGTTTTTACTGTACCAATATATTTTTTATGAACCCTTTAACTTTGCACATATTATTACTGTTTATTTAATTCCACAATACCGTTTCTCGCAGCCATGTAAATGATGTTTTAAAACTCAAATTTGGGCTTCGTACAAGCGGTTATGGTTTAACAATATTCCTAATTTTAAACAGCTTTTACTGCACCAGTCTTTTTGAAAGACACTTTACATTTCCATAGCTAAAAAAATCAGGGGTTTTCAAACTGGGGTCCGGGGGCCCCCAGGGGTCCTCCAGAAGGTTCTAAGGGGTCCCCAGAAAATTTCAGAGAATAAAAAGACAAAACAAAAATGGATAAAGTCTACCGAATATTCTAACGGTTTCATTTCTAAATGTTTCTCTCCTTTCTTGCCGTATACATTACAGAATCTTCCTAGTGAGTTTTTCTCACTATAATCCTTTTATCTCGCTCACTGGGGTTGTAAGGCGGTATTCTTAACAAAGTACATAAGCTGCTTACATGCATTTATTGTGAAAGTTGCTTATACAAATTACTTTTAATTTAAAATTTATTTTTTTCTTCAGGTTTATACATCCAACCTTAATAGCCAATTTAAGTTGGGAAACAATATGTTGTATTTATAATGTCACCCTTACTATTTATCTAACAGTTTAAATGTTTTTTGTACTTAAAAATAGATGGATTTTAGGAAGGGGTCCCTCATAAAGGTTCATCATATTTGGGGGTCCTTGGCATCATAAAGTTTGAAAACCCCTGATATAAATGACTTGGCTAATGGTAAAAAAAAAAGAAAAAAGGGTACCCTACTCCAAAATTTGGATTTCGTTAGATCATAGCTTTAACGCACCCTCTATAGAAGCCGAGAATGCAAGCATTTCCGTTGTGTTGTAACTTGTTTCCATTGTGCCTATTCCATTGTGTTGTGGCTTGTTTCCATTGTGTTGTGGCTTTTCTGTTGTGTTGGATCTTGTTTCCATTGTGTGGTGCACCTTACAATTTAACATAAAGTAAAACATATACGGATATAAAGATACTTTAAAAATGGCGCCTGGAATTTTTCATTTCTCTTTTCTCGACTTTTACAGAACAAACTGAAAACGTTGGCTGAGCTCCTCTCACTCCACACCAGTGGACATGGACGGTAAGACTGAGGAACCTGAGCTGTGTATCGTACAATCTCTGTGTGTCTTATCACAGACAGCATTGATCAAAGCAGCAACTGTTCTTCCAAAGCTCTCCACAGGCCTTTCAGACTCCCAAAATTTTGACAGAGTTAGCAAAGTTCAGACACAGGAACCAAGCTTCAGTTCACTCCTCCAGGCACGCTTCCTGAATTTTAAATTATGTTCTAGATTCCAGGAAGTAGTAGCTGCGATGCTCCTCGTACTGCCTCAGGTCATGACCCCTGAACATTACTTACATGTGGGACAGTTGAGGTTACTTTAAAGAAAAGCTGTCTACGGTGTCAGAGTTGCGGTAAAAGAGACAAGGTCTGCCATTGACGGAGTCCTATTGTGTGTCTCTGTCACTCTGTGACCTTTCAGCCCTTGTGTAGAATAACAAAGGCTCAAAAACAAAATAAATCAATACCTCCCCCCAGTAAACAGACCCAAGATAAAGCAGTGAATGAGGGGAGTCCTTTCTTGCTTTGGGAATTACATCTATTAATACTTGATCCACCTCCCAATACAGCATTAATGTGTACAAGACACAAAATGAATGAGGTGCACCTGCTGCACCACAACAGCTGTAACGGTGCCAATTATTCATACAGCATTCCAAGAAAATGCATGCACATGAGCCATTTTCAAATGATGAAATATTGAGATTTGCCAGATAAACCAGTTTCAAGTTGAAAAACTATACAAATCCAACACAGTTTAGATCCCTGGTCTCACAACATTAACTATAAATTCTGGAGCATGTGCACACGGAAGTCAGCCAATCACATGAAACATGAGTTAAAGCCATGAGTGTGCCCTGAAGATCAAGACATCATTATGAAGAATACCCTGAAATCATGAGAGGACTGCTGTAAGAAAACATCTGAATATATCAACCTTAAAATAAATATTTGTATTTTTTGCGTATTTATTAGGGCTTTATTTATTTATTTATTTGCGTATTTTATTAGGGGGGGGGGGACTTAAAATTATAACGCATTTAACACCCGCCCGGTCTCCAACTAAATAGGTCAACTGTCATTTTATACAGTTGACTGGTGACGAACATGATGGAGGGCAACAACTCACTGCATGATGAAGCCAATAGAATGCGGTTATATGCCCCTAAATTTCAAGCTATTGGGGCAAAAATGCCCCTGTATGAGTTTGTCTCATATTTATCATACGCATCATATCGTATCATATGCAATATCACACGAGCAATGAGTGCAATATCACACAAGCGCTTTTTTTTGTCCTGAATAGCACAAGTGAAAGTGTGATATTGATGTTATATTTTAGACACAATATTGTCTGTTTTTGTCAACAAGAAAAAATTAACTATAATAAAAGGTAATTTATCCTTAGGTTGTGCATACAAGCAACACAGCAGTGCTTAGTTTTTGAACGAATTCACGGGTGAACCAATGACTCAATGGCCTCCACCTTTTCATTTAATCTTTTTGTTGTAATTTCTCAGCCAAATGTAGTGTGCGCCAGATCGTGTAATTAATTAGATAAAAAAATTATTATTATATTATATAATATTATATATTTATACATTTATATTAATTAAAATTAAAAGTCTTACATTTGTTGTTAAATGTGTTACGCTCATTTTGCAATGCACTGTAATGTTAATGTTCAGCTAACTGTAAAGTCACTGCCCCAATAATTCAGCTACACAAATAAACATGAATTATTCAACCTCATCAAAACACGGTTATGACACTGCTAGGAGGTCAGCATGCTGAGCTAAGATACACTGGCCCACAGTAGCTAGAAACACCAACTACATCAACACATCACCTCCGGTAATGGCATGTGCTACATAACCCACCAGCTTTTGATCCTAATCACTGTGCGGTGTGTGATCTTTTAGCATAATTCTCCGTGAGAAAGGAAGCAACACAGGATATAAAGATAGATGTCTAGACAGAAGATACCAGTCAGTTCCCACAAACTGATCCTGTGGCATTCAAGGCCTTGTGACAGTAACCGACACGTTAAAGGGCAAGCTAATTTTCAAGCTGTCATGTTAGGCAGAGAGGAGTAAAACACACAGCGTTTTGGGCAGGTGAGGGCAGCACACAGGCTAAACATATAACGGAAGAGGCCAGTGTTAATTTCGTTGACGAATAATTTTCGTCATAATTTTCGTCAACAACCTTTTTTCACGAGACGATAACTATATAAAAACTAGTGTTGGATGACAAAAACTATGACGAAAACCTACTGTCATTTTCGTCAACAAATAAAAACGAGACAAAAAAGTGTTAGGGAGGGTCGATTAGGGAAGAGATCCAGTCAGAACTGATGTCTTGTGTAACAGATGCGCACATTTGATTTGAACGTGGGTAGTAGACGTAGCCCCATCCCGCATCCCCAATACAGCGCTTCAGAGCGGTTCACAATCAATGAAGAGCGTACATTTATGCCAGGCAATTGTTTATGAACTAATGCTGATGAATAATGACAATGTTTACTTTACGATGTTTATATAGTAATATGTTTTAGACGGTTGTAACAATGCATATTTTATCTCCTGAACTTGAATGAGCAGCCTGCAACTGCAATAGTAAGGCACAGACATTTCAAAATAAGAGTCAATGTGTATTTCGAGCTTGTTTATAATTAAAAGTCACGCATTATATATTCGTTTTTGCTTACACAATAAACTATATTTAATTTAATTCCCATTGAATTCATAGTCAGGAGGAAAGACCAGTATTTGACACATATTCAATAAAGTACCAGGGTTATAATAGTTAACTAAAACCATAAAAAAAAACGTAATTACTTGAAATTAAATAAATGTTAACTGAAATAAAATAAAACATTTAAAAAACTTATTTGAAGCTTTAGCTTAACCTGATATGGCCTACAAACTAAAACAGAAATACAAAGTTATAAAAACTATATAGATGTTTTAAAAAAAAAAAAAAAAAAAAAAGTGAATTGAGCTCTCTTTTGTGTATTTTTAATGTCAAAAACAAAATTATGTCAGTTCAAGTGACAGTCGGTTGTGTAATGCTTAAATTCTTAATGTATTACATTTTAACTAAACTCATTAGATTTTAGTCGACTAAATCTACTGTAGATTTAGTCGACTTAAATCTTATGATATTTAGTCTAAAACTAAAAACAATTCAGGTGACTAAAATATGACTAAATGGCATTTTAGTCAAAAGACTATGACTAAAACTAAATCAAAATTTGCTGTCAAAATTAACACAGGAAGAGGCAGACAATCAGAGTCTAAGCAGTGTTAATATATATGGCTTTTTTCAGTGAGAATCAAACTTTTCTTTAACTGGTTTTACAACACAAAAAAAGTTCATTGGTAAATGTAGTGAAAAACAGCTAGTTAGAAGTCAAAATATTTCACCATTGAAAGATGACATAATGGTGACACAAGGATGAAATAAACTGTTGCCATTGCAAAGACGTGTAGAGTATGACTCTACTACCCTGACATTTTCCACTACTGATCGCTAAACAAAGAAGCCTTATTTCTCACCAGCAACCCACACAGACTCGTGCTAAATTGTTTGATTAGTGGAATTGCACAGGAATCTCACCAAATTGTGTAATGAAAAATAAAATAATAAAATAAAATATTAAATAAATTTAAAATGAAATAAATAAAATCTGGATGCAATCTAGTGGTGAACTTCTATTGATTAGATATATTTTGCAGTCCAGTGGTACTCAAATGAATGGATTAAAAGGCAAAAGTAACAGTTCAGAACAACAATGTGAAAGCTAAGAAAGAAGTGTGAAAATGATTCAAAAAGATACAAGTGTAGGGCAGCTACAAATGGGCAGTGTCCCACCAAAAGGCCTCATAGATGTGTTTATAGATTGTAATCCAATTTCCTCTAAATAATTAAATAAATAAATACAATTTTAACCTGAGACTCTTAACTCTATTTTGTAACTGCCCACTACTTCTACTTGAGTGAACAATTTTGTATTGTGATGGTAGTGTTGTGTTTTTCTTGGTAATTACATTCAACATTTATTTCCTCTCATATTGACTTTAGTTTTCCTCAGAATGGCATCCTTGTAACATCACTGCCTTAGACACACATTTGCCTCAGCACCATAAAGGACCCAAAGCAAACCGTCTATGAGATAATATGAGAAAGCACATGGTGGAAAGAGATGGGAAGACAGATGAGTGTAAAAACAACTCATCCTGGAAATAGATGATGAGTCACTGCAGGACAACACATCCAGAGCAATAACTCCACACAGTCAAACACAGCTCAAGCTGAATGAGATACAGGTGGACGGATTTTTTGAAAACAATGGATATGAAGCACCAGCGTGAAGGGAGTTTGGTGGCTCCTTTGTTCATTCACATAGACTGACGCATGACTGGCCAAGCTGGAATGGTTTACCTGCATGACCATCTGTTGCCAGGCCAGCGGTTGGTTGCTCACGCCTGTGGTGCCGCCCACCAGTCGATCAGAGGGCAGACTGCCACGTTCCAGCTGCAAGGAGACATTGCGGCGTTCCTCTTCAAGGGCCCTGGTCAGACGCTCGAAGCGCGCCTCTTGCTCTTTGACTGATGCCAGGATACTGGCGGCTGACGGCACGTCATATTCTTCCATAGCAGCACCCAAAATTATATGCTGATTACAGGGCAGGGTAAGTAGGGGAGAGAGAAGGACCCAGGACAAAAGAAACAACCATTGAAAGGGATAATTCAGCAACATTTTTAACTTAATAACTTTTAATTTTAAAGTTATCATTTACACACACACACTTTTCTTTCTTTCTTTTGTGGAACATAAAAAGGAGTTATTTACAGCAGAATGTATCTTTTCCATATATTGAAAGCAAATGGTGACCACAACTGTCTTTCAACAGTTTCAGGGACAGTTCTAGGATCAGAAGATATTCAGGGTTTAGCCTAGACTTCTGTGGATGCATGTGGAGCCCTTTTTTATTATTACAAAATATTAGAGGATTCTAGACAGTAAAATCTGCAAGGTATTATTTTTAAATAGATCTAGGGATCTAAAAGGTTGTACTGACTATCTCAGCCTCCGACGAGTCAAGTCAAAAGTTTACTAATTTAAAAATAAATAAATAAAAAAGACAGGAAAAACACAATAGGTTTTGTCCCTTTAGGTTTTACTATAACACCGGACTACACCGGACGCGATTGGATGCAGAGCATCCAGTAAACTGATGCCTCGTTCTATTTATGACATACTAACATGAAGGACAAATGCTTTGCAATGGGCAATTTAGTTGCGTTTCCATCGAAATTACCGAACTTTTTTGCCCCAGACCTGTTACTGTGTGCGTTTCCATCGCGGTCTAAAGTCCCGTGAAGATTAGGCAAATTAGTCTGGTGGCGTAGAACTGCAAGCGACTTTCCAGCTCCCACTGGATTTCGTCCTCCGCGTATAAGCTTAATAAAGCCTGAACCTCGTCGTCGGTCCATCGTTCGTATTTTTTTAACTCCATTGTTGATTCGAATGGCAAACCACTCCTACTGCATGGACCGCAAAAGACTTTTAAAAATGCTGGCTGAAATAAAATGCTGCGTGGAGTCAACCAATCAAAATGCTGCATGAACTCAACCAAACAGCATGTTCAGCGCCCAAGTCCCACCACCGAAAGTTCCTAAACACACGAGTAGCAAAAGTCCCTAGTTCCTGGGGAAAGTTCCTGCAGTGGAAACGTGTGTAAGCGTAGTTTTGTAATAGTTTAAATTACAAGATAAACTACATTTTTATGTGGAACAATACATCTAATCTTAGAGAAGATTGCAGCACTCAAAGATTTTGATTGTGACAAAAAAATTGACATGAAAACATTGTTTTGATTTACTAACACATTTTTTTTTTAAGTTCTCAAAAGGTGTATAAAATGTCAAAATTAATTAATAGTGTTTGCAAGGCAAGTCACTAAATATCTAAAAAGCTTTACTATTCTGTGCTTAAATCCGGAAGCCAACCCCAAGTGCTGCCTACATTCCCCATACAATGACCCCAGAAGACAGAATATAGCACACAATGACTCCATATGGACTACCTTTATGGTGCATTTTTGACAGCCCCTGGGTCCCATCCACTTTTACTGTAGTAAAACCATTTTTTACTGAAGTGAACATTTTCTGATCTCTTTTTTGCATTCCACATAAGAAAAATCATACTTATTTGGAATGATAGTATGCAAATAAAAAAAATCAAAATATAGATTTTTGGCTTAACTATCCCTTTAATACCGACTATGTAACTCCACATCCTGCACATGAGGGGGGCACTGTACTTAGAGCAGAAAATCCTTTATGGGAAGGGTGATTCTGAATTTCTGCATGTAACAACAATCATATGCCACAAAACATACAAATAGTTCCAGACAAAATTCAACCACACGTCGACACAATACAAATAGGCATGCCAGACTCTGAATCACCAGGATAACATCATTCATGCTATGCACAATAGGTCAGACTTCTCTCCCATAGTCAAAGGTGACAAAATGAAGATAATGGAAGCATCACAGAGAGAATAAAAAACAAAAACAAGGGTCGAGGCATGGTTCACACAAAGTTCACCTGCATACACACCTAGCAGTTAGTTGAGAGAGAGGCAGTTAGAGGACAGACATCCCCCTATAAGGACAGACGGGAGGAGATGTGCCCAGCGGCGAGCAAAGAGAGAGCGAGAGCTGGCTGCAGAGGAAATAAAGACAGAAGAAATCACAGGTTAGATAACACGCTGACATTATAAACATAAGAGACAGAGTTCTGCTTCGGTTGCTGGGGATTTAAAGAGGATGAAGATAAAGAAATGAATGAGAAGATGCTAGAGAATGATAAATTGTACTATTGAAACCTCACTTGCTGACTTTGAGCAAAGTAGATTGGATTGGGCTGTCAGGGGACAGGTGTATGGAGACAAAGGGGCTCAGGCGGAGTATAGGCTGGAAAAAAGGACTGGTGCATATTAATAGTTACTAAAAGCATTATTCAGTTGGTGTTTTTCATTTTCCATTAAACCAAAACCACAAATGGACACACACAGTAACACAAACACGCTTTTCTCTATAGAACAGTGGGTGTGAAGGTCCTATTCCCTTTGAAGCGCAGCACAGTACACACACAGGCTTTGATGTTTGTTTCTGGCTGATCATTTATTTATCTTAAGCGCCGTTCTGACACAGCTCTAACGGCAAGGCATTGTACTACAGTCTTGTTCTGGGTATAAAGAGCGACCACTCGAGGTCTAGCAAAGGGAGTGAGCTGATCTGCCTCTGTTGTTGCTCCTGCCACTGATTACATGTATCTGCTAGATAAGACACGTTCATAAAAATGTGATAGCTTATCATAAGAAAAATTCAAGTCAATAAAAATGGGGGGACAAGGTGAATACAGATAAACTTCCAATATCTGAGATGTAAACGGTACGATCTGATCAACGGATAACTTTTAGCCTATTTTGGGAAATGAAATGTTCTGCCAGACTGGTCTACTGAATTTCATCTAGTAACAACAATCTTTCCATCTATCACGCCATCCATCCATCCATCTGTCTGCCCAATTAAATTTTCAGTATAATATAGAAAAGCAATACACCCCTACTTAAAGGTCCCATGGCATGAAATTTTCATTTTATGAGGTTTTTCAACATTAATATGAGTTCCCCTAGCCTGAATATTGTCCCCAAGTGGATAGAAATGTTGATCGGTGTAAAACCGAGTTGTGGCTGTCTTTCTCTGCCTTTGAGAAAATGACAGGCCAGACTAGCCAATCCTGAAGTCTCCTGGTTTGACGTCCAAGCAGGCACGGTTCCTCCCTTTCCTCCGCCCAGAGAATCTGGCACGCCCATGCAAACGCTCGTCGAGAGATCATTGCATCATTGCTTGTGAACGAGTGAACGCTGGCAGTTTCTCAGTGTTTGGATGTACAAATGAAAACAGAAGTCTTTTTTCAGTTCCTTCTGATCTGTGATCAGTGATTTCTGATGTGTAGCTAATTATTTATTATTCGTGCACACAATGCGGCTTCTCTCTCTCCAGACAGAACGGTGTTTTCGTGTTTTATATCTTGTGAGTCAGTGTTTTTGTACGTCCTCGTCGCGTCTATCGGTTCTAAAATGTGCATACAGTCATGAGTTTCTGCTCAACATCAGCAGAGATAAACCTCACACACGCCGAAGCTCGGCCTTCAACATCCCCGACCCACAGTACTGCATCTGGCCCACAGCGGAGGCACCAAACGCGGCGTGAGATTAAGCAGAAGGGGGGTAAGCTTGAGCATATCCGGGCTAGCCAGCCTAGCCCCACAATAAACTGGATTACATCCGATTACTGCTGTTGTGTCTTTGTTTGCGCTGTGTACTCAACGCGCGTCACTGACGCTTTTATTTTATTTTAAAAATAATGCTATTATCAACACTTACTTTTAACTCGTTCATCTCGACAGCTGTAATGGTACTTTGCATGTGTTACAAAGTTGGTAGAATAATGATGAAGAGACGGACTCGGTGTGACTGTTTATTCAGAACTCTCAGATACAAACACAATAAACTCGCGCTGACTGACAGCGCTCTCATAACTCAGTAGTTACTATAAATAACTTTGTTAGCAATCGCTGAGCTCAGTCTCTGATACATTAGTGATGTCCGGTTCGCGAACGATCTTTCTTTTGAACCAGTTCTTTTTAGTGAACCGAATCAGTTCACCAAATCGGACTGAATCGTTCTAAACGGTTCGCGTCTCCAGTCAGCGCTGATCCATAATTTACTAAAGTTACTAACTTTCTGACATGAGTGACAGTCCCTCCGACTAGAAATAGACTAATAACCTAAAGTATATGCTGTAACTAAAACAGTTCAGACATGCTGAGAACTGATGTGAAGTGAACTCAGGTCCATCCGTCTCCCTGGCAGACTCGTGCCTGCTCGTGCCTCGATAAACCACGCCCCCTCCGCTCATATAAAATGCAAAGATGTCAGCCAATCACAACAGTGGGTGTTTTTACTGAAGTCTCACAGCAGACACGCCTCTTGAAGCAGGGCATTCAGCCACAGGGCAAACAGCAGTATAGAAAAAATGCCTTTTATTTCTAAATTATGACATTTTATGATGTAAAAGTCATACTAACAATATAAGTACAGCTCAGGAAACATTATAAAATAATAGAAAAATGCCATGCCATGGGACCTTTAACAATCAGTGTTCGTATCATTCATGTTTGTAGCACAAAAGGTAGAGGATTATTTACAGACCGAAACGCTGATGTCTACTCTACAGTAGCAAAATAAAGTAAATCCCCTTCAAACCTTCATGCTTCAAATAAAGATTAAAGATCAATTACATTGTTACATCAGTGACTGTTGACAAATGACTGTTAAAAATGTATTTGTCATTGAATCTTTCATTCAAGAGATTTGCTCAAAAACCAAGTAAAGTCTTTATGAGTCATTGAATTATTCATTCAACCCTTTTTTTTAAAAGAAAGTAATTTATTCAAATGAATTGGTAACAGTTTACAATAAGTTTTCATTAGTTTACATTAGTTAATGGAGGGTCTTTCCTGCACTGAACATTTTTTGGCGGCCGCCAAAACAATTTTTGTCCCGCCAAAGCCTATTTGAGGAGTTATTGTGATTTATAGAATAGATGACTCCTGCGCTTGTGACAGGGCGCATATAACTTAGTGACAGAGAGAACCATCAGAGAGCTCCGATCCCCCACGTGCACTCTCTGGGTCTTCAAAATAATCACTGTGTTAGCTCTCTCATATTTCACATATTAAACCAAATCAAAAGGTCGGAAGACCGAATCCATGTTGCACGTAGCACATTCGGACAATTTTTTCCTGGAATTACCGCTGGGTGTGAATTGCGCTCAACAAAACGTTGACTCTTCTCTGACCAGCTGACATTAAGAATACTTTCAATAAACGGGAAACAAATCATATCCAGTTATGAAGTGTTTTCTGTGTGTTGATATCTTTCGCAATGTTCTAACAGACGGGATTCGCACACAACGCGCCTGCTAATGTCCGATTCGCGACCTAATAACTAATTTTAACCGAATCATTTGAATGACTGGTTAAAAGAACGGATCTGTCCAACACTGAACTAACGAATCAGTTTAATAATTTACTCAGAACACATCTGAAATGAGAACACAAGTGTGCTTTCCCCATTTAGCAAGAGTGAATACTGGATAGTAAGAATTATTTTTAATTATCCACAGTATTTCAGCTTGTTTCTGTTGACAATGTGAAGTAAAATAAATAGCCTAAAATAATTTAGACTGGAGTGAGGTGAAACCAGAACAAAGTTGTTGTTAGCAAGCTGATAATTTTATTAAATTGTATTTGGCAGAAAATTAAGCTATTTGTTCATTTTTAATGCTACTTTTTAATATTGATATGATTATATACCAAAACAATTATCTGTAAATAGTGTAAAAAATTAGGAACAAAGGAAACAAACATCGATGAAAGAGATCATACATAATGTGAGATATCAAAATAAGATGATCAAAATTACTAGCATTTTTTAAATTTATTGTCAGTATTGCACTTGCAGATCACGTGGGTAGGGTGTGTGTGTGTGTGTGTGTGTGTGTGTGTGTGTGTGTGTGTGTGTGTGTGTGTGTGTGTGTGTCAACCACCACCGAAGACCATTTTTGACCCAGGAAAAACCCTGTAATGTATAAACTAACATGAACTAGCAATGAACAAAATATTTGTTACAGTATTTATTCATCTTTATTAATGTTAGTTAATAAAAATACAGTCGTTCATCGATTGTTCACGTTAGTTCACAGTGCATTAACTAATGTTAATAAATACAACTTTTGATTTGAATAAAGTATTAGTAAATGTTGGATCTAACATTAATTTAGATTAATTCATGCTTCAGAAGTATTGTTCATTCTTAATTCATGTTCACTAAAGTAGTTAACTAATGTTAGCTAATGAAACCGTATTGTAAAGTGTTACCAATTAATTAAATATTTTTTAATTATATTGCACCAATTAACATTTTGTCAGAAACTTTAGTAAACATGCTATTTTGTTTATGCAGAATCGTGGAAGAATCGAGATCTCTATTTTAAACAAAAAAAATGTGATTCTCAATTTATCCATAATCATGCAGCTCTCGACAATAGCATTAGTGACTTGCCTTAGCAAACACTGCTAATTAATTTTGACAATGTATACACCGTTTGAGAACTTTACTACTCAAGATTTATATGTTTTTAATTGCTTTATTGCTATAACATCATAAAATTTACACAGAGAAAGTAAATCAGATGTTGCCCAAACATTCATTTAAGACTAGCTATCAAAATCTTCACAGTGCACAGAAGGGCACAGTGCTCTCATCATGGGATTAACTGAGATCTGATGATGAGACGTTTATGATGATGAACCCCTGCTTTAGGATTACAGAAGCTGCCTCTCCGATACTCCCTATTTCAGGGAGTACAGAGGCTGATGGGAAATAGGTCTCTGCCTCTCTGAAAAACAGCAGGAGAATGACAAGCATGTCAGACATGCCCACTGCACTTCTCACGACCACCGGCCGTTGAACTATGCTTAAAATATTTCAAAGTAGTGAAGCATTCCACGTCTGGTTTCAAGTTGGTTTTGCTATTAGTCTGGAGAGGGAAAAAAAGAACATTTCCTACAAGAATATCCATCAGTATGCTGCATTAACCTAACAGAGAGCTTTACTGCACTGATGGAAATATAGTTACCGGTTAACTATATTGCCATCCAATATAGTTAACTAATGATTGTACAACAGATTAACAAAGATGAATGTGCCGTTTTGCCAAAAAGGCAGTTGAACTTAAAAAGATAGTACACAAAAATATGAAATTCTGTCATTTACTGCACTCTAAACCTGTATGACTTTCTTTCTTCTGCAGAACACAAAAGATACTTTGAAGAACGCTGGGGTCAAAACAACATCTGAAACCGATTTACATTCATTGCAGAATATATATATATTTATTTAATCTAATTTTTTGTTCCTCAGGAGCAAGAAAGTCATAAAGGTTCGAATTAACATAAGGGTCAATAATGACAAAATTTTAATTTTTAGGTGAACAATCGACTTTTTGGACGTCTGTACATAATAAGTAACTTTTGGTTTAAAAGTGCCTGATAACTGACAAATTTGTAGTAGGTTATGCAAAAAATTTTTTTTGATAATACAAACAGCACACAATACATATAGAATTTAGTAGCAATTACTAATGGGCCGAACTGGTTTTTATTCCTGGAGACGAATAAGCACATGAACTGTGCTTGTGCTGGCACAGTGTTTTTCCTCAGGGATAAATACATTGCAGCATAAACCCCAGTGCTAAAAATAGCCGTTTAATAAATTTACAAACGCAGTCGGAGCTTTCTGCGTGGTTCCAGAGATGAGATGAAGCAGCAGCACATTTAAAAGCCTCGGCTAGAAAAATCTTCAACAACAAATTCATCAGGGGTTGGGGAACACCTACGGTACATAGCCAACACAGGAAACATTAACTTCGCTTCTGTGAAGGTGAGAAAACATTAAGACAATTGTGTTTACAGTGCACAGAGCTGCTACACCTTAACCCAAAAAACCTGAAACAATACAAGCTTATAAAACACTGAGAAAGGTATATAGGAAGGCCCATGTATTATGAACCAGATTTTTAGCATCCAAACCTCGCCCACACAATTTTGGAGTTGGCCTGATGATTTCTGAACAAACATCATAAGTCCAAAATGCTTAGAAGCTGCACATTTATCATGTAATCATCAGTCTGTAGCAAAAAAAAGGAATGAGTTATGCTGTCTTAGCAAGCAACGATTAGACGGTAAACTGGTGGGAACAGACACGCCCCCCAAATTAGAGAATGGTCTCATTTCATTAACCCCAGCCAATCCCCTCTTCAAAAGGATAAACCCTCTCATTTCTCCTCTGGGGGGTAAGAGGTCCAACATAAATAAATAACCAGTCCAGCTCCACCTGAGGCCCATCTGTGTGTGTGCAGGGTCCGTAGAGTAATGAGAATCGCCATGTGATGCTGTTAAGCGATCAGTTCTGCACGTTCAAAGCATGCTGGGCAGAGCATTGGCTAGAGGGAGACTGATCCTAGACCAGGAGCTCCTGCTAAGAGTAAAGAAGACCAAAGAAAGCACTCAGGAGCACCTGGTCCCATTTTAACACTCATCTGCACCTCTCCACCTGAGGTCAGATACCAAATTAGGGATGTATTACGCTCAATCACTCAGATTTAAACAAAGGGACATTAAAAACCTCAAAGGTTGAGCCGTTCTGCACTATATGTCACGGCACTTATGATGAATGATGGGCTGGTGCTTTTCGGTAATCTAATATACTTTTTAAGCACAAAGGGTGTCAAAAGGGGCATTCTGAGAGGAAATGAAAAATCGTTATTAAAAGACTGTTACAGAAGTTCTCTAGGCTTCACTGTGGACTAAGTGCGCAAGAGATTTATTTCAAATTACTCTAATTTACAGTGCCATTATAATATCTTCACTTGTGGTTCGAAGACGAACAAATGTCTCAGAGGTTTGGAACAACATGAGGGTAATAATTTTTATTTTTAGGTGAACTATCTCTTTAATAAAGGGACCTTGAGTATGATTATATGCTAACTGCTATATAGCATGCAAAAGGAAGTATGTCAAATGACTAGTGTGTCGGAATACAGTCCGAAACAGTAGGCCTGCGCACCCTCGCTTCTGAATCTATAGCTCCATGGCAAAGTAGGCACAGTTAAAGTTTAAAGAAGATAAGAACAAAGAACACAAAACAGATTGACTATGAATTGGAATATTCATACTACGCCTACTAGGGCTGAGCGATATGGCCAGAAATATTCACAATAAATCACAATATGTTTTTCCATATCATACGATATCGCTATTCATCACTATATTTATTTACCATTAATGGGGAAGGAAATGCTTTCCGCATATTTCTTGACCTTGAGAATGAATGCAAACATGTAGATTTGTTTGTTTGTTTGTCACAATTAAACTCCACAGAGTAGCTATCTTTTCATTTAGGGCTCTATGAAATCCAATTTATTTTCCCTAAATTCTGATTTAGATTTAATTTTTGGGGGATTCTGTGTTTTATGACTTAATACAAATTGATATACAGTAAACTTTAACAGTTGAATCAAGCCTAATCAGTTTTTCATGTGAACTGTGCCCTGTTTTGAACTAAACTGCCAGAATGAAAGCACCCTTAGAATCGTTGAATCAAGATGGAGTTTACTTGAGAAAACAGTACGTTTTCAAGTTATGTATCTTTGACATCTTTGAGTCTATTTTGTCAAGAATAAACAAAAATTTAAAGGGTTAGTTCACCCAAAAATGAAAATTAGCCCATGATTTACTGACCCTCAAGTCATCCTAGGTGTATATGACTTTCTTCTTTCAAACGAATAAATTATATTATAGAGTTATATTATAAGTCCTGGCTCTTCCAAGCATTATAACGGCAGTGAATTGTAGTTTTTGAAGTCCATAAAAGTGCATCCATCCATCATATAACGGCTCCGAGGGGTTAATAAAGGCCTTGTGAAGCAAAGCGTTGCATTTGTGTAAGAAAAATACCTATATTTAAAACTTTATAAAATAAATTCTCTAGCTTCCACCAGATCGCCTTCCGTATTCAACTTATGGAAAAAGTGTTGTGCTTCTCGCAGTTCAAAATGCTTACGCTACATTTGACGACATTGCACACCAGTTACGTTTATATTTATATAAAATAGGGTTGGACTTGGTGCTGGTAACCCAATGCACAGGACAATGGTGACACCAGAATAAAAAATATTCATGATTCTGAAGCTGAAAATACATAAATTATTTTAGATGAATATGCTTGCACTCTTTCTCACTGACTAGATATATTTGAAATAATGTAGGCCACTTTTTACTGGAAACACAGCACATTTGGTGTTATCAGGACCCACAAATATTCCCCCACTACATTATTATACATTATATTCAACATTATATATAGCAGTTTAATGTAGGACACTAAAACTCTGTAAACTGTTTTTTCCCCCTCACACAGTCATTTTTATTCTGGGTGAACAATAAAGATTGTCACTATCCACAATACATATTTTTGCATTTTTGTATTGTTATATATTGTGACACGATATATTGTTACACCCCTTATACAGTATATATAGCAATTCAGCGCAAATCAGCAGATTTAGAAACTATTATAGACATCACAGGTTGTTACTCATATAGCCTGACTGCTATCTGTCATTTTTGAATGTCATTTGTAAAAAATTGAGCTTTTCAAACTTTGACACTTCACTGTCAATCCCACAATCCCCTGTGCAATCCTGCCACTCACCCGTCATAGTGATTAAATTGATAACACCCGCTCATATCTGCCCATTCAAAATCAGCGTACATGTACAGTGAAAGAAACCAATAAATGTTTTCCAAACATACACATACATCCTCATTTTAAAGACCAATGTCCACCCTTACATACCTTAAGATATGGCTTCATCAAACATATTTGTATGTATTATTATTATATACTGATTCATTTAACTCTATTATGATTACTTTGCAGTCAAAAGCCCTATTCGGACAGTAATTGTTTCTCACGTGGACGTCTGTAAAAATAAATTTGCATGCCACCTCAGTGATTCGGATGGCGATTTATTCACGGTGAAGCGGCGAGTTTTGTGATTCTGCACACATGGGAACGCGCTGCTCACGCGGTCACTAACATGATTGTATGTTGTAAATAAAATGTCATATGCTTGGTATAATAATAAAAAATGCAAATTTAATTTAATAATAGGAAAATAATATCCTAATTATTATTGGATTATTTAAATCTGTTTAAAAATAGGAAGATATATAGATGCGCATTATAGTTAAAGTAGTTTTCTATCTTGTATTTTATCTCAAAATTAAGGATGTAATTTTATTCCACATGGAAATGAGCCGAAATAAGTTAATACAGCCTCTTATTTACATGAGGTAAACTTAATGCTGCTTGGTTATTTTAACATACAATATAAGTAATAACGACCCATTTTAAATGTTTATGTGCTTTTCTTCTTTTTATTTTTTTAGCGATTATGAAATATATTGCTCTTGTAAATACTTGCCAGTATTTTTAAAATGCATCCAAATTACAGCGAAGCGCAAACGCACGGTGCACTGCACTGGTCAAAAAGGATATAAACAGTGAATTTTGAAGTAATATATTCTTGAAAACTCAGAGATGTGGATTCGGACGGCAATTAAATTACCACACGACCTTGGTGTTTGTCAAAAAACAATAGGTAATTCGGCCAGGGATTCTCATGCGGGTTGTGGGAGAATAACAGACTAGCCTCTGTCAATGATGAAAATACCTTACGACCCCACGACAAACAATTACCGTCCGAATAGGGCTAAAGCTGCTAAAGAAAACCCTTCATCACCTTTCATATAGTATGATGATGAAGGAACAGACAAAGTGGTGCAACTGGCGAAATGATGTGCAGTAATGAAGGGGAGAAAGTGAAAAGCAGACATTTTGACAGGTACCTTTGATATCGGCCAGGCAGTCGGTGTCTGTGTGGACGTGGGGGTTAAGGCTGTTAGAGAGGGCTGACTGGAACTGGAGCTCTCCTCCCAAGAACCTCTGCCTGATACAGCAGCTGCAAGAGAGACGACAACACACACGCATCAAACACATACGATGGAGCCAATCCACGCTGCATCATTAGCAGGTTTATTTACATATTACAACTGTGAGTCTGTGCAACCACACACTCCCCCCCTCAGGGTTCAAGCTGAGAATGTGAAGAGCTGGGATGCACGGCTTTGGATTGTTTACTTCAGAGTTATAAATAGTTTCTCTTCTCCTCATTACAGAGTAACGCCACATCATTGTATTTACTCATAAGCGTTTCAGAAATTAAGATCTGCATAATGCAGAACCTCTATTCATGAAGGAATTTAGTGAGTAAGCCAAGACACGTCAGTGCTGCTTTTGCAGGTGACCCAAGATTGAATGTTTACCTATCATTTCGTGTCTCAATCACTACTTAAAGCACTACTTCAGCAGCATGTTCAGTTTACACAGGCAAAGCACAGGCATAAACAACTGGATTTCTGGAGTCAAAATCATCTACAGTCCAACATTTATTCAGACACCTTCAACATTTCTCACATTATCACAGTTTATTCGCTATAGTTTAGAAAATGGTAATAAAATATGACAAGAACTGAAAATATGAGTTAAACTGTCAGAACAAATTCATCTTGATAATGTCAGATAACTTTGATAGAAAGGTATGTAACGAATTACAATCAACCAATCAGCTCTCAGCTGTTACCTTTAAGGACACAATTAGATAATACCAATTTAGGTCAACCAATTACCAAGCAATGCTTAATTTTGTTCAGTCTGTGGTGTAAAAGTTTGCATTAGTAATTAAAGAAAAAACAAAAGCAAAACATGGTCAGGTCTAAGTGTCTGAATAATTTATATAAATTGTACTGGTAGTCCACTGAATGAAGAATTTTTGGGTATAATATGTCAAAATGTATACTTTATTTTGCTATCCTCACTTACATAAATTAACTATATACTGCACCCACTAGTAAAAACATATCAAAAATGATATCTGGTGTATGAATAATTTTTGGTTTGACTGTAAATGTCAACATCAGCATCGTAAAAGGCAGACTGACCCAGGCAAACCCATTTCTAAAAGGTGAAAATTTGGGATATAAAGAAAATCGTCCTTATTCCCTATGATCTTTGAGCAGCACTGCAGAGACTGAAGGGTAATTTCAGAAACTCTTTCCACAAAACAATTCTTCAACACTCTTATTCTTATTCTGCTAAGGATTACAATATCTTTCCCACAAGGGACTCTTCTCTGCTTCGACTTCAAGGACAGACGTGCTCAAAGCACCTTGGATTTGTGGGACTGACATCAAAGGTGAGCTAAGTCGGAATACATTTGTTATCAGGCCCCTCTTTCTCTCTGTCTAAACTAAGCTTACAGTGTTCTGTGCAATTGTGTGTTGTGTTAAATCCATGTCAGTGTGCAGCTAAAATGTCTGCAGTTAGTTCACGTCAAAGAACATAAACAAAGATGTAAATGACAACGCTTGCTTTAACTCTCATGATCTAAAATAGATTTATTTTACAGTACATGGATCTTGAGGCATACATGTATTAAATCATATATAAACAATAAGAAAAAGTACCATGTTACTATTTTGGCTTTTTGGAAATGAACATGTTAATGCCATGATATTTTTTCCAAGTACCCAGCATACCATTTGATACCATTCACTCTCCCAAAAAAAGTGAAACTAGCAGCCAAACCATAAGTAATGAGCTTAGGGGGGGTTGTTTCAACTAATAACAGCTGTGGAATACAGTCCTCTCTCATTAGAACAAGCAAGTAGATGATGTAACATAATATATTTCTGAGCTGAATGATTCAAGGGCAAGAAATGCATTGCCAAAGTAAAGAAGAAACCAGAGAATATTTAATTAATGGAATAGTTTTACCAAAAAATGAAAATTCGGTCATTCATCCTCATGTAGTTCCAAACCAGTATGTTGTTATTTTTTATGTGGAACAGAGAAGTAGACATCTGTTAAGTATCCAAAAAAATGTGGGACAGCCAGACTGCTATTGAATCCACAGTGCTAAAAATCACTTTTACACTAATGAGCTAATTCTTAAAAAAAACTGAATCAGCTGGCGCGATTTAATGAATGAAGTGAGTTACTGAATGAATCGCTTCCTGAATTGCAACTTCATGTTCGATTCAAAACGATCAAGAAATGTTCAAGAAATTATCAATAATCATGAAATGTTACTGTGTACTACATCCTTCCCTCGTGGGTCAAAATGACCCGAAGCCCTAAAATTATACTTTTTTTTTTTTTTTGTCCAGAAAGCTTATTTTATTTCATTTCATTTTGATATTTTTTTCTAATGCAATTGTTTTGGAGATTTTTTTGTTATTTTATTTACCTTTGAATTACTCGATTTTATCAATAATAAATAAATAAATAAATTAGGGCTGTTGATTTAACGCGTTAATTAGATGATTTAGTTTCAGTAAAAAAATAATGCATTAAATTTATATAACGCATTTAACCTACTTGACAATGACTTAATCAATTACCGCCACCTACTGCCATTTTAGTTTCTTATTTAGAGTATCATTTCATTAAAAATAATTTAATATTTCCATATTAATAAAAACAAACATTAAAGTTATAGTTCACCCAAAATATTTCCCTTTTAATTGAGTTCAAAATATCTTACATGTCCGCCAAACTCATGTGGAAAGAAAATAATATAGCATGATATTTCATGACTTATAGCTCTATAATGGAGCAAATGAGCTGTTCCATTGGGTCCTAACGTCAGTTTCTCTTCAGTATGCATTCAGATACACATGTAGACATTATAAAGTTTTAGCATTTTTAGTTAGAATTTTGAGCATTTTTAGGTTTTTCTATGTGTACTGAAGCATTCCTAAGGGTGTATAGGGAAGGATGAGTTACTTTTTTTAAATTTCAAGCATAAAACTCCCTTAATCCAGTAAAAAAAAAAAATGTGTGTGTAATCGTGGTTCAAGTGTGACAAAAGTCCTTGGGTCTTGGATCACTCAGATGAACACTCAACTTCTTAAAAACAAGTTAGAAATGAGTTTTGCGGGTTAAACAGTTTCTTCAAAGCGTTCCACTTAGAAGTTAATAGTAAATAGGGTTGGAATAACAGTGGAGTGAGTAAATAGTGGCCTTTACCCTTTAAATTCCTTGTGTTGGACAAGTAAATATCTAGAACCATCATCACCATATTGAGGTCATCATCACCATCACCTAACCCCCCCCCCCCCAGTAATAGATCTAATAGTTTTTGTAGAAGTCTTGCTAGGGAAGATCTAATTGATTGCAGTGTCTTCAAAGAGATTGGCTCAGGAAACGATTTTTCTCTTTGAGGCATAACCTGTGTGAACAGCAGACAATGTATGCTAGCTTCCCTCTTCGAGGAGTGAGGGGAGGGAAGAGTGCTTAGACAGTAATGCAGGCAGCATGCCCACAGGAGCATCTTAATTAGAGGAGGGAGCGAAAGAGAGAGACTCTATACTGTGGGGAGTCTGAATCACTACTGCAAAAAAAAAACTCTTCTAGTCTGAGGTGGCAAGGTCAGACCGACCGGAAACATCTGTAGAAAGTGTAGAATGTATCTTAACAAGCTCAGCTGAAGAAGTTCTGTAGAAGAGGGAACAGGTTTGAAATGGGTACACTTATGCCTTGTTAAATGTAGACTAGGCTGTCTATAAAAGTCATGTTGTTAGAGCTGTGGCATAGCTATGGTGCTCACATAGGATATGTAGGTTTGAATACAGCCTGTTTTATGTGTTGATGCAATTCCTGTCCTCTTGCTATTGTCTCTATAAAAGAAAATTATTAAAAAGCAAAGATTTGAATGGGTCAAACATTCAAAATAGCCATTATTAATGCGTTTTTACACATAGCTTCAAGTCATCAAGTCTAATTGTCATCCAATGTCAAAGAAAACTGCACTCTAATGATGATAAACTCTCAATAGCAGTTGGCAACCTTCACACACCCTTCAAAAGCTGTCTTTTATGTCGCTTTGTCTTTTTGCAGTTCTACACTTGGTGAGACTCTTCAAATATCCAATTGTCAACTTTCAGCAGCCGCGTATCTCTCACACTCCATCATGCTAAATGTGAAGGAAACTTATTAGAATACATGTCAGTGATGTCTAAGAGATTATTTATTTAAGGCAAATTATGTTTATTAACAAAACAATTACTCATTGATTGTTAGCAGTATTACTTTGCCTTTTATGCCTGTTTCCAGTCTTCAAAACTACAAAAAGGCAAAGTAATTTTCAGGGTACACAGAATGTTACTGTTGACATCTTTATGGCTTTTTAACAATAGCTAGTTTTGTATCTCTATAAACAATAGCTACTTTTGTTCAAAACATAGCTTGGGTTTTGAGTTTATGCCAATAATTAAACGGTTAGTTCACCCAAAAAATGAAACATTTCCTTGCCCTTATGTCATTCCAAACCAGTAAGACTTTCGTTCATCTTCAAATGAAGATTTTATAATGAAAACTGAGAGCTTTCTGTTCCTTCTATTGACAGTCCACACAACTACCACTTTGACACTTCAAAAATTTCATAAAGAGATCGTAAAACTTGACTAAACCACTCCATATGAATTTAGTTGTTTAGTCCAACTTTTCGGAAGGGACCCGATCGCTTTATACATGTTGAACAGATTTTAGGCTTTTATTTACATATAAACAGTCATCAATGAACAACTGTGGAAGACGGAAGCTCAAGCATGCTTGCTTGACATGCGAGAATCAATGAGATTCATTCACATGTGTTACGCAGTACGTTTGAGATTCAGCAAGAACCAATGAGGTTCATTCTTGTGTTACACAGCACATTTGAGCTTTCTCAAGAACCAATGAGGTTCATTCTTGTGTTACGCAGCACATTTGAGCTTTCTCAAGACCCAATGAGGTTCATTCTTGTGTTACACAGCACATTTGAGCTTTCTCTAGAACCAATGAGGTTCATTCTTGTGTTACGCAGCACGTTTGAGCTTTCTCAAGACCCAATGAGGTTCATTATCGTGTTACGCAGCACATTTGAGCTTTCTCAAGAACCAATGAGGTTCATTCTTGTGTTATGCAGCACGTTTGAGCTTCCACAAGAACCAATGAGGTTAATTATTGTGTTACGCGGCACGTTTGAGCTTCCTCAAGAACCAATGAGGTTCATTATCGTGTTACGCAGCACGTTTGAGCTTTCTCAAGAACCAATGAGGTTCATTCTTGTGTTATGCAGCACGTTTGAGCTTCCACAAGAACCAATGAGGTTAATTATTGTGTTACGCGGCACGTTTGAGCTTCCTCAAGAACCAATGAGGTTCATTATCGTGTTACGCAGCACGTTTGAGCTTTCTCAAGAACCAATGAGGTTCTTTCTCGTGTTACGCAGTACGTTTGAGATTCAGCAAGAACCAATGAGGTTCATTCTTGTGTTACACAGCACATTTGAGCTTTCTCAAGAACCAATGAGGTTCATTCTTGTGTTATGCAGCACGTTTGAGCTTTCTCAAGACCCAATGAGGTTAATTATTGTGTTACGCGGCACGTTTGAGCTTCCTCAAGAACCAATGAGGTTCATTATCGTGTTACGCAGCACGTTTGAGCTTTCTCAAGAACCAATGAGGTTCATTCTTGTGTTATGCAGCACGTTTGAGCTTCCACAAGAACCAATGAGGTTAATTATTGTGTTACGCGGCACGTTTGAGCTTCCTCAAGAACCAATGAGGTTCATTATCGTGTTACGCAGCACGTTTGAGCTTTCTCAAGAACCAATGAGGTTCTTTCTCGTGTTACGCAGCACGTTTGAGCTTTCTCAAGAACCAATGAGGTTCATTCTTGTGTTACGCAGCATGTTTGAGCTTCCACAAGAACCAATGAGGTTCATTCTTGTGTTACGCAGCACGTTTGAGCTTCCACAAGAACCAATGAGGTTCATTCTCGTGTTACGCAGCCCGTTTGAGCTTCCTCAAGAACCAATGAGGTTCATTATCGTGTTACGCAGCATGTTTGAGCTTTCTCAAGAACCAATGAGGTTCATTATCGTGTTACGCAGCATGTTTGAGCTTTCTCAAGAACCAATGAGGTTCATTCTCGTGTTACGCAGCACGTTTGAGCTACCTCAAGAACCAATGAGGTTCATTCTTGTGTGTTACGCGGCACGTTTGAGCTACCTCAAGAACCAATGAGGTTCATTCTCGTGTATTACGCATCGCCATCATCATCATCATCAATGTCACCATCGTCTTCAGCGCTGAAACATTTCTGCAAAGCATGTCACTGTTCACTAAAAATGGCAAACATTTCCAGGAAAAATACATATCTGGTGAGATGTTGTGACCTCATATACTATTTCACACCATCAGGGTCTGAAATGACATTGAATTAAAGTGGTCGGAAAAAAACAAGCTATTTGCACTTTCCACATAACAGTATTCCAGTCATCTTGCTGCTCTAATTGGAGGCAAAGCCAAACACACATTGGGTTGAAATGCCCTTTCATTCTCTGCTGCCCACAATCAGGGCCAGGATGCTAATTGAGAAATGCTATTGGAAATGACTACCTATCATTATTAGACCTCTCAGGGTTGTGATAATCTTCCAAAGTGGCTAAATTTGTAAGCGGCAAGCACTCAAGACCAGTCTGACCTTTATAATGCTCCCATCTGCAATGGAAAAAAAAACACTTCAGAACTTTACATCATAAGCCCTTCAAGACACAGCATCCTTCAGGAACAAACTTTGAATAAGAAAATCAGCAGCCCACAGATCTGCAATATCTCAGAATATGAATCTTTCTGGAGCCACAACATTTAAAAAAATATTAGCAGACACAAAGTCACATGAGTCCTAAGAGCCAACTGAGTCACAGTTGCATTCAAATGATAAAATTGCACTAACAGGCTCAAAAATATTGCCCAAAGGCATCCCTTACAATGCTGAAAATGTCATTGTCCCTTTTGTGGAGTGAGCATGCAAATCTGTGGGCAATGCCAACCTTTTACTGATAAAGAGAACAACAGAAAGAACAATAGATATAAAACAAACGAAACGAAAGAGCAAATGATGGATGAATGGATGGACGGACGGATGGATGGATGGAGACCAACAGAAACTAATTGTGAATTCAGGTCTAATAGTTATACATGGTCTGGATAAGTAAGATCCACTCCTCTGATGGGGCGTTAGAACTTTTCAGCTTTCACAGGCCGCCGGGCTGAATAAAACATAGAAGGATCAGAAAATGGCCAGCGCCCTAAACCATGTACTGATCAATTATGTAAAACCTTTAGAAGAAAGCTGGGATTGCTCTTCTCTCATCAAAAACCAACAATTGAACAATTCAGAACCTTGTTAAAGTGATAAAAGCGAGAGAGAGAGAGAGAGAGAGAGAGAGAGAGAGAGAGAGAGAGAGAGAGAGAGAGAGAGAGAGAGAGAGAGAGAGAGAGAGAGAGAGAGAGAGAGAGAGAGAGAGAGAGAGAGAGAGAGAGAGAGAGAGAGAGAGAGAGAGAGAGAGAGAGAGAGAGAGAGAGAGAGAAGGAGGGGAAAATGTTGTAAGGAACAATAAGGGAAAGAGGTTTGAAAAGCAGCCTGAGGGGTCTTTGTCATGGTACTAATGAGAATTAACCACTAGAGGTTATTACTCGCCTACTTAAACATTACAGGTGCACTTGCATTAACATATTAAATATCATGGAGGTCTAGTACTAACTGCATTTTAATTTCAGTTTAATTCTACAGAACATTAGTTGTAGTGCACACTATTTGACGTACACTTTAGTTCAGGTCTCATACAGTATAGCTCTAGGTATAGGACCCTGTACAATAATGCAGATGAAATCATGAAATGCAAACACAAATTTGAATGAATAAATCAAGTAAAATCATGCTTAAAAATGTAAAGTTTGTTTATTATGAATTTATTCAATTAGATTAATTTGATTCAATTTTGTTAAATCATAAAAACATTAGATCCAGACAAATGTAACTAACAAAATCTGAAAATGCTATTAAATGTGTGTTCACTGCAGTGAAGTAGAAAACATACTCACTCATGTATTACATGCTACACCCTTTGCTTCTGTCATTTTGGAAGGTTCTCGAAATCTTCTTAAGGCCATTATTAAACCTAAACTAAAGACTTTTCCAAAATCGAATTCTAAAATCATTGAGTACCAGTTTTCCGGTTCAAAGGGCTATTTACAAAATGTCCTGAATTAGGCAACATAAGACAGTCTGGCAAGTTTGAGCTGTGTAGTTTATGGGCTTCTAGATGACAGGAATAAACGTGCTGAGGCCCTTTTTCTCCAATCTTCACAACTGAAGCCTAAACTCTTTTCATTTATTAAAAATACCCTTCATATGAGGCTCAAACACAATTCAAGGGATACTTTCACATTCAATTATTTGAGCTCTGCCTTTCTATCCTGAGATGTTGAAGAGCAGAGTGCAATAATGAAATTCCTCTTTCAAAAAAAAAAAGTCTTCAAAAGAAAGGGTGTCTTTAATAAAACCCATTTTACCATATCTGCAGAGAGCTGCGACACAATTACATCATGCTGCACCATATCATAGGGTCTAAGCTGGTAAGAAATGGGTCTAGAAATATGAGAACGGCTGGAAAACAATGTGACTTCACTGAAATACTTGCTGAACTTAGAGAACAATAATATATAGCCTACTGCTGGTCTGAAAAAACCTGATATAACAAAGCTATAGAGCATTAATGCTTTAGCAGAGACCATTATATCAAAATATGCTAGTGTGGGTCTACTCCACTTTCAAAGCCTTAAATTAGGCGGATAAAGTATTAATGTTCACTGGCCTTGGAATTATACCAAGAGTTTCAAACTGTATTTCCCCACCAACTCTGTGTGACTGTGATGAGGGACAACAGGCTTTGAAGCCAAAAGCTCAGAAAAAGGAAAGTTGAAAGAGAATGAAGGTAAGGAACATTAATATTGCATCAGGATTATCTCATGCAATGGCTATGAGGGATTTTGTCTGGGATAGTAGAAAGTTGTTAGGGTCTTTATGGAGAGAAAGATAGGGATAATACACTTCATTTTACGTATCCGACTCGTCATCAGATACTCAAGAAGTCAGATTTAATAAGCCAACCACTGAGCAGGCAGTAGATATAGACATTATACCATTGTATACATAGTTGTCTTTCAAACACATTAAAAATCGTCATTTTGTATTTACATGAAATGCAGGGATTCCCAAATGTAGGGATTTCGTCAGCAGAACCTACTTGAATATGTACTTGATTTACCCCTGAGATTTTAAGTTAATAAGTTGATAATTAAGTCAATAATTTTAAAAGCATATTTGCATGTTCAGAGTTCTCTGATGTTGGTTAATGGTCACATGGTCACTTCTTTTTGGGCCTGTTTACACCCGTTCACTTCATGTGTAAACTTCAGGAGGTGGTCTGAAATGCATCAGTGTAAATTTACATTCGTGAGCGTGTTATAAGCAACCCGTAGTCACATATGACAGCGCTACTGCAACACGCATTGCCACAGATATGACCCGTCGCAGAGGAGTAGCTGAGTATCTCTTCAGAAAGTCGGCGTGCCAACTGCCACAAATTAAACTGAAAGTTCGCCTTTGCATCCTGAAGCTCGACACACAATCACCTTCATTAAAAGGGGTGAGACTAAATGATCTTACCAGTGCTGATGTCACTTTCACTCCTATTGCGGTCTTTGATCTTGAAATTAGCTGATGATAAATAAATCGCAGCTCATATCTGTTGCTTTCATTAACGTGAACTCTGCAATTTTCATATAGCGTGGGAATCGGATTTATATTGGTTTTGCGGAGACACGTACAGGTATGTGGTCAAGTGTAAATGGAAGAGATTTAGCAAAATGGATAGCTATCCAATCAGTAAAAACGCATGAAGTGACCAGGTGTAAACAGGCCCTGTGTGTTTTATTTCTGTTTAGGTTATTTTCATTATTTTATTTTCAAAATGACTTCTGTTTTAAATGTACATGTTTAATTGCATGATTTAATTAATTAGCTTTATATACACTTACAAAATCTCCTGCAGTTCCTTAAAAAACAGTTTGGAAAATCCTGGCCTAATGTAATGTTTAATGCATTTCATGTTGCTGTATACAAGTAATTAAAGTAATTAATAATCAAAGAAGAAATCAAAAAGTAGGTATATAACCTAAAATGTGTAATAGATTGTTACCAATTACAATTTCTATCATACAAACAACTTAAAAATATACAAAGTTAAATTCATTTCTTGTGATTCTTTGTGATAACCCTGAAATAGCAGGCGAACTGAACCAACAGGCATTAATATTTTAGCCTTAAAACATAAGCATCAATTGCTCTCTATCGCTCTCATTTATCTATTCATCCAGCTAAGCATCTCATATTGAAATAGAAATTAAGTGCCTCAATGAAATCATAAATACCATTAGTTCAAGCAATGTACATTATAGATGAGCATACCTAGAGCTCAATTCTCACCATCAGCAATTCCGAGTCATTTAATTTGCTAATTTGCAGGACACAGATGCTTTCAGTAAAGCTAAGTGCATTGTTACAGACTCCATTATAAGAACATCTCGTCAGTACTTTTATCTCCATTGGCCTCAGCAATGTGTTCGGTGTCAGCTCAGAGCCCGGTTTGACCGAGCCGCTTTGGGGGCATGGAGAGTATCATTCGCACTCCAGTGTAGGACGTGGTTATCTGGGTCAGTGCATACCACACTCAAGCACACTTGTTTTGCTGTCTCGGGGGGGGGGGGGGGGGGTTACGCTCAGATAAAAGGCCTGGGGGATGGGCAGCTACAGCATAAGGAAATGGAATAAACATGATATGAACCTTAGACCTGGTACAATGAAATCAACTAATATAGGATATTCCGTTGCGGTGAAACGTTTACAAAGACCTTGCGGAATCTGCAAAATGTTAGAATTTTAACAATATAAAAGGAATCCTAAAGATGTCATAAAACATTAGAAAAATAAAAAACAATCTGAAGAACAGTGGGCAGTTTAACTGTTTATTTTAAATAACTTTTACAAAAGGAAAAGTCATGGATTGACAAAAAGTATTACAAATCAAATGTGTGCAAACTTCTGAACAAGGTCATTTAAAAAATGTAGCTATTATTTACAAAGATTGCACAGAGTTTCAAAAAGAAATCGCAAGAATAACCTATGAAAAAGCTGCTTGTTAAATGTCTTGTAGAGGTTATTCTGGAGCATCAGGATGTTTTTTACACATTAATTGAGGACATTTCGCCACCCATTTGAGCATAAAAAAAGAATACAACAAACACAATGAATTATACATTACACTGTGTAGAATAGAGACAACAAATAATATATGTTATTATAATGTTTAATAATATTAATTGGAAAATTAGATAAACCTGAGCATTACTCATTACAAACAGTCATTACAATTCACAATGGGACTAATTGGTTGAAGTAATAGATAGAAATACACTGTTTAATTTTGGTTTTAGTTTTGTTTGTTTTGATTTACATCTAGGCCTACATATTTGTTTTTAAATCCCTGACTGTCATGCACTGGTTGAGAGCGCACAACGAGAGTAGACAAAACGGAGGATTGGAGGAGGAAACAATGAACACAGTCACGTTTAACTGACAATACCGAACAAGGGAACTGAAATAAAAGCCACATTTACATGCGCACTTTTTTGTCATTCCGATTAAAATCATTCCGATTGAAAGATTCGCTGGACTGTTTACATGAGACGTTATCTAAACCGATCTGGTGTTTACGCTGACTTTCAGTCAGAATCATTTTGTGACATGCACACACAGTTTGTCTGCCGCATCAGATTCGTAACATTAGTATCGTGGATCAATAGTTCTGTGTTGGTAATTTTTATATTTTTTTATTTTTCTGTGGGCGGACATGCGGTAGTTTAAACTAATTTATGTCCTATACAATGGCTATTTCAACAGCTGTGAATGATGAATGCAGAATCAAAATTAATTCAATTAATTTATTTTGAAAAACACAAAATTAACTATAATGCACCCAAATTATTAATAAAAACATAGGATGTACGGTGAAACAAGAATGAAAGCATTCAAGACGTGCTCCGCATCATTACTAAACGCATCGATATTTCAGATGATTAAGGAAAGATACCATAATCACAAAGGTATAAATATTAACAAAAGTAATTAAAGTAGACTGGGTAATGTTACTTAACCAATTTGAAGCAGTTGTTTAACTTTTTTTTTATATTACGAGAAATAAAATGTCGACACGTCCTCTCCAGCAGCTTGAATGTTCCCCTTTGCCATGGCAACTCTCAACAGCCACCAGGACTTATACAGTTTTATAAAAGCTATTCATTATTTGTTGTAAAGTGTAAGAATTACCTCAGAAAAATTAATTCTTCTGTAAGGCGCAGTTGAAGACTTGGACAAACACTGTCAAGATGAGATGGTGTAGCAAGGCTATGTCTGTGTCATTATTTCAACATCATGTTCATAACATGTTACGAAATAAAAAGTTGAATACCTCAGAAAAATTAACTTTCCTCTCTTGTCAACTTTAGCCTGGTGTGAGCGCGGCGCCCGCTCTTCAGTTGTGGAGGCGCGCGCGCTATATATCACGTCACAGAAAGACGTGCACTCAAAGTAATCGGATCAGGTGGAATTTTTCGTTTGATCAGTTCATGAAAAGGTTTATCCCACCCCTCTCAAAACGATTACAATTCCATTCGGTTTGGCCATTTTTATTCTGATTGAGGTGTTTATATGGAGCATTTTCATTCAGATTGGACTTTTAAACCGATTACAGTGCTCCATGTAAACGTACCTACTGACAAGGTGTAATCAAATTGAACAGGAACAGGTGTGTGGAACCATTGCTGTGTCCCAATCCGCAGACTATCCGTCCTAAATAGTATTCGAAAATAGAATTAGTATGTCCCAAATCGTAGTACGTTGAAAAGAGTATTCCAAAGATACCCGGATGGTCTACTATTCGACGCACACTCTAACGGCTGATATTGCCCACAACCAATTGCGAGTTGGACGAGGATTCGATTAGAACTACAAACGCGGACAAAAAGCGTTAAAAAACTACAAATATGACGGTTGTGACTTGTGAGAGTCCGACGGTTAAGTAGAGAGGTTTAGATTAAGGGGCTTTAACCTGACGAAAAGATATTTATTCAATGTTATCCTCATTATATTTCACCTGCAGCCGCATTGTGAACTTTTGTAATGATGCGTTTGGCCATGAGGAGAGTCTCTGCATTGAAGACTCGTGAATGGCAGATCAATGTGCCACTACATTTCTCTCCAATACGGTAGGAAATTAAATTGAATGTGGAGGATTTTAACTGTGACAATGATTGACAGGGCAGTTTAAACAGTGACGGGATGCACGTAACTAAGCAACCGTTAAAGATGACAAAGTAGTAGGCCTATGTCCCAAAGCTTGCATACTCTTCTGCTACACACTCAAAAGTATGTAGCCTAGGCTACTTTTTCTTCACAAAAAGAGTACATACTTTTAGGTCGTAGTATAAGTAGGCGAATTGGGACGCAGCACATGAGGTCAGTGAATTAATCGGTAAGCCTTTCAGATATTTCCGGCAAGACAAAATAACAGTTTACATTGATCATCCTATTCAAAAGTTTACATCCTATTGGTTTTTAATATAGTATGTTGCTTTCTTGAGCGTCAATGAATATTTGCACAATAAATGAATTAATGTTAAAATGCAAAACCCAACTAAATCAAAAACAAAATGCCATAATGTATGCTCTGCGCTGGTCTATACTCAAAAGCCTCTTTGGTCTAATGCAAACACAGGCAATGCCAGCTGGAAATGCACACATTTACCTGCACAGTATGTGGGAATGAGAGAAATTTGCATTTGTTAATTATGGAAGTGTCTTGCTCTAGTTTACTGCACTGTATGTTTATGTCTGTAAGTGTGTATACAATAACAACTGCAAATCCCCTGTGGAGATACTGTTGTAATTAAATCCTACCATGATGATATTTCTATTTGAGTTTGGAACAAACCTGCTGGCTAAATCAAACATTACAAAACATTTGTTAATTATCCTTTTTGAAATGATATGTGCTACCTGAGATAATAAACCTGGAGGGCCATCTCTGAAAACAGCAAAACCCTGATTGCTCTGTATTGTCATTGTTTCCTGGATTTCATGACTACAATACAGGAACTGAGCACAGACACATGATACAATATCAAATCACAACTAAGTAAACACTTCATGGGTAACACTGAAAGAGAAATAATACTCATACAGTCTGTTTACACACCCTGAACAAGTATAAATGAGAAGATATTAATGGATAGGAGATAAATGTACAGTCAGCTGGTCATCTTCGCAAAATAAACCTGAACAGGGTGATCAATACCTCGACTTGATGTCACGTGATTTTACCAAGTAGAACATGTTCCTGGATTAATGCTGCCTTCACGTGCTATCGGTATTATCGTTAATACTAGTTTCCTAGTTAAAAAATTGGTCTTGAACGCCCTCTCAAGTCAAAATTTTTAGAAGTGGGAAGTAGGACATTTCCGATAGCAGGTGAAGGCCACATTACATCCTTGTTGATTCTGGAACAATAACAGGCAATCAGATTTGAAGGACAGGTTTTCAGTTAATGTCAAGTTTAGGCTTACAACAAGAGTTAGGGGCTTCAATACACCATTGTTTTTCATCGATCATTTCCCTCTGATATTAGGGATAAGATATGGGTAAAATTAGGTTTAGGAGCATGGGTAGGGATAGGGTTAGGACTATGGTTTTGAACAGAAACGTTGTTCAAGGATCAACAAAACATGACTTACTTGGCAAAATACCCCCTGCAGGTGATAGAAAAGGATTTCCCAAATTAGGGAACTTCAAGGGATGTGCGACTTTATGAAAAGCCAATTATTTGCATCAAAGAATTTAAAATTAAAACAAATAATAAATCAAAGTAAAACACTTAAAGCAGCACTAGGTAACTTTTCAACCTTTATAATATATTTTCAAGACTCTTGTGATGATACATCGACTTAAAATAGGTTGAATGACACGTCTGCCATAGCCTGACGGGGCTCTGTATCGTTTTTAATCGTACTTTTAAACTTCGGGTTTCGGGTAGTAACCCGAGAACAAAAAGAACTACAAAATTAGACTGCTTTACGGCATATACGTCACTTCCACCACCACTTCCTTAAATTCGGACGTGCGAGCCCAACTATCATTTGTTTGCCTAATGTTATAGTCATGGCCGAAGCAGCACAGAAAAATAAGAAAGCAAAGGTTTTGTCGGAGGAAAGCAAAAAGAGGAAACGAGAAAGTGATTGGATTAAAGGCAGGACGAGGATCAACATTGGGCCAGCGTTTGCTCGTTGGCGTGAGCTGAAGGAGGAGGGGCTACATTCTTGCAAGTAAATACATAAGATGTACAAAATCATATTTTAGGATACCTAACATGTCTGTGATATTCATGTCTGTTTATTTGTCTTGCCTCAAACTATAATGCAAATCGATTTTTCAAATTTGCAGATTAATCTATGGTAGCTTGATATTATAATATTGACAATATATGGTTATTACCTACCACTCAAACATTGAATTGAAGTATCATATAGATTCTGTAAAACAGGAACCAATAGACTAGGCTACTATAATGACGCTGGCTTGTAAACGTGAGCATCGCGATCATTTGGCGTTTGAAAAAAAATAAAACCCATGAAATTATATTCATATGACATGCTGAAACATATGCCACTGTAACATTAACTGGGATGAAGACATTTATTTATATACATATATACTGATGTAGGATGATGACAGAGTTTACGACAGTAGTAGAGGTCAATACTGTTTCCCAACTGTAGGGGGACCCCGAGAGCAAAACCTACCTAGTGCTGCTTTAAAAAGATACAAATAAGATTTTTTTTTTTTTTTTTACCTACGGCATGTGACCATTAACTGACATCAGAGAGCCATGAATAGGCAAATTTGTTGTAAAATGATTGCAATATTAACTTCAGGTGGGACCTAAAGTAAGAACTTGTTACATGGGCTGCGTCTCAATCAGCCCCGCAGCTTGTGAATCAGTATAATGTGTTCACGAATTCAGGCACTGGTAAGGACAGTAAAGGACACTGACTCACCACATTTGGGACACTGATGACGACTGGCGACGTGACAACGTCCTCATTGTACAACATCACTTATGAACGACAGCAGAGTGTATATATTTCTGAAATGTTATTTAAAGTACATTATGATAAATACTTTGCTTGTTACATATACGTGCACTTCCGTTAAGGGGAACATCGTGAGCATCGACACACCCTGGTTTTCACGGTGCATTGTGGGACTTTTTAGGGAGCGAATGTTTGACGATTGAGACCGCCCTTAAAATGGTCGACTCCCTGATCAGTACTACTGAACTAGGGAGCTGATTGAGACGCACCCATGGAGTTCAGCTGACAAAAATAAAGTTTGGGAATCCCTACCATACACAATGGTGATATATATTTTAATATAATCCTATTGGTAGCCACTGCCTTGTGTTCCTACTCATTTGCATTAACTTAAACAAAACTATAATAAACGTTGATGCATCACCAAAGGCTGCTGCCAACTCTCAATGAAAATGAATACCAATGTTCTACTTCTCTTATCCTTGTGAAGTAATTTATGGATTTCTGGTTAGAGATGATGACATTATTGCCTCAGAAAAACAAAGAACAAGATGGAGATTTAGAGAGAAGACGTAAGTGAGAAACTCAATCATTCCCTAGTTTGACGTGACTACTGTATATAATAAACACGAATTTGAGCACTAGGAATGTCCTTCATATAGAATTCAAAAAGAAATATAGCACAGTCTTCAAAACGTCTGACTCTCTAGACGTGTTTTTAATCCTGTAATTTGGTCTTTTCATATAACCAAGAGTGTAATTTTCCTCTCTGTGCCCTACAGCTCAAGAACTTGAGAATAATCACTCAACTATTTTCCATGTTCACCATTTCACACACCCCACTTTTCACAGAGAAGGTGCTGAAGGTGGCAGATCAATCAGATGGAGCTCCTGAGAGGGGAGGACAGAAAAGAGGAGGGATCGAAAGAGAGAAAGAGGGGGAGAACTGCCAGAAAAAGAATCCTATAGAGTCAAGGTCAGAACACAAGAGGCACAGCCAAGAATGAATTGTCAGGGATGAGTGCGTGGTGAGCTATGGGTCCCAGACACCTTTCTTCCTGCAGACTGGGTGGTCCTCCACGGGGTCTAGATGGCATTACAGCCCCAGAAACAACCCAGTGAACAGGGAAATTACTATCTGTACAGACACCATTCACAAAATGATTGAAGGGGGAAAGAGGTATGAATGTGACCCGTCTCTGCCAAGAGAATGTCTGATACTTTTAAAAAGTAATGAATGAGGCACCACTACATCACAACTATTCACCACTACAATGGGGCAATATTTAACTACAGTACCATAACTCAACACCAAAAATGTACCAGCCTAATTTGGTTAAAATTGATCTTTTCCAAAGGTTTAGGCTACAGCTCAGAGATATAATTCTGATATTGCTCGAAGCTGGTTTTCAACACTAGCTAGCCTTTTATTAGGGCTGGGTTAAAAATATAGATTTTAATCTATTCCCCTTTTGATTAACCAATATTGGTTCTTGATTCTTAAAGGGGTCATGAACTGGCTTTTTTTTTTTTTATACTGTTGTCTGAGGTCAACTTATGACGTTCGCGTGGTTTTTACATTCAAAAACATCATAATGAATAAGTAATAGGCTATTTTCTGCCTTGGTTTTGAGGCTCTCTGAAGACACGCTCGGTTTTGATGGGCGTGCCACACTGAAGACATGGAAGTAAACGCCCACGGCTAGGATTGGATAAGATTTGCATATTTAAAGAGCTTCAGCTCCCCTCAGTACATGTGGGGATTGTTTTGAAAGCGACTGGGGAAATGCTCACAGGCCTCGCAAAACATCTTTATCAAACAAACACAATGGTTCATCTCTCATCCACCCGCGATTGATTGGAATGTTATTTTTGTTTTACTTGGCCGGTCCGATCAGTGAATATAACCGCGAACCGTACACACACACACACACACACACACACGCACACACACGCACACACACGCACACACACGCGCAAGAAAGGAATGTTATTTCACAAGATAGCCCGTCGGCAGGCCGGTGATACGTTTTGGTAGCCCGTCTGAAAAACACATAAGCCCGGGACGTTGGGCTTTGCGAGCCCTGGCCCATAATGTTACAAGTCAGAGTCTGATCACGATTGAACCAATAACACCTCAAATAAAGGAGCCTGTGACAGCGTGCTAAGGTATGTAATCAATAGATATCAAACGATCTGTAACAATGCAATACTAACACATATAAAAAACATGTTTTACTCCCAAGTGTGTTGCATCATTCCTGTCGGATCCAATATAGAAGGCACAGCATTGTTTTAATCTCAATATGTCTGCAAATCCAGTCTCGACCTGTATCTTGTTTACAATCGATTCCGCGGTGAAATGAAGCGAACAAACGCGTAATGTCTTACGCACGTGAGCTGGAACCGGCATGTTTATTGCTCGGTAGCGCGACCCGTTTAACTCCACGAGTCGGTGGGTGGGCTTGAGGCGGTGCTTCTGCATTCTATGATGTCAATGGTCGACATATTCTTAGATCTCTCATTTTCTGGGCCTGGTTTCAATAAAAGCTTTTCTTTGACTAACAAGGAAGTTTTCATCTCCGAAACTTACAGGATATTCTAATATCACAATGAACTTTTATATATCAAAGGCTCAAAGGAAAGTTGATTTCTCAATTCATCACCCCTTTAAATCCCCAAAATCAATCTTTTAGCTTCTTCCCCTTTACTAGTTACAGCTTGAAATAAACATGAATGAACATCAGACGATATGTCGAAAGATACAGTACCAAAATCCTTACAATATCAATGGTTAAATAAACCTATTATGTTTTTTATCATGACACCATTTAAATGTTTATATTTCAAAAAACAAGTAGAAGCAAAATGTCATTATAAAATATTATTATTTAAAATAAACCTTCCTTGTGTGTAATTTAAATGCAAGTAGCCTATACAAATCAGTTACCTTTAATATTATAGCAATGTACCAACTGGTGTTCGCTGTATGGTTTACAGCAGAGATAAATATTTTTTTCCTTTTGCCATGCACTGAATTGGACACATAGCCTACCCCAATTAATCGATATCAAATTGAAATTGGAACTGAATTGAATCACAAGTTTGTGAAGCATCACATCATTTCGAAATATTTAATCTCAAGCATGTTCTTCACTCACACTGTTGTCTCCTTGGTCACTAACTTTTGTGTGGAAATGATGACAAGCACAAAAGTCATATTTCTTAAGTAAAACAATTAAAAAAAAAATTTTAATAAAAAAAATATATATATATATACTGTATATATAAATTATTTCACATCAAAATCATTTAAATGTTGATTTTTAAAAGTATTACTTATTTTAAAGTAAATAATTTAAGATTTACTTTAATATAAGTAATCCTTTTAAAAATAAAAAATCTACACATTTAAAACTAAATAAATAAATAATTGAATCTTCAGTGAAAAACGAGTAGTGATCATAGATGTAGAAATATTGAATTAAGCGTGTGATGCATACCATATAGTATAAAAAAATTAGCAACACATTCAGGAGCTACCAAAATTCCAGCATGTTGGCTAGCACTCTGATGATTCAACAGCATCCACATGGTTTGACTGATAGAGAGGAAACATTTATATATATAGCGGAAATGTCTCTGAAACCACTTACATCAGTCTTACGATTGTTTGGAGAAAGATTATGCTGTCTCTTTCCAAACAGAAGATAAGAGCCAGATTCTGAGGTGTGGCGCTGATGTGTCATCATTTTGTATCAATAATAGTTGTGATCTCACTGTGCTTTCATATTGTTCTGATTTGAGAACATAATGATGTGGTTTCTTTTTATGGAGGTTGTGTCATTGAGACCAATAACGTAAAAAAAAAAAAGCCAGCTGTGGGTTTGGACAGTGTTATCTTCAAAGCAGCCTTGACATACCAATTAACATTCTCAAACACTTGCATATAGTTCCAAAATAAGTAGTTCTAAATAACTAATCCATAGTTCTAAAATAAACAGGAGACTCTCTCCTCTACACACACACACACACACACACACACACAAAGACACATTTTAAATCTTAGGGCGACTGCAAAATGCTAAAATAGTCTTAGTAAGACAAAATGTTGCTATGCAAGAATAATAAATATCAAGATTTGTGCACATTCCTGAAATGAATTAAGACCTAAAATATTTCTTCAGTGATCTCATTGTTGGCTTGGTTCACCTTGGATGGGGGCAGACAAATATACAGAAAAACAGATGTCTTAGTGTTGAAGCTGCCAGGTAAGTATCTAACCCAAAGTATAACCAATAACAATATTAATACGAATGTCAAATATTTAGCTGAACTAATGCTCTAAAACAGTTGTTCTTATTTTTTTTGTGTATGGCAATATTTGAAGACCCATCTTTCTATCAGTTGTAATGTCAGTTATGGAGTCAGTTTAATATTGGATATCTTAATAGTGTTTTCTAGCATTTTTTTTATTAAGTTATTATGTTAATATCAAAATGTAAATAATTGTAAGACCCCCTAGTGGGTTCCGGCCCCCTGGCACCACCGCTCTAGAACTCTGAAAAACTGTAGAAAAAGGATGCCAAGGACAGCTCTTCCAACTTACAAAACACACTATGAAGTAATCAGCAATTTTCCTGCAGAAATATTTTCATATTTTAATGTATTTACAGGGCAATCCTATTTTTGTCTCACCCTGCCAATTAAAACATTAGCATATCAATACCAAAATGAAACATACTGGAACAAAGCCCATTTGGACTCTGAGAAGGCAACAGGAATTTCTCCAAACCTGTTAATCGGAAACAAAGCAAAGCTGCTTTACCCAGACACGCTAATAAATCCACATTTCCCTGCTTTTACACTAATGAAGCAGTGCCATTGTTAAGCACTTTCACAAGAGGACATTGTTAACATTAAAGAGATTTAATGATTGAAGAAAATGACTATTAGAAAGGTCATTTCTGCATTCTCCTTCTGAACATTATATGATATATCAGAGTCACCGTCCGGAGCTCATAAGCCACAATGGTTAATTGTAAAGCTATAACAGATTGGAAGTACGTACAAAAGACACTTTGAAAGTCATAAAACTATTACAACAGCCATTAAGATGGACATGCGCACCAACTATGCACATTTAATGCATAATTATTCTGTTGTTTGGGTTGGCATAAGAACTGATGCCTCTCTGGATTTCTGAATATTTCATCTGTGTGCATTGGCCCTGTTTTGACTGATAAAACAGCTTGGGAAACCAGCACAATGGATTTTCATTAAAAACACCTTCAAGGCTTTTTTGACAAATGTTCAGCGATAATAGTCCATAAACCTGAAAACAAACACCTCTGTTCATCCGGTTCCTAATTACAGCTCCTATGCTGTCAGTTTTAAATACTGAAGTTGTTCTTGTTGCACATGGTTAGTAAAGGACAATAGAGGCAGATCATTTCCTAGACAGGGACACTGAGGAGAACGAGCGGAGCAGTAAAATGAGGAACAGAAATTGATAAGCAATGCTAAATCAATGTAGACATGAAAGAAATTGAATTTACTGTAAACCACATATCTTGAAAGTGCCCTTTAACCACTTCTTGCTCACGTTCATTAATCTCCAACAGGATTTTTCTTTTGAACTAAGTGCCTGTATGAAACAGCCTAGCAATGTTTACTTTTGACTTGGTCGCATTTCACTGCCAGCTATGTGCTTTTTCATTGACATGTTTCTACGGACTAGCCCAGCAAGCTGGGAGGACGCTAGGCATGTAGTCTCATCATCCAGGCGTGAAGGACAGCCCGAGCCAGTCAGCCACACACTTCACAGGAGATCCCAGAATTAGTCATGCTGCTCTAACCCTCAGCTCGCCCTGCATTCCAATGCATTCATATTCACAACAGCATGGGCACCACTGAAACCCTGCCGTTTCATAAGTGCAGTATATGGCAGAATCTCAGCTATGTGCCTCTGAGACTTAAGAACACTGCCTATTAGAAAATAAATGAGTGCGCCAAAGTAAATAAGTACATACCACTGAGAGTTAGCCGTAGTCCTTTACCGCAAACTAACAGACGAAAGAGTTTCCAGTAAACAAGAACCCAGGAAAAAAAAGAGCTATACTCTCATAACAACAGAGAAATAAAGTGAAAGCTATTATATGGAGATACCTTTTAAACATACTTGGAAATACAGCAGCATTTACAACAGATTTAAACAGAGACCTTACAATATACTTTATATATTACAGATGTGCGTAGAACTATATTTTAATAAATGGTAAGTGTACAGGTTAAATTTGTTGCCATTGTAGGGCCCTATGAAGTCTGTTTTATTATTATTTTTCCCAAATTCTGTGTTTTACATTTTGATTTTTCTGGATTCCATTTTAATGGTTAAATTATCTAAACAATTTTTAACAGCAGGGGATTGTAAATAACACAGTTTTAGTAAAAGTAAGTGACTGGGAGACTTGGATATTTTATTGGAAATCTGTTATGTCCATTTGAAAAACAGCCATGGGTAAATTTGACCCCGTGGCGGTTCTAGTGTTAAAACTAATGAGACTAAATGATCTTACCAGTGCTTAGGTCGCTCTCTCATATCGCGGTCTTTGATATTGAAATGAGCTGATGAATAAAATGCAGCTCATATCTGTTGCTTTCGTTGACGTGAACTCCGTTAATGTGCATATAGCGCGGGAATTGAAGATCGGATTTATATTCATTTTGCGGAGAGGTGTAAGGTAGGACAACCTGCATATTTTTATTTTTTTATTTGTTTAGATTGTGTAGCCCGTTTCGTTTGCGAGCGCCTACGATCAGCCTACCTCAACCTATCAAAAATGCCTTTTTACTGCAGTGGTGGTGGTCGTGATAGTATAGACTAAACGTTTAAACTAACATTGTGATGCTTGAAGTGTTTTATATCTATGGATTTTATTATAGGCAAGACAAGTCAAGTGTTGATTTGAGAGGCTAAAGCGTTGGGTTAACTCACTGTTGGCCGCTGTCCGCTTGGTCGTCACTTTAAAAAATAAAAACTTGAATTTAACAAACTTAATAAAGAAACAAAACAAAATATAGCTACTTTGACATTAAATACAGAACTATTTTAATGGCTGCAACAATGTGTAATAGGGAGGATAAAAAAAAAAAACTGAAAAAAAAAAGAGAATTTTGATAAGCTGTCAGACACGGGCCGGGCTAGGGCCTAGATTTGAGCTTCTTGTCTGCAGGTGTTCATTTTTCACAAAAGAGAGTAACGCAAGTAACAAACTCATTTAAATTTCAGTAATTGTAATTGCGTTTTGATTATTATAATTTTTTTTTATTTAAATACGCGTAACCGCTAAAAGTAGTCGTGGAATTACAGTAACACGTTACTTTGTAGCGCGTTACTCCCAACACTGACCCCAACAGACACCGACAAACGCTGATTGAATATGTTCAGGCGGGTGAAAACAAACAATGGCCAATGCTAACAGACGCAGGAGTAACACACTGATCTGACAAAACTCAACAAACATGTTTGTTGGGGTTTTTCTGTGCGGTGTGAATTGGCCTTTAGCGATAAATATAGCAACTTTTTGGACCTTCCAAATTTTGCCAGTACTGTCCTGAGAGCTTGCTTTCCCGCTGCAGTAACACCTCTCTCTGCATCTACTGTTTTGAGTTGCTGAGAGGAGCAGCAGCAGCCCATTCCGTTAACCTCACAGCAGCTGACATCGACATGAATAAGTGAGCTGCACATGATGTGCACAGTGTTGCAAATCCCTGTTGCTCCATCTTTTTTTTATATTTAAAGAATTTAGTTTGACTGTTTTGACTTTGGTTCTTCTTGTGTGCTTTTCACTTATGTTACTCACTTTCACAGGGCTTTAGTTCATCAATTTCCGAACTCTCTGTATTCAGATGATTTAGAGACTGTACATAGTTCAAAAACAATAATAAACTTTAAACTTTATTAGCTTTATTGGACATTCAGATGTAATATATTAAAATACAGTATGTGAACACAGATTATGAGAGAAAACAGAATTTGCCAGAATGCAAGTATGACATGATGATGTCACGAATATGCTAATTGACGCATGGCGCCAACTTTTTGGGCAGGCTTTAGCCATTTTCCTTTGAAAATAGTTGTCAACACTGAGTTAGAATCTGCTCAACACCGTTTTTTGTTCAGCATGCTCACAAATCCTTTCATTATAACCAACAAAGTATAAACATGATGTCAACAAGATATTCATTGCACAGCGTAGACTGGAGAAGTTTTCACAAGAGTGCAGCTTTGTGTACTTCGCATTGTAATTGACAGCTTCAGGGATTATAATGGCAGCGATCTTTGCTTGCTATCTGTATATATACACTGTAATATACTGTATATTTTCATGCTGCTTTCATGCTCATACAGTGAGACGGTTTTACATTTTATAGCCTGATGAATATGATTTTATAAGAAATACCCAATCTTAGACCAAATAATCTTTGGAAGGTTCATACATTATATGGATATCATTAAGAACCTTAACACATAATTTGGCACATGAAACTGCAAACCACAGTTTACATAGTTGTTCTTAATTGCAACTCAACTTTGGATTCCTAAATTAATTCCATAACTACTTCATCAAATCCCAAAAATGACATCTACTGTAAATCGAGACAAGCTAAACACATTAGGACCGGACAGAAATATCAGAAATATGACTCCAGTGTTAATAAATTACAACAACAACAAAAAATCTTATACATCAACAAGAACCAGATGTAAAGCCTCAAATTAGAAGGGCAGTGACAACAACATGTTTTCGGTTTGAATGTTAACACTGATATTATTTCCAAAATCCAAAGCCAAAATAATTAGCAAGCATCTTGCCAAACAGAGCAATTCATCAATGCTCATCAAAATGAAAAGCTAAAGTACAAAAGCATATTTCAAATAAAGAATAAGTGGCTTAATTAAGTTCATCCATGTTATAATGGTTTTCCATTATGGTACTTAAGTATATTTAAGACTTGTTTACTGAAAGCAAACTATTCCGCTCTGGCCTTTACATCTCATAAACTCAGAACTAGGGCAATGTCAAGGACCACAGACAAATGTATCTAAAATTACAGTGCATCATATTAACCTTGTAAAATGGTACACATTATAGCAGAACTACAAATTTACATAATTGAAACAAATGTGTCCTATTTTTCACAATGTTGGAGCAGATCAGCTAAACGAGCCTTTAAACATTTCAACGGAAAAAAAAAAACAAACATAAAAAGACTTAATTATTCCATAGCACACTTACACACTTTACGGTGTACAATATAGAATGATATTCCAGACTAGCCTGGCAAGCCAGACCCACATCAAGATGTTGGGTCTGGGAACTCACCATTGGCAGGGCTCAATCCGAGGGGCGGGATAAACGGTTGTCTTTCAAATTCCCTCTGCACGCAATGGGATAGCGCTACAACCAACCAGAGCAACGAATAAGGTGAAGTGGAGCTAGTTGATAGATTAAACTTTCGCCGTATCTGGTCGGCAAAACTCTGAACACATCTTCCTTTCTTAAGAATGACTTCAGTGCCGTTCTTTGTTCTTTTCTCAAAGAAAAGCTTAACTCCAAGTCTTCCAGAGTCGTGGCCAAAGCCGATTCGAAAGACCGCTGTTCGCCAGCTTCTTTGTTTACAAATAGCACGCGGAACCGTGGCAACTCTGCCGTCATTATGTTAAGCGTGCCCACCGACTCTATACACGATATGATTGGCCTGACCAGAGTTTCGTTTTTCCAGCTCGCACGCCAACAGAGAGTTGCTAGACTACCCCGCGTCTAGATTTCTAGGCTAATTCCAGACAATATTCAAAAGGAATTGCAAAATTGTATTTGCAATTGCATTTTCAATTTGTGCACACATACATTGTGACATAATGGAAACACAAATGCATAATTTACAATTGCTTTTGGATTTTCTTTTCCGTGCAAGTAACTTGTCTGCCAAATTTCAAATGGAAACGCAAAGTCCGTTTGAAACTGCATTTACAATGACTAACGAGTTATGACACTGCCATTTTGGAATAGCAATAGAAAAATCACTAAATTTGCTATTTCACTTCCTCCACGTCCTGCCACAACCCTCACAAAATTCAAATGGAATCGCAATCCCTTTTGCACTTGCATTTCCGATGTCTAACACAGTCAACTGTCAATCAGTCTAGAGGGCGGGGTTTATTGATATAGTCGGAAAGTAGGCAACACCCTCAAGTGGTGGAAAAGCACCGTTTTCATCGTTATTCATTCCTATAAGGAAAACAGGGAGAAATATCCAATAAATGTCTGTTTTGACATTCGACATCTACTTTCCAGATTTTCGCACTCTTAGCACTCTTTCACCCAACTTCATAAGGTACGGCTCTGATGCTTTTAAAACTGTATTTAAGGATCCCTTATAAATCATGAAGTTTATAAGATAATGAGAAACTTTTGACCTTTAAATGTGGAAAAAGACCAATATAAAATGTCCCACAATGGACCTTTATTTACACTGTTATACCTGAAAAAAACACAGATAAAACGATTAAGACTCTGATTCACTCTCTGGGTATTCACAAAACCATTCCAGCATAATTAATATCCCCATGTCTCTGGATTTAATTTATCCTGCATTACTTGAGCAGACCATCTATTTGTTTTGGACTAATGGTGTATGTGAGATACAGAACACAATAACGTCTTGATGTTACTCCAGTGGATAATTTATGGCCTCATTATAAGGGATGTTTGAAGACCAGTACACAGCTGCATTCACACTATCCAGGTAGAATAAAAACATCATTATTTTTGGGATTAATTAATTCAGATTGCATTTCAGCATGCTGCGGTCAAAAACGTCAATGTGCAAACGCATAATGAGCGCTAAACTAGAGCCCTGTGCGAGACTTTTTTTCTTAATCCTCCTCCTGCTGAATTTTTTACCATTACCACCCGCTCCCACAATGTTTGCATCCGACCAGCAAACATTCACATCTAGCAGAAATTGTGCCTAAAACATATTTAAAAGTATGTGTAACAACACACACACACACACACACACACACACGCACACCAGGTAAACTTTGCACTGTAAAAAATTATTTTCATGATTTGTTATCCCAACTTTTTATCTTTTGTCAAATCAACTTAGATAATTAATGTGATTCAGATAACACATTTTTTGGAGTTTCTATTTATTAAACCAATCAAAAAAATGTTTGTATTAAACTCAAATTTGTTTTTATTTAAATGAATTCGCTTTTAAAAATATAATTAAATATAAAGCAAATAAAACAAATGGGAAATAAAAACCTCACAGATACCACAGGTGCTTATGTAGCCTAGCTAGTTAACATATACCAAAAATGAAAATTCTGTAATCATTTACTAACCCTCAAGTTGTTCCAAACCTGTATGAGTTTCTTTGTTCTGCTGAACACAAAAGAAGATATTTAGAAGAATGTTTGTAACCAAGCAGATAGAGCAACCATTGACTACCATAGTAGGGAAAAAAATAATATGGTAGTCAATGGTTCCTCTCTCTGCTTGGTTACAAACATTCTTCAAAATATCTTCTTTGGTGTTCAGCAGAACAAAGAAACTCATACAGGTTTGGAACAACTTGAGGGTGAGTAAATGATGACAGAATTTTCTTTTTTGGCCGAACCATCCCTTTAATCACTTGGCCCTGTTACTGATCGACTGCGAGAACTTTATTTGTCGACTCCTTTCTTGTTGCGCGGCAAATCACCCACGCTTTATTTTTTGAACGCCCATTCCCACCCACAGCAAAGGTAAAACCGCCCACTCCCACAAGATTTGCGATGGGTTCCGGCAAGATCCCAATACAGCCCTCAACACTAAACTATCTAAATGAGCACAGTCCTTAGCAACCAATAGCCTAGCTTTAAATCTCGCTCTGCGTCATCTCTTTATTCCTCACATAATAAATTCAAATTTCAAACCAATAATCCATGTCTATTTATTTATTTATTTATTTATTTGATAAGAAGTAATTTAATAAGTGAGACATTTAAAAATAATTAACATTATCCCTTAGATATAATAATGGTTTATCAGAGTCGCATTAGAGAGAGTACTTTGGATACCCAGACAAGTATCTCACAAATCTAATTTATTAATATGAAATTCTTGTGTTCGTTCCCAAGAAATATCCTTTTAGAAATGTGAAGTGGGGAGAGCCAGAAAGGCCAGATGACACGGTTACATTCATGCAGACAGGAATTTGAATTGCACTTGCAGAGATTAAATGGATTCACGGAGTTACAGTATCATTACATTTAGCCCAGTTTCTATACTTCATTTAGTACAAGCTAAAGATTGTAGAATGTGGGTAATTAACAGATGAGTCAACTTCCTGTTGATCTGTTAGTCTGTGAGAATTAAGTTTGGGTTGCATATTGGAAGGTCAGGCAGTGTATGACATGACATGTTAGCTGCTCCTCTGTACAACAGTATGTGTGTCAACAGGACAGACATTCTGCTGTCCTGCTAACCTCGAACAAGCTTATCAGGTCATCAGATCAGTAATGCAAAGTGAACAGAGAGTGGTTCATGCACATCTGTTAAACTCAAACACTGTCTGCAGTGGTACAGATTAAAAGAGAAACAGCATTTTAGAGCTGGACGGACCAAAGCATTTAATTCCTGACTTTACATCTCCCCCAATGTCAAATGGAAGAGTAATAAGTGTCTTGCATTCTGGGAAGCAACACGGACAGAAAAATATCTAATTTGCGGTTAAAGATAAATACGCCACCTTTGTTTAAATGTGATGACATTTGCAATGCCAGCGAGAATTATAAAGGATACGAGTCAACAGTAGGGCACTTGTATATACTGTATATAATCTCAATACCATCTCAAATGTCTAAAATTGCTGCTTTTTTGAAACATTTAGAGTGATATTTTGATAACAGAGCCATTTAATTTTATTCAATGCATGCAATTTATGTTTCATTTTTAGAGATGAGAAAAAGATCACGCCAGGACGGACCATTTTAGCCAAAATGCTGAGAAAGCAAAAAAGAAATCTTTTGGTTTTAGTGTTATATGTAGTTATTTGCAATTTTGCATTATTCAAAGATCAAATGAGAGGTTTTCATAAGCCAAGAAAGAGAAATATGAAGCCAGGTTTAGAGAGGAAGCTTAAGTTTCAAGCACCGTACACACAGAGCAACATTCTTCTGCTAGTCTGTGGTCTCTTGTGTTATTTTTGGGCAACAAAACTGAATGAAAATTCAGACTTGAAGAATTCTTCTCCACTGGGATGCATTGATACACACACACACACACACACACATATTCCTTAGCTCAAAGGTTAAGCCTGAGGAGAACTGAGACTTCCTCCACACTTCCTTACATGGGTATGTGAACAGAAATGATGTGGAGGGTGAAAAAGACGTTGAGAAATCTGGGCCGCTGGGTGGAGCTGATTCAGGAAGTGGGGGAGGGTTCAACATTTATGAGGCATCAATCAATTAAAGTCAATTGCTCTGAGGGTCCAACCAAGTATTGTTAAAATGACAGCCCACTAACAGAGATGGAGCAGAGAGGGGGCAGAAGCCCTGGCAAACATTGTTACAGTCTGGTAAGCAACTGGGAGCTGTTCATGCGTGTAGACCAGACACCAGCCGACAGACAAAAACCTCATTGGCCCACATGTGAAATGAACCCCTCCAACTGGAGGTGAGTAGAGTGATTCTTACAAGAACACGGTCAGATATATTTCACCCCAAAATGGAAACAATCATTTAAAATAATATATTTCAATTATATAATCCTATTTGAAATGTTATTATTTAGAAATATTTAGCTTATAATTAAAAGATTATAGATTTTTTGCATTGTAACATGATCCGTAGGGGTGTGAATCGTCACTGGTCTCACGATTCAATTCAATTACGATTGTCATGTCAACGTTTCGAGTCGATATCACAAATAATTTTTGTTAATGAATACTAGCAGTCAGATATATGAATTTATTTTACATTTATTTGATCTGCTCTAAGAAAGTACCTGAATGTAGCAAACACAACTTAAGTCTGAACACAGCAGACAACAGGACCATTTAGAACTAACAAACACTCGTATACTAAAAGCACATGAAACTGTCAAGTAGTGTAGTGCACTTAAGTTACAATAACACTCACACACTCGCACGCACGCACATGCATGCAGCCTCGCGCACACACACACTTGAACACACGCTGTAAATGTAAGTAGTGGGTGCAATTGTTTTTACTCGCTTTCGTGTTCCATCTCCTATTTTCCACTAGCACAAGAAGCGCTTATGTGATTAATGATGTCAAAGAAACGTCATTAGGCTATAATCGATTATGGTCTATTATACTACGGGGTTGTTGAATGCTTTAATCTGATTGGTAGACGAACGTTCTAAGGGGTGCAGTTATTTTCAGGGAAACGCACGGCAAAAGTAGTTCCAGACAGGTCTTGACTGCGTTACAGTTCCATATCACTTCGCCAAATGATTTCAGATATTTCAAATGTCTACACAGCATACAACTGCAAAAGAACCAAAAGCCACAGCGACACTGACCAAGCAAAGAAATATAGTAAACGATAGGATAAAAACGACAAATTATTTCCATGTTTTTTGTCACAAAATTATGTTTAATTGTACGAAACGCACATACCCTCTTTCTCCCGCTCTCTCTGTCCCACTCAAACACACACACACACACACAAACACATACACTACGGACACACACTCGCACAGAAACGTGTTGTCAGCACTGCTATGGCAATTTTATCAGTAAAATAGTTTAGCAACTTAAAAGCTGTATGACATTTCTCACTAGTGAGGTCATAAAGGCGCTGTTCTTACAGTTTCGTATTAGTAGAAGCTGCTGCCGAAAGAGACGCACAGGCTGAGGTTATTCACATTCTCTCTTTCTCTCTCTCTAATAACTCACTGCATTAATAACTCCATTAGTCTGCTATCAATGGCTCAAGCCTCCGTTACTAACTCTAAAATGGCATTTTGGAATTCGCAATGGAGGCTTGGGTTTAAGAAATTATGCGTAAGAAATTAGTCCTGCACACAAGAGTGTTTTAAGGATAAAACCTGACAAATGTCTTGAAATACATCATCAGAACAATGTTTTGAGGTGTGCCACTCCGGGCCGTTGAATTATTGAAAAATAATGCACACCTGAGGTGTGCTACCACCTCGGGTGTGCATTATTTTTCGAATAATTCAACGGACCGTCGTCAATTATTCCTTACTTACTGCATCGATGCAGAATCACCAACACCCATCAGTGTTCGAACTGGGCCGTCACTTCTATATTTCAATCCTTAGCGGGTTTTTTAAAAACTTTTTCTTGCATACCAGCACCTCACATGTTAACGTTACTTTGCCACTCAAGAGTCAAAGGATCAGCGCAAGTGACCCCCAACTGACTTTATGTTGTTTTAAATAAAACAATGTTGCGGGGACCCTGTTGGAACTGCTCTCAACCTTTTATTTTTTCTTTCATTTTGGGGTGAAATGTGAACTGGACACACCCACAAGACTGTCATGTAGATGGAAGACACAGCAGTGTCTCTGATGTAAAACACGGACGTGTGTAACCTGGGAAATACAACTTGTGACCTAACTGTACGTGGATTTTATACATGCTTTTGTGAAGGTGACAATCTAAATGGCTGCAAAATATGTGCTTGGCACATAGTCTCAGAGCTAAACCTTGACTCACTAGGGCCCAGGTCAGGAAGCAGACAAACTGGCTAAACCGACCGTCTGCTAAGTGTCTCACGTTACCGGAGTCAGATAAATCCCAGCACATAGAGACTCTTTCACCTAGATATTATCATATAGAGACTGTGTCTGTTCCCCGAATTAGTAAATACAAAAAAACATCAAAACCATTCAACAGTAAAAATGTAATTGATGTCCAACAAATAAACAAAAGATATAATACAGATGAACAATTGATAAAGCTTGAGTTGCTGAATATTAGATCCCTTTCCCCAAAAGCGCTTATTGTTAATGATATTATTACAGATAATAATCTAGATGTGCTCTGTTTGACAGAAACCTGGCTAAAACCTGACGACTACATTACCTTAAATGAGACCACCCCCCAAGATTATTGTTATAAACATGAGCCGCGTCTGAAAGATAAAGGGGGAGGGGTTGCTGTAATTTATAATAATATAATAATATCTTCAGTATTACTCAGAAGTCTAGTTTCAAATATAATTCCCTCGAAGTTTTGCTTTATGTAACGCTATGTAGTGTACATGATAAAACCCGTTCAACATTTGTGTTAGCTACTGTATACAGGCCACCAGGGCATAATACAGACTTTATCAAAGAATTTGCTGATTTTCTATCAGAGTTAGTACTGGCCGTAGATAAAGTACTAATTGTTGGTGATTTTAATATCCATGTAGACAACGGAAAAGACGTAATGGGTTTAGCATTTAAAGACACACTAAACTCTATTGGAGTTAGGCAACACGTGTCAGGAGCCACTCATCGCCATAATCATACTTCAGACCTAATATTGTCACATGGAATAAATGTTGATACCGTTGAAATTCTGCAGCAGAGCGATGACATCTCAGATCATTACTTAGTATCATGTATACTTAATTTAGCTAAGGTTTCAAAGCCGCCCCCTCGCTTCAAAAATGACAGGACAATCACTGCCGCTACTAAAGATTGCTTTTTAAATAATCTTCCTCATCAGTATCATCTGCTCAGCATCCCAGATAGTATAGAAGAACTCGATGTTGCAACAGAAACTATTGACTCTCTCTTTTCCAGTACTTTAGACACAGTTGCTCCTCTGCGCTTAAAGAAGATTAAAGAAAATAGTCCAACGCCGTGGTACAACGAGCACACCCGGGCCCTTAAAACAGCAGCCAGAAAAATGGAGCGCAGCTGGAAGAAAACAAAATTAGAGGTATTTCGTAATTCGTGGAAAGAGCACATGATCACATACAGAAAGGCCGTAAAAACTGCTAGATCTGCTTATTTCTCAACTCTCTTGGAAGAAAACAAACACAACCCAAGGTATTTATTCGATACAGTGGCTAAATTAACCAAAAATAAAGCTTCTACTTCTGATGATTGTAAACAGCACAGCAGTAATGACTTTATGAACTTCTTCACATGTAAGATTGATAATATTAGGAAACATTTTTTAACCATGCAGCCGTCTACTACAGTATCACATCAGACAGAGCATTGTAGTGTCACTGAGGAAAAATTACACTCATTCACTGCTATAGGAGAAGAAGAATTGGCTAAACTCGTTAAATCATCAAAATCGACAACATGTATGCTCGACCCTATACCGACTAGGCTATTAAAAGAGATGCTACCAGAGGTCATAGATCCTCTTCTTAATATAATTAATTCATCTTTGTCATTAGGATATATACCGAAAACTTTTAAGTTGGCTATTATTAAACCACTTATTAAAAAACCGCAACTTGATCCTACAGAATTAGTCAATTATAGACCAATCTCAAATCTACCCTTCCTGTCAAAAATACTTGAAAAGGCAGTGTCTTCACAATTATGTTCCTTTTTAGAAAGAAATGGTATCTGTGAGGATTTCCAGTCAGGATTTAGACCGTATCATAGCACTGAGACTGCTCTCATCAGAGTTACAAATTATTTACTCTTATCATTAGGGGTGCACCGATCCGATATTAGGATCGGATATCGGCCGCGATACTGACAAAATAGCTGGATCGGGGATCGGAAAAATTAACAGATCCACAAGCCGATCCAGGTGTTTTTTTCCGTCGCAGCAGAACCTACGTCATTCGTCAGCTTCACGTGTGTCGCATGCTAGAAGCAACATTGAGCGAGCCAGAGAGTCGGCTGTGTGGAGGAGATATTTCACGCTTGCCACGCCAACTAGTTCGTCGCTGTTTCGAGGGTATTACTGCAAAGTCAGGGTCTTTCCTGCATTGACATGTTTTTGACGGCCAAAGCCTAATTTGATGAGTTATTGTGATTTACGAGTGATGTAGAACAGATGCTGCGCTCGTGACTGAGTGACAGAGAGACCGATCTGAGAGCTCCTCCCCCGCGCGCGCTCTCTGGGTCTTCAAAATAATCAGTGTTCGCTCTCATATTTCACATATTAATCCAAATCAAAAGCTCGGAAGACCGAAACCATGTTGCACGTGACACATTCGGACAATTTTGTCCTTGAATTATCACTGGGTGTGAATTGCGCTCAAAAAACATTGACTCTTCTCTGACCAGCTGACATAAAGCATACTTTCAATAAGCGGGAGACAAATTATATCCAGTTATGAAGTGTTTTCTGTGTGTTGACATCTTTCGCGATGTTCTAACAGACGGGATTCGCACACAACGCGTCTGCTAATGTCCGATTCGTGACCTAATGACTCCTTTGAACCGAATCATTTTAACGACTGGCCAGAACAACTGATCTGTCCAACACTGAACTCATGAACTCAGTTTATTAATTTACTCAGAACGCAACTGAAATGAGAACACAAGTGCTTACCCATTTTAGCAAGAGTGGGTAGTAAGAATTATTTTTAATTATCAACAGTATTTCATCTTATTTCTGTTGACAATGTGTAGTAAAATAAATAGGCCTAGCCAATAATTTAATCTGGAGTGAGGTGAAACCAGAACAAAGTTGTTATTAGCTAGCTGAAAATTTTTATTAAATTGCATATGGCAGAAAATTAGACTATTTGTTAATTTGTAATGCTACTTTTTTAATATTGATATGATTATATACCAAAACAATTATCTGTAGTGTAAAAAATGTTTGGTAACTGTCAGATTACTATTGTATGTTTGACCAATACACTGTTTTTTGTTTCCACTGCTACATTTTATTTATTTAAAGAAGTTAGATTACATTCTATTTTAGATTTGAATGCACAATTGTTTTTTAAATAAATAAGAATTCAACACCTTACATACATCTGTTATTTTGTCTTAGTTATGTTTAGTTAGTAAAGTCTGGTGCCTTTAGTCTCTTCAAGGAAGGTATAAGGTGGAAGATATACAGTTTATTATTAATTCAACAATATATCGGATCGGTATCGGGTATCGACAGATACACAAAGCCCAGGCATCGGTATCGGTATCGGGACTGAAAAAGTCGGATCGGTGCACCCCTACTTATCATCCGGTCGTGGCTGTATCTCTCTATTAGTGTTACTCGATCTTAGCGCTGCATTTGATACTATCGACCACAACATTCTTTTGAATAGACTCGAAAATAATGTAGGTATTAGTGGAATTGCTTTATCATGGTTTAAATCATACCTATGCGACCGTTATCAGTTTGTAGTAGTAAATGAAGATATGTCACACCGATCGCAAGTTCAGTATGGAGTACCACAAGGCTCAGTGCTAGGACCGCTACTCTTCACCCTGTACATGCTACCACTGGGAGATATCATTAGGAAGCATGGCGTTAGTTTTCATTGTTATGCTGACGATACTCAACTCTATATTTCTTCACGCCCTGAAGAAACTTACCAATTCACAAGATTAACGGAATGCATAGCTGATATAAAACATTGGATGACTGGTAATTTCCTGCAACTCAATTCAGAAAAAACTTAATTTTTAATTATTGGACAAAAAAGCTCCACAAGTAGTAGCCTAGAATACTGTCTAACACTTGATGGCTGTTCTGTCAAGTCCTCGTCGTCAGTGAGGAACCTGGGTGTGCTCTTTGATACCAATCTTTCGTTTGAAAGCCACGTTTCTAGCATCTGTAAAACTGCTTTCTACCATCTTAAAAATATATCTAAATTACGGCGCATGCTCTCAATGCAAAATGCTGAACAGTTAGTTCATGCGTTCATGACCTCAAGGCTAGATTATTGTAATGCTCTACTGGGTGGTTGCCCTGCTCGCTTAATAAATAAACTCCAGCTGGTCCAAAACGCAGCAGCTCGAGTTCTTACTAGAACCAGGAAGTATGACCATATTAGCCCAGTTCTGTCAACACTGCACTGGCTGCCTATTAAACATTGCATACATTTTAAAATCTTACTTACAAAGCACTAAATGGTTTAGCTCCCCAATACTTGAGCGAGCTCTTAACATATTATACTCCATCACGTCTACTGCGGTCTCAAAATTCTGGCCAGTTGATAATACCGAGAATATCCAAATCAACTGCAGGCGGTCGATCCTTTTCCTATTTAGCTCCGAAACTCTGGAACAGTCTTCCTAACATTGTTCGGGAAGCAGACACACTCTGTCAGTTTAAATCTAGACTAAAAACACATCTCTTTACTGTGGCATACACATAAAACACTTTTTCAATGAAATGATTGTTAGGCTGCATTAACTAGGTCAGCCGGAACCGGGAATACTTCCCATAACACCTGATGTACTCGTGACATCATCAGAAGAATGGCATCTACGCTAATGATAGTCTCTCTGTTTTATCCCGAGGTTTACTGCAGTCAGCCGGAATCGGTGCCGTATCCAGTTCAGATGGTGGACCTGCGCCCAGAGAAGACCAACACAGGACCCCGAAGTGTCTGCAGAGACCGTGATTAGACTCCCCCTGAAACTGCCTCATCGACACGGCATCTCAATAAACCCGTCTCCTGCGTGTTGACTCAGATTGTTCGAATATTACAATTAAATAATACTTAAATCGATATGTCATCCTCAATAAACCCGTCTCCAGCGTGTTGCCTCTGATCATTCGAATATTGCACTTTAATAATTATTTAATCAACATCATCCTCAATAAACCCGTCTCCAGCATGTTGCCCCCGGTCCCTCGAATATTCAGATCTATTATGACCTCTGAGCTGTAAAGCTGCCAGAATAATAATAATAATACGCTGTTTGTTAATTGGCCAGAGGAGAACTGGCACCCCGACTGAGCCTGGTTTCTCCCAAGGTTTATTTTTCTCCATTAGGTCACCTAATGGGGTTTTGGTTTCCTTGCCACTGTTGCCTCTGGCTTGGCGTGCTCAGTTGGGGACACTCAATTTTTCAACTAAACATTGAAATAAATCTAATTAATAAACTAAATTAACCATTTAAACTAAATTACTGATCGAATTATTGATCTAAAGCCCACACTGTCACTGTATGATAATTGAAATGAACTGATGACATCAGCGTTTTTTCCAGAATGGCTATACAGCTGAATAAAATTATGCTGCATTATTTTCCTGTTTAACACTGTAAAGCTGCTTTGAAACAATCTACATTGTTAAAAGCGCTATATAAATAAAGTTGACTTGACTTGACTTGACTGAAGAAGGAGAAAAAAAAACAGTATTTTGTCTGTTCAAAGTTCGGAGAACTGTTTCTGTGCTCAAAAGGAAAGTGTGGAACTCAGAGCAGGGTTAAAGGGTTTAAATAAAGCTCAGAGCTGATGGCAAGGGTGAGGTGGGTTAATCTTGACTGACTGGTGTGGTGATACACAGTGAAACCGCACTGGTCACTGTGAGAGGGCAAGAACTGCAGCTTTGTGCTTTGTCACAGAACAGTGTTGAGAACTTCAAACACAAACAGATGGGCTTACAGAAAGTATTTCAATGGGTCCCTCTACACACAGGACTGACTGAATAGATGCCAGTTCTGAGCAAAGGGGGGAGCAGATTTATCCCGTCCCATGAGCCCACTGGACCAACTGCTATTATCATTTACAGAAGCGTTTCAGTCTGGCAGGGAACAGAGATTAGTTTCACTGGTTAATTATATTACCTTTCAACATTACAAAAACAAATTATAATGTTAATTGTTTAATTCTGGCAGTGATCCACATCGAACTTGCTCTATCCTTCTGTTTTCCTCTCCATCTTCCACTCTCTTCAACATCAGACTTTAACAGCTTGCATTCGTTATCCACTGACGAGACCTGGGAGAGACTTTTAGAATGTAACGCTCAAATTCAGCTCATAATCAAATTTGGCATGTTTCTCCTCAGACGTCCAGCATTCTGGTTGAAGGAGGATGAAATAAAAATTCCAACAGAGTGCAAGTTTTTCAAAAGATGCCAGATATTTGTGTGTGTGTGTGTGTGTGTTTTGGTAGATCTTAGTTTCTCGCATCTGCAGAGACCAGCTGATGCATGACCGAAGACACAACCGCAGAATTCAACAGTCAGATATGCCTAATGAGTACTGGAAAGAGACTCAGCCACGGTCCTTTACCTCACATGAACTCTCACCCAGCCCTCTGCAACACTTCTATTCTTCATTCCATATCTCTTGTAAACAAAGGAGTCTCCACAAATCAAATAGAACAAAAATATTGAATTTAACAAATGATGATAAACTACAATACTGTAGGCTGTCGCGCAGACTGAGAACCAAAACAGTAGTTTGTTCACATTGTGATGAGCCAAGGTTTAACACCGGCCTTCCCACACACACAGACACGTGCACAAATCATATTTTTTGGTTGGTATTTTCACTTTTTTTTTAAGCAATTGGTCATATTTGGCACAATCTGTTGGGGAACGTCTCACGTTTTCTATTACAGTTGTCACGAAACACTGGCTTTTTTGCATACACATTTGACATAATAAAGTGCTAAGTAATGACAGTTATTAAGGGGTTAGTTCACCCAAAAATGAAAATTCTGTCATTAAAGAGGACATATTATGCAAAATTCACTTTTACATGAACACAGATGTGTGTCCACAGTGTGTGTTAAACAACCAGACTATAATGGTAAAAATCTACCCAATACTTTTTTTTATAATCCCCATAATTCATTATCAATCTCTCATAACGAAGCTGTTCCACATTTCTCCCTACTAAGGATGGCACTTCATATTTTGTGAATGTTTGCACATTTCCTTTCTGAATGAGCTTTCTAGAATGCTGTACGGTTAATATGGCTAAAGTTACCATAGTCTCTGACTGTATTCACAGAGACTAAAGCTATGTGGACTCATTAGTTTTATCCCAAAAACGTTCACCATCTGCGTAATTCATAAACGCACATTTATTAATGCATTGTATAGTCGGGTGACGGACGTGTTACGTTCACACACAAGCACCTATACAACAATTTATAGATTAACATTACGGTACATGCTAGTCGAGGAGTTAAAACAACATAACTCCACAACAACTAACGTTACATAAATGTATCCACTAACCATTCAGAAACGTCCAGGTGCAGTCTAAAAGTTCTTCCTGAGTCTCTCCATCTGCGTCTAACTCCGGTTCAAACATGTAATGCTGCACTCCACAACTGGGGCAAATTTGACAAGCTATAATAAATGTATTTTGAGCTGAAACTTCCCAGACACATTCTGGGGACACCAGAGTACATCTTGTGAAAAGGGGCATAATATGTCCCCTTTAATTACTCACCCTCGTGTCGTTCCAAACCCGCAAGACCTTCGTTCATCTTCAGAACACAAATTGAGATATTTTTGATGAAATCCGAGAGCTTTCTGACCCCACATAGACAGCAACACAACAAACACTTTAAAGGCCAAGAAAGGATGTAAAGAGATTGTTAAAATAGTCCATTATTTAGTCCACAGTGACTACAGTGGTTCAACCTTAAATGTTAAAAAGGGATGAGAATATCTTTTGCCGTACGTTATTTGTGTTCCCGAAGATGAACTAAGGTCTTACGGGTTTGGAACGACATGAAGGTGAGCAATTAATGACAAAATTTTTCATTTCTAGGTGAACTAACCCTTTAAGTTTTATCAGTGCATCATCCACATTCTGATACTAAAGGAAAGAATTTGAGAAGGTTCCTGTTGCTATGGTAACATTCTTGTTCACACAACTTTCCTTTCCAATTTTCATTTTCTCTTCCTGCATTTAAAAAAAAAAAGGTATTTAAAAATCTAGAAAAAGACAAAGGCACAAGACTGTGCAGTTGACATTGTCTATAAGGGAATGAACTGCTCATCCCATGAGAAATTGTAAAAGACATACATCAAATCAATTATTTAACTAAAGTCATTGCCTAGCAGTATAAAATACTATCATTTGAAGTTTATTGCAAATATTCAAATGCAAAGACAAAAAGGCTGCTTGGATTACGTCATTCACAATGTTTTATGGAAGTGGGTCTTCACACACTCTTTTGATGTGATTCCTAACTCATGGAAACAGCAACTTCTCTTATTGGTAGATCTTGCTTCCGTAGTACTTTTACGTTTTTTTAATGAAGTTGAATCACACTGATTTATGATTTCTACCAAAGTAAATTGCTGACCCATGGTAGCACTGTTGTTTTTAAGTTATTGTTGAAAATTAATTTCTGTATGGATGAAATTGAGGGGAAATTGTATGTTGTATAATTATGTTCAAAATGCTCCTATGCTCTTATGTCTATTTATTTGAGCAAAAAATAAATCTTTTTATTAAAATTTTTCAAATATTATTCAAATGTAATACTATTTAATTTAATTTAATCAACAATAATGTGACACTTGTTTTATTATGAGCTGTAGTACGTGTCATTTAATTTAATTTTCTATTTCAATACATTTTAAAATGCATATTTCTGTGATGTGCAAGAGAAATATTATTTTCTTATGTGTATTCAATCAATCAATGCTGTTGCTTTTACGTTAATTTTACATGAGTTACATAGATTTCCTTACATAATCCTCACGTACATAATCCTAAATTTTAAAGGGGTGGTAAAACACATTCTTTTGAAGGCTTGATTGTGTTTGTGGGGTGCACTGTAACGTGTTCATGCTTCGTTTTAAAAAAAATTGCCTTATTTGTCATATATTTGACCTTTATTCTACACTGCTCTGTCCCTCCTTGTAAAACGGTCTGATGCTTTCCGGGTTGTATGAAGCCAGTCCCTCAAAAATACGCAGTGGGCTCTGATTGGTTCGCTGGCCCAGTGTGTTGTGATTCGCTAACCGCCTAGTGTACGTTTGTCGGAAACGTCACGCCCCTTACCTTTACCGGAGGCTGTACTTTGGTCATAGAAACAACGGCGTCAATAAAACCATATGAGCCCGAATCAGACCCAGAACATTTGAGTGAAGATGATTGAGCAGAACCTGTTCAGTCCTCAAGAGTAAAGACTGCGGATCTATAATGATCGCTACTGAATGGCACTTTAACTTTTGTATTTTTAGAACGATTATAGCCAAATATCTGTCGCAAGAACTAACGTTAACCCAAAACGAACACTAAGCACTGGCTTTAACTAGTAAGTTAGCCAAATCACACACAGAACCATGTTTAGCATGCCTGTAGATAAACAATACATAAAAGCTCTAATCAAAGAATCATTTACACTAATGCCAGGTTCGCTGTTGAGATTTTAACGTTAGTGTTTGTAACGATAGGTGTTCGTCGGATAACGTTAAGTATGAATGAGCATTTAACAGACTGGTTTGCAGAACAGTGTTGTCATCTGTTTACTTCCTTGCTACAACCTATTACAGGAAAACACATCGATGAAAAATAAATCAGACTTACAGGTTGTGGCCCGTAAACAGCTTCTGTTTGTAAATCGAGCTTTCAGGACAAGCCGTGGTGCATATCCTGTATTGAACTCGCGAAGTTTGTGGAAGTTTGTGTTGTCCTCCGTGAAATGTGCAGCGCGCGCATCGTGCATCCACGCACCGGCAGTGTTTTTTTCACGCAGCTGACGTTGTGCAAATCTGGCATTGAAATCGCGAAGACAGTGGATGTTTTCCTCTGTTAGATGTGCTGCAGGGAGCCCTGCGCGTGCCTGATTCCCCGCTGACTCAAACACACGTGCAACATGCTGTATGTTAAACGCTCTGCAACGCACCCCCGTCCCAAGGAAGGCTGAACAGAGCAAGTGCCCCAGACCTGCAATCCGGATGAAAATAACAGCGTTTCCTCGGCATCGCGGCAACAACACTCCAGCCTAACTATACCACAACAGCGGCGCGATACAAAATGGCCTCACCCCCCCTTATTTAATATTCTCGGAGGAGGGGTTTATGTAAATATTGAGCCTGTTGATGTCACCAACCCTGGAGGAATGTGTGTAGTCGCCTACTGGCCGTTTGCTGTAGTTCTTAGAAACTGATTTCTTTAAAAGCAAATATCTCCCTTTGCTTTAAACTTTGAACGTTGTAACTTTGCAAATGTTGTTTATGCTCAAGCAGCAACATTACACGCTAGCTAACGTTAGAATAGTGAACCACCCCTTTAATCATGAGAAAATGTCATTTGTTTATAACATATAGACATACAGTATGTGTATGAGTATGTGACCATTTCATGTATTAAAAAGATGTTTTCTACCTTGATTGCTTATTAAGATATGTTGTTAGGAAAGGAGGACGAGTAATTGTTTCAAAAGAGTTTTTACTGTTTAAGAATGTAAGGGGATGAACTGAAGGTTTCAAGCTGGTCGCTGCCCAACAGAGGTTATGCCATACATTTTGATTGATAAGCATGGAGATGTTGTAAGTTATCTGAGGCACTCAAAAATAAGGCCTCAGATAACTACTGAGCACTGGCCCACTCTTTCTGTCACATACTTGGCAAAAGATTCAGATATATTGCCTTTTTATGTTTCTCTCTCCTTCTGATGTTTCAAACCTAATCTACAATTTCTGTGAGAACAACTTGGGAATAATGACTCTTTCTACAGTCAAGGTCAGTAAGGCAGGGAAGAAGTTTAGGGAGTCAGATAAAATGTTTCCAATTAAAAATATTTAGCACATCAGGTGGGCACATGTATTATGGGATGTTAGTGATTATTATGAGATGTTGAAGATTATAACGGGATGTTGGACCGGAATATGTATTTAGGGAAGTAATAGGCCTTATGATAATTTACTCTTTTGTTTATCCAATCAATTTTGAAAGTCTTTGTTTGCTGAAAAATTGATATGATTTGACTGAATGTTTTGGTTTAAGAGAGAGACTACCCTGAATTTCCATTTTCAGAAATACATTTGGTTTGATAATTTTACTACTGAGTGGCCTGAGTCTGACTTTAATCTTATAGGTGAATTTCCACCACAATGGCAAAGCTGTGTTTTCAGCATCATTACTCCAATCTTCAGTCACATGATCCTTCGGAAATCAGTCTAATATGCTGATTTGGAGCTTATTCTCATCAGAGTTGAAAAAAAGTTGTGTTTCCATATTTAAACAGTGGTGCATTTTTGTTTTCTTACACACATACTTGTCTGTATAATATTTATCGCCTTGCCCCCTATTCCTTAGACTCAACGCTCATGTGGGTTGCCAGTTTCAGGACACGCAACAGGAACGAGCGAGCGACAATGTAAGGAGATGAGACTTACACACTGTAAGTTGATGAGTTGATTTATCCGCGTTTTAATGTGCTTCAGGTTCATAGAGATTTTTAGATTTTAGGACGAGTAGAATCTGCGATCTCGGACCCAGTTTGTTTGCTGGCTCCCATGGCAGAAATACACTGTTTTCTGCCAACTGGCACGCTGTGCTGTCAAAATTGGCAATTTATTGGGTAAATTGGCAACATGCTTTAAATCGCACAGACCAAAACAAAAACAGACATTTCGACTAGGCATGTGACGGAATCAAATTTTCATGTTGCGATTAATTGCTGAAGCTTTTATCACAGTATACGGTATTATCACGATATTGAAATATGTTGCAAAAGAACCGAACATTTAAATACAATAAAGCAATACACAAAAATGTATGAAGTAAACAAATATTTCAAACAGATTAAAGTGCAAAAGAATTATAAAGAGCAATAGGTAACACTTTACAATAAGGTCTCACTAGTTAATGCATTAACATTAAAGCTACACTGTGTGATATTTTCCCCCATCTAGCGGTGAAAAGGTATATGGCCATCCAGTGACTTTTAGTTTCTGTTCCTCTCAATTCCGATTTCGTTTCAACTCCTACGGTGGCCGATTTAGTCCAAGATTAACATGGCTTCCAGTTCGACCTCGTCCACATTCGACACGGTGCCTGTGGGATATTCTGTGAGCAGTGGGATGGTTGGAACTCAACTGGCCTAATTATTCGGCTAGAAAGAACTGCAGCTAATCCAGAGTGAACTTTGATGATAGCAATGTTTATTCAGGCATAAACAGGTTTGCGTGGATATGTACATAAATGTGGTTTCTGTGAGATAACAAATAAATATACATGATAATGACATGACAGAAGATACACAGTTAAGAACTGTATAACTATACTTATAAGTTACATTTGTATAATGTAACCGTGAACCAGAGCTTATTGTACCATATATAGGCGCTAAATGCAGCTGCATTAAAAGGAGCGGAGCTGCCGCTGCTGCTGCTAACAAGCGGTGTCGGGTTATCAAAGTGTGTGCAGCTTTAGCACTGCAGTGCGCTCTGTATAACAATTGTTAATATGCCGATCAGACCTGATACATATTTCCATCAACATACATTACAAGCAAATATTTTCTATAAACGAATAAACATTATTGATAACAAAATAACTGAATGATTATTCAAATAGGTGAGCATTACGCTATAGTATGTTGACACAAAAATACTTCTGAGGTGACATCAACTGAATTACGCGATGACACACTCTGAAACACATCTACAATGACAATAAATATTATTACTTACGGAGTTATTAACGCACAGAAATACCACACAAGGAAAAACAGACTTTTGAGGAATAAACAAGCCAGGAAAACTCCGTATAACTCTGTTACTGGACGCTGCTGAGATGAAAACTCTCTGCACATGCACCAGACAAGTCTGAACAAGTTGACGCGCACATGCGCGAGGGAGGGAATTTTGAACGCGAAAGGCGAAGCTTGAATTTACGGGTATGTCCCTCTTTGGCTAATGTACTTTCAAGATGGAGGGGCAACATGGCGACCACCGTTAGATCCCATTACCTTATGTATTTTCAATGGCATATTATAAACTTACGAGAATACTTTATTACTTGAAAGAAGTAAATATACATTAATGAGCACATATTTTTGAAAGAACTAAGTGTTTTTAGCTAAAAATAGACAAAAAAAGTTACACAGTGTAGCTTTAACAAAGAGCGAATAGCTACATTTTTACAGAAGTTATTCTTCTTTGATAACATTAGTTCAAAAAAGCAACTGTTAGTTAGTGTTAGCTCAGGTCCATTAAATAATACAGTTGCAACTTTTGATTTTAATGTGTTATTTAATTATGAAATTTACATTTAACTAAGATTAATAAATGGTTTAGAAGTATTTTTCACTGTCAGTTTGTAAACTAATGAATTAACTAATGTTAAATAATGGAGCCTTATTGTAAAGTGTGTGACTGAACAATAAAGAATCAGAATATATTCAAACAATATCTGGGGCATGTAGTCCAGATTAAAATATAAAAATGTTTCAGTTTGAAAATGAATAGCCTTAAGTCTTTCAGTATTAAGTATTTGGTGATGTGATGAGCACCGTAGCGAATAAAGAAATCTGAATGGCTGTGTGAAATATTTAAATACTGTTTAGTAGTGTGAGTCTGTTTTGCTTACAAGGATTACCGGGGAAACGGCTGCATTTCTGCTGTTCCATCAGCGCCCTCTGTTGTCAGAGTGTGAATGCGCCTTTTCATTCAACGCGTCTCCTTCACTCGTTCCGCCATGTGCTGCTCATGCACGGGTTTGTTTACATCAAGAGCATTCCTCTTTGATGTGTTGTTCATTTAAACGGTTGATGGGTAAAGTATTCTTAAAATGCATTCTAAAAATCGGAATAATTCCTAATAAACAATTATTCACAGTATTTTGAAGTGCACGCAAAAATATTGTGCATGTTCATTATCGTGATATATCGTATTTGCGTATACCTTCTAATTCCGACACAGAACGCACATTTTAAAGTATAATAACTGGCTGTAGCATTTTTTCGAAGAAACAATTATGTGAACTCAGCATGTTTCCTAAATATCAGCAGGCATATGTTTCTGTGCTTTTTTTCACGTAATAGCTGTAAACCCACTCTGTTCTGCACGGTACACTGAGGGGGCTGGTGAAAAATCGTGCTTTCTTTGGTTTAGCAATTGTGCATGCTAACAATGCGATTTCATTACAGCCCTAGAATACTTTAATTAGGGGTGTAACGGTTCGTGTATTCGTACCGAACGGTTCACGGGGTGAGTTCCAAATGGAATCAGTATTCCCTATTTGATCATCCCTATGTGAGCAGGACACACATGTACCGTATGTAGCAGTTTGGAATGCACTTGGCAAAGGGAGCGGCGTAAATTCCTCATTATCTTCAGCTGGGATGTTCCGGTGACAACGCAGCACAGTGTCCGTCAGCAGATCAGGGTTGCCAGATATTCACAACAAAACCCGCCCAATCGCTACTCAAAACTAGCCCAAAACAAGCCCAGTCTCATTTCAGTGGGGTTTTTTTGGTAAAAATCTCTTATGGGGGGTAAAATATATGTCTTTTTGGCAGGGTTTCCTGCTGAAATACGCATTCCCGGTGCTAAATATCACACAATTGGGGTCGCTTCAACCTGCGGACATGTATGAACTTGGCAACACTGCAGCAGATGTCGCAGTTTTATCTGCATCATTTTCTTTTTTTTAGCCTAACTGTTGCAAATAAAAATAAACATTTTTTATTTTAAAATGTTTATAAAAATATGCTTTGTAATACTGTATATAAAAAGTAATATAACTCTTAAAAATATGAATTGTATATTTATTTATGCCGGCGCTGCGTTGTCACGGGAACATCCCAGCTGAAGATAATGAGGAAATTACGCCACTCCCTTTGCCAAGTGCATTCCAAACTGCTACATACGGCACACGCGTGTCCTGCTCACATAGGGATGATCAAATAGGGCATACTGATTCCATTTGGAACTCATCCCGTGAACCGTTCGGTACGAATACGCGAACCGTTACACCCCTAACTTTAATACATATGTTTAAAAAAAATTGTACATTTTTTTGGAGATATACTTTTTGTCTTTACTGTCACATTCGATCAATTTGATGCATCGTTGCCTAATAAAAACATGAATTTCTTTAAAGAAAATATTTACCACACCTTTATGTACAGCAGTGTATTTACAGTACCTTACAATTGACACCAAGGGAAAATACTTTGTTTAAAAATCCTGTTGACAAATTATATACGTAGAACTTGTAAATGTAATGTATGAACTCAAGCATGGGAAATCAGACATCCCCACCCACAAGCATCCTGCACCCGTCCCTAAAAGACAATCCACAACAGCCACACACACTCTCAGCGAGCTAACACAAAACAATCCAAACCCGAATGATATGCATCCAAACAGCTTCATTTGGACTGTGGCAATGATGTCTCCTAACTCAATGTAAACAATGCACCGTGTCAAATCTGCATTTGTGGAGGCCTGAGACAGCGTCTTGCAACATAATAAGAGTTGAGCAAGGAAAGAAATGCTAATGAGTTCTGCTTTTATTCAGCAGTGACAGATACAGTCTGGAAACACTGGTAGCTGAAGATGCAAAGAGAGAAAGATGGCAAAACAGGCAGGAAATGCACCGTGCTTTGATAAAAGCAGTTCTAGTCAGAAAAGAAACAGAGCAAAACGAAGCTAGGAACATCATTTCCTTATTGTTTATGTTTGATTTCTGGTTCTCTCCCTTCAACTTCGACTCAAAACACTTGTTAGAGCCACAACACACTGGTTCTCTGATTAGCGGAAGAGTGCCTGTACGAACATCATGCCTTAATGTCCCTCCTCCGCTTCCAGCAACATGAGAGAATGAGAGGAAGCAGTAAACACCCAGGAAGTTGAAGAGTTTCTTTCCTCTTCCTCTCCTGCCATTAGAGAGAGCAGCCTCATAGATCTGTCTTTGCTTAGCGTCTCCGCAATGAGTAGGCCTTAATGGCGCTGTCGATTGCCCCACTTTGCATTTATCCAGTTCGTTGTGCATAATTAATCTGCAGTGCAGTACAACTCTTTAAGTTAGAGGCCATTGAATATCTGGATCGGCCTGCAGAAATCTCCTCCTGCCGGCTTTCATAAGGCTGGCAATTGCGCATTAATTTGTGATATTGTAGCAATTAATAAAAGTTGACAAGTCCGATTTGCTGGAGCAGCAGATAACTCAATAATTATCTTATGGAGATTTTGAAAGCGGCCAGTGAATGGAAGTACATGCAGAATAACAGGCCAGCACAGCAGTTGGAGTCATTACTGGAGGACGTTGGGCAATAATGTGACACTGTTGTTTATTATGAGCTGGAGTACGTGTCAGAGCGCAGTATGAGGTAATTACGGTCAATCAGACTCACATACACCCTCTGACCGATAAAGAGGACAGTCATTCGTTCATTCTAAACTCGCTTACAAACACACATACACAGTTTGTAATAGTTATGTTTTGAAAGATGCTCTCTTATTCTCAACAAGGCTGCATTTTTTTTTTAAATATAGTAAAAACAGTACAAATTTAAATGAACTGTTTTCTATTTTAATATATTTTAAAATGTCATTTATTCTTGTGATGGCAAAGCTGAATTTTCAAAAATTTTATTTTTTCTAAATTTTACATTTTCAAAAATATTAAGCAACAACGACACTGATAATAATGAGAAACATTATTAATAATTGAGCACCAATAATAATTAATAATAACCGAGTACCAAATCAGTACATTAGAATGATTTCTGAAGGATCATGTGACACTGAAGACTGGAGTAACAGCTGCTGAAAATTCAGCTTTGCAATCACAGGAAAAAATTACAATTATTAAAATAAAAATATATTAAAATATAAAATAAATTGAAATATATTAAAATAGAAAACAGTTCTTTTAAAATGTATTAATATTTCAAAATATTAGTTTTTACAGGCAGCTTTGCCTTGCCTTGCTGAGCATAAGAGACTTCTTTCAAAAATAATAAAAAACCTTAAAGGAATAAAATGAATTGAAAAATCGAAATTTCCTGGATCTTTTGACCAGGGCCGGTGCCATGAGGGGGTCATTGCGCCCTCAGATCTGATTTGTGCCACCTCAGTTTCAATTTGTCCCCCCTCCACCCCCAAAACACGATTGATTTTTACCCTTTGATGGGTACGATCACACCGGTGCAATTAGAACGTTCAGTGAGTCACTGGTAAATAAAGTGCTTTTTATATATCACTACTATTCAGTGTCTTTAAACCACATAATGTTTATTTTAGGTTTCGGACATTTAAATAGACATGGGGTGGTGAACTCCAGTCCTGGAGAGCCTCAGTGCTGCAGAGTTCAGCTCCAACCCTGATAAAACTCACCTGCCTGTAGCTTCCTGTGTTTGATTAGGGTTGAAGCAAAACTCTGCAGGACTGTCGCTCTCCAGGGCCGGAGTTCGCCACCCCTGAAATAGACATTACATTAAAATGAAGTCTGTGATGTTTTCTTTAGATGCTCCTGAATAGAAGTTGGGCTGCTGTGGTATGCCTATGCCATTTCTGTTTTACAGTGTGTGCAGAGTACCATTTTATTTGGTCTCTGTATAAAAAAAAATCCCACACTGCCATTGTGGAATATAAACAGCGTGAAGAATCTACGCATTTCACACAAATCGACTAATTTATGTAATTGATGTGTCGTTCCTGCAACGTTTCATTCAAGGGGAGTAGATCTAAAAATAATTTGTAAAATTTCGAGAGCTGTAATAGTAAAAACATAGTAAAAAATGTAGAGTGTTCCAAATATAATACTTATTTCATATGCAAAGATGTTAGCCAATCACAGCAGTGGGCATTTACAATGAAGTCTCACAGCAGACACGCCCCTTTCAAAAGAGTGTAACAGTAATGATTCAATCAGTCGTCTGGCAGGAAGGCCAAAGTCTGAACACCTCACAGCCCTCATGACTTTTCTAATCAAATCATACTTAAACAAAGGATTCGATCCGAGGCGTCATCGTGTAGCCGCAAGAGATTGGAGCGTTGAACTCTTTGGGCGTCGGCCATCCCCTCCATAAGAACAGCAGTGACCATCAACACTTTGCATTTTTGCCACCACAAGGAACGGACCTCTTGGCATTTCGCCATGAAGGGGAAGACCAACCCTGGTCTTCCCAATCCTGAGAGAAGGCCTCCCCGCACGGAGAAAGAAACCGGCAGACTTCTGGAGCGACTTTCCTAAACTTCAAAGAAATTCTCCTGGACCCGCAAATCCTTAGCGAACTTCCCTGACGATTCGAACTCAGACACTTACACGAGAAGCCGTAGTAATGCAAGTATTCTATTTCACAATCAAACTGCTTGGAAAAGGTTGTCTGAATTATTCCCGTTCACGGGAATATGAATTTCTTGAGGGCTCTTGCGAAAGGACTGCAAAGCTGTCTCTGTCTGTCTCTGTCTCTGTCTCTGTCCTGATCAAACAGATCAATGTTTCTTAAGGTTTGTAAGATTGATAATTGATGAAGAAATCAATTTGGATAAAGGTTACTTTTAAATGATTAAAGGTTCCGTTATACGTAATATTGTCTGTACAACAAGCAAATCATATTCATAGACTCATGAATAGTTATACCATTTGAATTAATTATTCCCCGAAACTCATTGTTGCTACAAGAGCATTAAAAACAGAGGGCTAAAATCAAGGTAGAAAATGGCCTTTTATTTCTAAATTATGACAATTTTTATGTAAAAATCATACTAACATTATAAGTGCACCTCAGAAAATGGCCTTTTATTTCTAAATTATGACAATTTTTATGTAAAAATCATACTAACATTATAAGTGCACCTCAGGAAACATAAAATAATTTTTAAAAATGCAATTAACCACCCTTTTAATTAAAATAATGTGCGTATATAAACACTTCTGATCATAATCCTTCTCTCTGGTTTGAATGGAAAAGCAAATCACACAGAGAGAGAGAGAGAGAGAGAGAGATAGAGAGAGAGAGAGAGAGAGAGAGAGAGAGAGAGAGAGAGAGAGAGAGAGAGAGAGACATCTCAAAATAAATGGATGGAGTATCTTCTCCATTAGCTCCAGCTGATGTAAAACATCATTAGGGTCCTGCTATCCATCTTCCCACAATACAGCAGGAGCAAGAGGGAAACACTTTGATTTATTTGGGGATCAGATCTGTGGCACTGCTGAAAGAAACAGACCACTGACCAGAGTACTGTCAGCCCATTCAGCATTCTTGATAAACAAAGACAAACCTGCTTCGCTTACAGAGAGTGAAACTGACCCCTATGGGTGAAACAACGAAATGCCAGGAAGGAATAAATGTTGCTCCCAATTCTGAGATTTTTCTACCAACTTGAAAAAGAACCCAGTTAATCTTTGTATACAGTATTAACTTCTTATCTTGCCTTGTTCAAAACAAACACATGCATACATACAGAAAAAGAACTAAAAATCGATTACACTTTATTGCTGTCATCAGGCTTCAACAGCTCTTGCTGAGTTACCGTTACCCGTACACGCTTCACCACACTTTCATTTTAGCCAGCATCTACAAAGTAATGAGGCCATTCTTACTGTAAAGTATTATGATCAATGTGTTTACAATAAGAGCCTACACAACATTGTCTATGTGTTCATCCCAGATCTACCCGCAGCACTATTTATTTTGCCCTTTCAGCTCTTTGTGAGATCCACATTCCTTCGACATTCAGCAGCAAAAAAAGACAAAAAAAAGAGACAGACAGGGTGAGAAATAAATAGAAACGCCTTCTGTTATAGACTGAGTTTAACAGACAGTCCTCGGTACACTGCGCGCATTCAAAAATGAGTATGGAACTGCAATTAGAAGCATTCCACAAGTAAATAAAAGGCCTTTTTTTGGGTTGCTGTGGTTCAGTTGGGAATCTTGGGATGATGTAGGACAATCTCTGAATGGCTTCCACTGAAAATCCAGCCAGCCACCAAGTCTTTTTTTAACTTAAAATGTGTTCTTGTCTCTGTTTAATATGCAAAGTCAACTATAAGTCTAGCAAGCCACAACAATTTGCTTATCTGATGGTGTATATGTATTTTCCAAACAATGAAAGCTGGGAGAACTCTTTGAAAAAAGTAATTCTCATCGCATCAAGTATTTTCTCCTTAAAACTGCAGTGAAAAAAAAAGTGCGGTTTGAAAATCGCAGGCGTTTCTTACATCACAAACTACCTTTTAACCAAACACGTCAACATGCGTATGTTCATGCATATCATCATTACTAAGCTGCGAAGCAGAGGAGTCTCAGGAGAAGGAAAAACTGGGTACATTCAGCAATATAGCAGGTGAATATGTATATGATGTAGGCTAGGCCTTGTGGCGGGGTGGGCGTGGTCCCGCGAGGTCTGTAGCGGGAGAGAGAGGGCGGAGCCGAGCGGTCGGTAAGTAGGTCAAGTGCAAATGACGAACACCTGTCTCTGATTGCAGTAATTGGCGTGGAGAGACCGCATATAAGCGGCTGCTGGGAGAGAGTGGGGAGAGAGAGACCGACTGGGACTTGCCACGTGAGCTGCCAAACAAGACCTGAGTGACTGTGCTGTACAAGAGAGATCAACTAAAAGAGAGAAGAGTGAACCATTGATGATTGAGGCGCCCTCGTGCGTGATTTATGTTTGTTTATGAGAAAGACTGTTTAATAAAGTTGCAAGTCCCAGTCACGCCGACCCCGCCTTCTTCCTTCCTGACCAAGAGTATTCCGAACCGCTTCACACTGGTGCCGAAACCCGGGAAGGAAGAAGAGAGCCGCCGCCATGCAGACCCCGCCAAAGACGCCGCTTGCGGACCTGGTGTCATCGCTCGCTGGTCTTCACCAACAGACCCACGAAGATCTGCTGGCCGTGAGGGCCGAGCAGGACAAACGTTTTGAGGCCCTCATTCTTGCCCAGCATGAAGACCGCGAGCTGTTCCGGAGCTGGATGGTCCGGGAGATTCCGGCCACCCCCCCGTCTACAACCGACTCGGCCGCCACCATCCACCTCTCGAAGATGGGCCCCGAGGATGATCCGGAGGCGTTCATCGACCTCTTCGAGAGGTCCGCCGAGTCCCGGGGGTGGCCCCGGACGGACTGGCCAATGCGGCTCCTGCCGCTGTTGTCAGGAGAAGCGCAGGTAGCCGCACACCAACTGCCAGTCCAGAATCTCCTGGACTACGAAGACCTGAAGCGCGCCATCCTGCAGCGGGTCGGCCGGAGCCCAGAGCAACAGCGGCAGCGCTTCCGAAGCCTGACCCTCGGCGAGTCCGGCCGACCCTTCACCTTCGCGCACCAGCTCCGGGACTCGTGCCGCAAGTGGCTGATGGCCGGCGGAGGCGACGTCGAGGGAATCATCGACCGTGTGGTGCTGGAGCAGTTCGTCGCGCGGCTTCCCCAGAAGACCGCGCAGTGGGTCCAGTGCCACCGCCCGACGTCGCTGTCCCAGGCCATCCAGTTGGCGGAGGACCACATGGTGGCGTGCCACGGGGTCGGCGAGCCCCTTCCTTCGGCTTCTCTCTCTCTCTCTCTCTCTTCTCCTCCCCCCCCTCTTCTCTCCAAGCCTGTCCCTCTTCCCAGGTCGCGCAGCGGGTTTCCGCCCAGGCCAGCACCGAGGTGGAGGACAGGGCTGCCCGCGGAGGTTCCGGCAGTACCACGACCATCAGCTAGAGGAGGGGGAGCCACCAGCGACCCGTTCCCCACCACGTCCGCGTCGGCGCTCTCTCCGCGCCAATTTGGGGAACCGCTGCAAGCCACTAGAGTGGCGGGGAAGTCTGGGCCGGCTTGTTGGCGTTGTGGGGATCCCGGACATTTTATCGATCGGTGTCCGGTGATGGAGGTGGGGACATTGATCCGGGTCCCCGACGCGCCGCAAGCTGCCCCCGATCAAGCTGGCCTGTACCAGATACCCGTGAGTATCAAGGGGGGTACTTATCAAGCTCTGGTGGATTCAGGGTGTAACCAGACCTCCATCCATCAAAGCTTGATTCAACCTAAGGCGTTGGTTAACGGCCGCGTGGTTAAGGTACGGTGTGTGCACGGGGAAGTGGTGGACTATCCGTTGTTGCCCGTGGATATTCAATTTCGGGGTAAAACGCATAGTGTTGAGGTTGCAGTTAACCCGCACCTCCGGCATCCACTAATTTTGGGTACTAATTGGCCAGGATTTAATAAACTATTGGGGCACTTGTGTGTGGATGCCTCTTGGGGAAAGTGTAAAAAAAGGAAAGAGACGGTTGCTCAGGTGGGAGAGGTGGATTCGGGACCTCTGGGTGCTCTTCCAGGGGAACAGAGCGGTCTCGAGCTACCCAGCCTCACAGACCGCGATGATTTTCCCCTGGAGCAGTCCCAGGATGAGACGCTTAAACATGCGTTTACTCAGGTCCGTTCCATCGACGGCCATCTCCTCCATCCTGACCAGCCGCTCTCTTATCCTTATTTTTCTGTTTTAAAAGATAGGTTGTATCGAGTGACCCAAGACGCTCAGACAAAACAAGATACAACCCAGTTGTTAGTGCCTAAAAGCCGTCGGGAAATGCTTTTCCAGGCGGCTCACGCGAATCCTATGGCCGGGCATTTAGGAACAGCGGCGACACTTAACCGTCTAATGGCCCGATTTTTCTGGCCGGGCATTCACGAGAATGTACGCAGGTGGTGTGCGTCTTGTCGTGAATGTCAGTTGGTGAATCCACCGGCCACCCCAAAAGCACCATTGTGCCCGCTCCCGTTGATGCAGGTCCCCTTCGAACGAATTGGCATGGACCTCATCGGGCCATTGGAACGGTCAGCACGTGGGCATCGCTTTGCATTGGTTCTGGTGGACTATGCAACACGATACCCGGAGGCAGTTCCGCTCCGCACTATTTCGGCGAAAAGTGTCGCGAGCGCACTGTTTTCCTTAATCTCCCGGGTGGGAATCCCGAAAGAGATTCTCACCGATCAGGGCACGGCGTTCATGTCACGAACGATTCGCGAACTGTATGAATTATTGGGCATTAAATCGGTTCGCACCAGCGTCTATCACCCACAAACAGATGGTCTGGTGGAACGATTTAATCGCACATTGAAATCCATGATTCGTAAGTTCGTTCACGAGGACGCCAAAAATTGGGATAGGTGGCTAGAGCCTCTGTTGTTCGCTGTTCGCGAGGTCCCGCAAGCCTCCACGGGGTTTTCCCCCTTCGAGCTTCTCTATGGACGCCAGCCTCGGGGGGTGCTGGATGTCCTTAGGGAGGCTTGGGAGGACGGACCTTCGGCGAGTAAAAATGAAATTCAGTATGTCCTGGACCTGAGAACAAAACTCCACACTTTGGGGCGGCTGTCAATGGAGAATTTGTTGCAGGCTCAGGACAGACAACGACAGCTCTACAACAGAGGCACTAGACTGCGTCAATTTTCACCGGGAGATAAAGTCCTTGTATTACTCCCTACGTCGAGTTCTAAATTACTCGCGAAGTGGCAAGGGCCCTTTGAGGTCACACGGCGAGTTGGCGAGCTCAACTATGAGGTCGTGCGGTCAGATAGGGACGGGGCACGTCAAATCTATCACCTCAACCTCCTCAAAAAATGGTCTGAGGCGGAGTCAGTGATGCTTGCGACGGTAGTGAGCGGGGAGGAGGATCTCGGGCCGGAGGCGGTCCAAAAGCCTCAATCTATCGCTCTGGCCTCGGGAGGAGACCACCTCTCACCCTCGCAGCTCACTGACGTAAGTCGTTTACAAGCAGAATTTGCTGACGTCTTCTCGCCCCTACCCGGCCGGACCGACCTCATTCAGCACCACGTTGAGACGGAGCCGGGCGTGGTTGTTCGCAGCCGGCCTTATCGCTTACCTGAACACAAGAAAAAAGTCGTTCAGGCAGAATTAGAAGCTATGCTAGACATGGGGGTAATAGAAGAATCCAACAGTGACTGGGCGAGCCCGATTGTTTTAGTCCCTAAACCTGACGGCTCGGTCCGGTTCTGCGTGGACTACCGTAAGGTAAACGCGGTGTCAAAATTCGATGCTTATCCAATGCCAAGGGTTGACGAATTGCTTGATCGGCTAGGAACTGCTCGTTTTTATTCGACACTGGACTTACAAAGGGATATTGGCAGATCCCCTTGTCTCCTCTATCCAAAGAAAAAACAGCTTTCACCACGCCGTTTGGATTACACCAATTTATCACCCTTCCTTTCGGCTTGTTCGGGGCTCCTGCGACCTTCCAGCGTCTGATGGACAGAATTCTCCGGCCGCATGCTGCATATGCCGCTGCCTATCTAGATGATATCATCATCTATAGTGCGGACTGGCAGCGTCATATGCAGCACTTGCGAGCTGTCCTGAAGACGCTGAGAAGGGCGGGGCTCACGGCCAACCCAAAGAAGTGTGCGATTGGGCGGGTGGAGGTAAGATATCTGGGCTTCCACTTGGGTCATGGGCAGGTGCGTCCCCAAATTGATAAGACCGCAGCCGTTGCGACCTGTCCGAGACCCAAGACCAAAAAGGAGGTTAGACAGTTCCTGGGGCTGGCGGGGTATTACAGGAGGTTTGTGCCTAATTATTCGGAGCTCGCCAGCCCGCTGACTGATCTAACTAAAAAGGAGGTGCCAGATACAGTTCAGTGGACGGAGCGGTGCCAGCAGGCTTTTACCCAGATAAAGGCTGCTCTGTGTGGTGGACCGCTCCTACAAGCTCCTAACTTTTCTCTCCCTTTTTCCCTACAGACTGACGCCTCGGACAGGGGGTTGGGCGCAGTCCTGTCCCAGGAGGTGGAGGGTGAAGAGCGGCCGGTGCTGTACATCAGTCGCAAGCTCTCTAAGAGAGAGACGATGTACAGCACCATAGAGAAGGAGTGTTTGGCCATCAGGTGGGCCGTTCTCACCCTTCGCTATTACCTCCTCGGGCGGGAGTTCACCCTCTGTTCGGATCACGCCCCCTTGCAGTGGCTCCACCGCATGAAAGATACCAACGCGCGGATCACCCGTTGGTATCTGGCGTTACAACCCTTTAAGTTCAAGGTGGTCCACAGGCCGGGTGCTCAGATGGCTGTGGCTGACTTCCTCTCCAGGAGGGGGGGGGGGGGAGGCTGCAGGCCGGATGGCTCCCCGGCCTGAGACGGGCGGTGGGGGTATGTGGCGGGGTGGGCGTGGTCCCGCGAGGTCTGTAGCGGGAGAGAGAGGGCGGAGCCGAGCGGTCGGTAAGTAGGTCAAGTGCAAATGACGAACACCTGTCTCTGATTGCAGTAATTGGCGTGGAGAGACCGCATATAAGCGGCTGCTGGGAGAGAGTGGGGAGAGAGAGACCGACTGGGACTTGCCACGTGAGCTGCCAAACAAGACCTGAGTGACTGTGCTGTACAAGAGAGATCAACTAAAAGAGAGAAGAGTGAACCATTGATGATTGAGGCGCCCTCGTGCGTGATTTATGTTTGTTTATGAGAAAGACTGTTTAATAAAGTTGCAAGTCCCAGTCACGCCGACCCCGCCTTCTTCCTTCCTGACCAAGAGTATTCCGAACCGCTTCACAGGCCTATATTACGATGTTATGGTGATCTATGCCTTTCTGCACTGAAGTTCTTGTTCAAAGTGTTTCTGAGGATCATACTGATTTTTAAAAGGCAGAATGAGATGGCGAACAGAAACATGGTTTGTGTAAAATTAGCAACACATAATTAGCTGTTTGATAACCTAGTCAAGCAAAAGGCTAATCTGATACATTATTGTATATATATCGATTTTAAAAACTAGGGATGCCAAAATTCTCAATATAATATTGAACCGTTGAATACTTAACGTTATCCGACAAACACCTAATGTTACAAACTTTTAAAAAAAATCTCAACAGCGAACTTGGCATTAGTGTAAATTATTCTTTGATTAGAGCTTTTATGTATTGTTTAAGTACTTCCTTTATGTTTTTAGATGACTAGCCTACTGTAACAGTGTCATTAGCTATACATAATGTACCGTTAGTGACACTATTACATGAATAGGGTGGTCATTTAATATTTGTATTGCAGTTGTATTGCAGTTGTTCCCGTGCTCCATGTATCCCCTGTAATGTTAGTATTGTGTTGTCACGAACACGCCAGAGGTAATTCGGCGTCTTGTCTATCAGCTTCCAAAGTTTGTAACTCCTTGTCTGTGTATTCTGGCTCAAAACTATATGGTTCTGGATTTTGGTTTGATACGAAGTAAAAATCCTCTGACAATTCCTCAAAGTCAGCCATGATCAACAGTCAGGTTCGCTACTATCTTCCTAGTCACGTTGGTTTTGTTGACAGACGTAACAGATGTCTCCAGTCCTGCGAGCAAATCACTCCGCCCTCCGCAGAAGTAGAGCAGTGCTGCGCCTTCTGAGAATATAGTCCCCAGTGTGTATCCGTTTATAATATAGCTGTGTCTCATGTAACCTTGTTATTTGTACATGTAAATATGAAAATGTTGGTGTTATTTTGTCACCAGTAGGCTAGCTGGAGCCATATACCTCCAGTCTTTGTGCTAAGCTAGGCTAACGGTGGGTGCTTCAGACAGAGTTATGGGATGTACGGAGAGGAGAATGGTATGTATGGACTTATCTAACTCTGGGGGATACAGTGAATAAGCTAAAGTCCCAAAAAAGTGGAGTGTTCCTTTAAGTAAGGTTTTTCAATGCTTTTAAGTAAAATAAAGAAAGAGTATTGCAATAAAAAATAGTCTTTTTTCTCCTTAACCTTTTGCTGTTCCTGTCGCCTAAGAATAGAATAGCAAAAAACTAATGAAGCCATCAGAACCGAACCGAACACCGTGGTTAAAAACCTATGTATTGAACCGTGGACTAACTGTATTGTTGCATCCCTAGTAAAAACAAGCCTGAATAATTCACTCTTCTGAATCAGTTTCTAGTTCACACATGTATGGTTAAATTAAACCAGTATTTCCACTTGCCTTTGTGCAGCATTTACTAAAGTAAAGTTGAGTGGGTGGATCTCTGAGCTTGTGAGTGAGTGGGTGGAGGCGGGGATCATTTGCATATTCATGTGTATAAATGAAGCAAGGGTGTAGAGTTGCATTCAAGTTATTTTAAGGCATGAATAACAAGTTTGTCATTTTGGTGATCAAAGATGAGTTTTAAGGAATTAAATTATTGACTACAGGGGGGCTATAATTACTAGCTACTAATGACATCTTCAACAGTGTAATTAGATACTGTACTATTTACTCACTCTAAAAAGTATTGCATTACCTATTAATACTTACTTTCTAAATAAAAATACTAAAACACGAAACTGCGTTTTTAATTTTTCAAATAAATTATATAAAATTGCATAAATTATTCTTGAACTGACAAAAGTACTTAAAAGGTTACATTAAAAGCGTACTTTTTAAAATTAGAAGTTAAGAAATTACACATGTCAATCTTTCAGTTCTAATCATTAGCAGTATATCAAACAAACTTCTTCAGGCTTATTAAATGTGCCTGTCTTCAGCTTTCGAAACATGTCAATAAACAAAAGATGCGTGTGATAACACCATGCAGCTGTGAGATTCTCTCTTGTAGTGTTGATTTGTCAAGCATTATTCTTTCCAAATACAGAGCGAATTCTCAATCACTGTTACGATCGGACGTGAAGCGAGCATCGTTATTCAGCAGCATGTATGCAGTGCCAATGATTAAACAGATGAGTGGCCAGAGCTGTCAGCTGCGCTCCTCTCTTTGGAGAGGGGAAGAGAAAGGAAGAGAGGGAGGAAAATAGAGCACAAATTGGCAGAAGCCCAGACTCATTTGCATACCAAGATGTGGTAGAGCTCCGTAAATTCCCCTCGTGGTGTGAGGGCAGAGTAAAATCCCACATTAGAGTACAGACTACACGCATAGATTATTTATTAATACCACGGCCAGAAAACCAAAGGGCTTCCTACTGTACCTGGATACCTTGCTAGAGCAATATTCTCTATGAAAGGAAGATTAGGGGAGAAGGTCTGTAATGCTTGTTACAGTTAATGCCTGTAATGTCTTGATTTGAGAATTTTAAATGGTTGCCAGTTTGGGAGAGTAACTAAAGACTGGAATTCACTACATGACTTAAAATCTGAACATATTTTTAACATACTACCTAGGCATCATACACTTGCCGATTTGTAAAAGGTTACAGAAAAAATAAACTGGGCATCATACACTAAACAACTGCAGATCACACATTATTACCAGACTTTAAGTCGATCCGAACACAACAAATTCACACAGAAACATGGGCCTCATTGCTAGGAGATGCATAACAAATGAAAACAATATGCAGTATAAAATCGGCTTAAAATATCATACATGTTTGATATCCTCCTACTGGATGGAATCATAGCTTGAAGCTAAAAAAATACCAATAATAAAATAAATAAAATAAAATAAATGAAATAAAAAATATTGGAGACTGTGCTCATTATTATACCACGTAATTTTCTGTGAAATTGCAACATCTGAAAATCTGCAGACTGGCTGTGACTTTCTCAAACTAGCATTGACTCGTCCAGACTACAAATCTGAACAAAAAGCAAAAAAAATCTGAGCAAAAAGTTGTGTAGTGTATTCCAGTCTAACAACATTTGTCAGAAGTTAAGGCATATTCAAAATAGTATAGTTTTTCCAATCAGACGCCATTTTTCTCTGAAAAATAGTGTTGTAGCATTACAAAACACATAATCCCTATTTTAATGTCACATGCAGCATTAAATCCGAACAAGCAATAATTAACCATGTTAATGTTTAAAAGGTTTTTTTAATCAACCATTCTGATAAAAATCAACCACTCCAAAAGAATCAGTTCATATAAAAGAACCGGTTCAAAGAGAACTGATTCACTCATTCAAGTATCTAAATTGTAGTTTAAAGTTCACTTCAAAATGAAAATTTCCTTTTATTTTACTCATCCCCATCTCATCCAAGATGTTTCTTTCTTTCTTCAGTCGAAAAGAAATTACGTTTTTTGGGCTTCAGAGACTGCACAATCCCAGACGCGGAATAGGGTCTTAACCAAGCAGCAACCTCCCACAGTTTCTCTTGAAGCCTATATGGAAGTGACTTAAACTGCAATTTATCGACTGGCCACTAGGGACAGGCTCCAGAAGGGAGCAGAATCTCATTGAGCCCCATGTTAAAATGCACAACCTTACAGCAGAAAAACACATGTTTGCAGCCTGGTACAAATTGTGGTTTTGGGCTAATTTTGCCCTTCATGACAACTGTGAGGGGTGAGTTTTTTTTTTATAAATCATTAGTTTACATTATATAAAGCTTTAAAGTCCTGCATAATTAAGGGTGTGGCCACTTTGAGTGACAGGTGGATAGCCATTTATCTGCTGTCTGCTAGTCATCGCGTTACCTCAGCTCCACCCACGTCCCGCCTCTTTGCCCATTTTCTGTTATCCGGGAGTGACGCGCGATGACGCGCTGACAAAATGGCAATGGCCAGCTCGTCCATACTTTGCACTTCAAAACGGCTCTTCAGAATCCTATGGGTGACGTCACGGACACTACGTCCATATTTTTTTTACAGTCTATGTTCTTAACTAGCAAATCGATTGGTCATTTTCAAAAAATTTTTTTTAAATGCATATACTTTTGAACCTAAATTGCTCATCTTACGCTGCTCTGCGGCCGCCAGTGATTGCGCAATCACGTCGAAAACGTCACACTAGACGTAGGCGGAAGTACCACCCCCGTATTTACAAAGCGTACATGCGAAGACTAATAAAAACAGCCTTTAACAAAAAAAGGTAAAACAACGATATCAGGCGATTTTGAAGTTGAAGATGAAGTGTTTTTTGGTAAAGGGCGTTTGTATTAGTCCTCGCACGTTTGGTTGGGGCGGTACTTTCGCCTATGTCTAGTGTGACATCTCAACGCAATTACTGGCGGCCGCAGAGCAGCGCAATATGAGCAATTTAGGTTAAAAAGTATATTAATTTGTAAATCGTTTCGCTAGATAAGACCCTATTCCTCGTCTGGGATTGTGCAGAGCCTCTGAAGCGCTTTGAAACTGCATTGATTTGGACCTTCAACATTTTGGTTGCAACTGAAAACCATTATGTGAAGAAAAATCCTGGAATGTTTTCCTCAACAAACGTATTTTCTTTTCGACTCAAGAAAGAAAGACATAAACATCTTGGATGAGATGGGAGTGAATAAATTATCAGGAAATTTTCATTTTGAAGTGAACTAATCCTTTAAGAACTTACTACTCTAAATTATGAGCAGCTTGTAGCTAAGTTAAAGAATCATCTCAGCACATCGTATTCAGTGGGTTACAGCTAGGGGTGCACCGATCCGACTTTTTCAGTCCCGATACCGATACCGATGCCTGGGCTTTGTGTATCTGTCGATACCCGATACCGATCCGATATATTGTTGAATTAATAATAAACTGTATATCTTCCACCTTATACCTTCCTTGAAGAGACTAAAGGCACCAGACTTTACTAACTAAACATAACTAAGACAAAATAACAGATGTATGTAAGGTGTTGAATTCTTATTTATTTAAAAAACAATTGTGCATTCAAATCTAAAATAGAATGTAATCTAACTTCTTTAAATAAATAAAATGTAGCAGTGGAAACAAAAAACAGTGTATTGGTCAAACATACAATAGTAATCTGACAGTTACCAAACATTTTTTACACTACAGATAATTGTTTTGGTATATAATCATATCAATATTAAAAAAGTAGCATTACAAATTAACAAATAGTCTAATTTTCTGCCATATGCAATTTAATAAAAATTTTCAGCTAGCTAATAACAACTTTGTTCTGGTTTCACCTCACTCCAGATTAAATTATTGGCTAGGCCTATTTATTTTACTACACATTGTCAACAGAAATAAGATGAAATACTGTTGATAATTAAAAATAATTCTTACTACCCACTCTTGCTAAAATGGGTAAGCACTTGTGTTCTCATTTCAGTTGCGTTCTGAGTAAATTAATAAACTGAGTTCATGAGTTCAGTGTTGGACAGATCAGTTGTTCTGGCCAGTCGTTAAAATGATTCGGTTCAAAGGAGTCATTAGGTCACGAATCGGACATTAGCAGACGCGTTGTGTGCGAATCCCGTCTGTTAGAACATCGCGAAAGATGTCAACACACAGAAAACACTTCATAACTGGATATAATTTGTCTCCCGCTTATTGAAAGTATGCTTTATGTCAGCTGGTCAGAGAAGAGTCAATGTTTTTTGAGCGCAATTCACACCCAGTGATAATTCAAGGACAAAATTGTCCGAATGTGTCACGTGCAACATGGTTTCGGTCTTCCGAGCTTTTGATTTGGATTAATATGTGAAATATGAGAGCGAACACTGATTATTTTGAAGACCCAGAGAGCGCGCGCGGGGGAGGAGCTCTCAGATCGGTCTCTCTGTCACTCAGTCACGAGCGCAGCATCTGTTCTACATCACTCGTAAATCACAATAACTCATCAAATTAGGCTTTGGCCGTCAAAAACATGTCAATGCAGGAAAGACCCTGACTTTGCAGTAATACCCTCGAAACAGCGACGAACTAGTTGGCGTGGCAAGCGTGAAATATCTCCTCCACACAGCCGACTCTCTGGCTCGCTCAATGTTGCTTCTAGCATGCGACACACGTGAAGCTGACGAATGACGTAGGTTCTGCTGCGACGGAAAAAAACACCTGGATCGGCTTGTGGATCTGTTAATTTTTCCGATCCCCGATCCAGCTATTTTGTCAGTATCGCGGCCGATATCCGATCCTAATATCGGATCGGTGCACCCCTAGTTACAGCACATCATAAGTCACTGAGGTGTCTGTGAAAGAGGACAATCTAGAAAGTACCGATTATTAAAATTTCACATCAAGATTTTTAAGGGGTTTTTTTCGTATACTGACAAGCTTTATAAAAGAGTGAATTCACACATACGTCAATCATTGCAAAACGTATATTTAGTAAAATCAGCAAACTATGTACAAAAAAATCTGTATATGCAAACAATCACAAGCTATCATGCCAAACAACATGATGACCGTGCTTGGCTGGGGTCAACACACAGTGTGTAATGACGGGATGGAGCTGACACCACAGGAATGCGGTTGAAAGCCCTTGAGAGACAGGCTCTTAATGACATTTATACACTGCCACTCTGACCACTGCAGGAGCACAGGCACAGACCCATGGAAGCAACGTGAACTCACTAGCAGCCTTTATCACACTGCTATGCTTGCCACACTAATGTCTGTCACCTTGACAGGAGCCATTTGGCAGCTCAGACCTGGAGCCTAAAGTGAGTGAGAGGGTGACTGTTTGCGAGTGTGAGTGTGTGTGTCAAAGACCGCAATAAATCGCTTGATGACCAGTTTTTCCTGACATTCTGACATATTTCAAACGAATATACAGGGTTTCCTAATTTTTTTGAGACTATGGTGGGTGAATCTCGCTCTGGGGGGGTCAGAGGGCATGATTTTTGTAACGCAAAAGTTTGTACTTTTTAAAGTTAATTGCGTCAACCTGGTGCACTTTTCAAAATTAAAAGCTCCAACCCACTCAAACCTCTTTTTATATTAAAGGGGTCATGAACTGGCTTTTAAAAAAAATTTATACTGTTGTCTGAGGTCAACTTATTGCCTTTGCGTGGTTTTTTCATTCAAAAACATCATAATGAATAAGTAATAGGCTATTTTCTGACCTGGTTTTGAGGCTCTCTCAAGACTGGGCACTGAAGACTTGGAAGTAAACGCCCACGGCTAGGATTGGATAAGATTTGCATATTTAATGAGCTTCTGCTCCCCCTGTCAGTGACAGCGTGTGGCAAACGGCAACCGGAATGAATCGCCCAGCCCACAGCCAGGGCTGGCAAAAATGTCTTTATCAAACAAACACAATGATTAATCTCTCATCCACCCGCAATTGATTGGAATTATATATTTTTTTATTAACGTTACTTGGCCCGCCCGATCGATGAATATAACTGCGAACCACACACACACACACACACGCACGCGCTTCAAATATCGAGTCAAGAGAGTGAACAACGCACATCAAGACAGTAATGAACCAAGAACACCACAAATAAAGTATTCTCCAGCCTGTGACAGCGTGCTAAAGTATGTTCTGTTAGACACGTACACATAATCCATAGATATCAAACGATCTGTAACAATGCAATACTATCACACATAAAAAAAAAAACATTTTTACTCACATTAGTGTGTTGCTTCATTCGTTCATGTAATCTCATCTCATCCTGTCTGCAAATCCAGTCTCTTGTTTACAAACGACTCCGTTGTTAAATGAACATACATGCAATGTCTTCCACGTGAGCTGGATATTCATTAAAAATAAAGTTCATCCATAATATTGGAATCCGAATGCTTAAAAATCAGAATCCGAAAAGCTTATGTGGTATGTTTACTGCTTAGAAATTTGATGCGGTTTAGCTCTATGCTGCTCTTAGCTGTTATGTTAGTGGCACGAGTCGGTGGGCGGGGCAAAAGAATCAGGCATTGTTCTTCTTCTGTTGAGGCGGTGCTTCACTACACTCTCACATTCTGAGATCGATTGTTTGCTGGGCCTGGTATCTACAAAAGCTTTTCTTTGACTAACAAGTTTTCAGATCTGAAACGTACAGGATATTCTTATATTACCATGATCTTTTATATATCAAAAGCTCAAGGGAAAGCTGATTCCTCAATTCATGACCCCTTTAAAAATAGTAATATATTACTATTGTAATACAACTGCACTAAAATAAATGTGGAAGAAAATGAGTAAATTATTTTATTTTACACTACAGTAGAAAAAATACAATACTTTTTTCTTCATTTATTCACTTTTATTACCCATAAGCTTTTATTTTTGAGGAAAACTGCATTTTTTTGTGCAAACAGGTTTACAAATGTGTCCCATTACAAATCTAGTGAAATGTTATCTGTCTACAGAAAAGTTAAAATTATGCTTGTGGAAAAAAAATGTGTAGCTGTTGCCCAATGCGTTCCCAAATGCATGTTAAACTGACAGCATGTAGAGATATCTCAATATGTAGAGATATATTTCCACCGCATTCACTGTAAACTGAGATGCATAAAACACCAGATCATGTGAGCAGTGCCAAGGGAGTAGAATATTAGTGGATATTCTATCTTTTTATAGATATTAGCATCTTTTATAAAGGTAAATTTGATGAACTTTTATGAGAACGCTATGGAATAAACATGGACTATTTTGTATATAGATGTTTTGTACAGCACTTTGGTCAGACTTGTGGCTGTTTTTAAGTGTGATTTATAAAAATGAAATAAATTTGAAACTTGAACTTGAAACTAACAACCAAAAAGCCCAAATTCTGATTTCACAGGGTCTTTAACTGGATGAAAAATGAAGGGAGATAAAGGGAATGAAGGGAGAGCTAGTATTTAGTATTTAGTATAGTATTTCCATTTTATTATCTCCCTTAGGAGAAATTTATCTTGGGCAATCAAGAGAGCAGATAAAGCATACAAACAACAATAAAAATAAAAAATAAAAAAAACATTAGTAAGAAATACACTAAATATTACACTAAAACATGTCATGGTGCCCATTGCATTACCTCCCCCAATTCATCACTTCTTGTTCATTAGGGAAAATGTATACCTATTTAGCTTACAATTTGGAATCCTATATCTCCTGCCTGAAGGCATCAGCTCGTATTCTTTATGGAGGATATGGCTTGGGGTCTCCAATAATTGTAAAGCTCTGCTTCTTTACTAATAAGCTAATAAGTGAGGGCTAAAACGAGAGCAACATAGGAGTGTAAGAGTGAGCGTGTGTTGAAGTTGTGAGTTGTATGTACGCCTGCATGTGTGTTTGAGTCAGAGAATTCCACTGCTGCACGTATGTCAGATGTTTTGCATGCCATCCCAGGTTGGTCAGGCTAGAGGTTGTCAGGAGGGCTTTAAAAATAAACCTCTCTGGAGTGCCTGTAAGGAGAAACGACACCAGCATGCCCCAGGAGCTCCGGTCCCACCAGCACGGGACCAGGTCGATAGCTATGAACGCATATCAGCTCACTGACAAGCCTTTTGCCAATAAAATTACTCAGCTCCTGAAAAGCTCCACTTCACTTCCAGCCACTTCTTTTTGAAGAAACAGAACTGTAGGAGTAGAAACCAAACAGCCTCAAAGAAGGACATGGGGTCTGGCAGGAAAGCAAGTGCAAATGGGTAGATGAAAGTTTTTAAAAGATAAACCATAAAAAATTAAATGTAATACAAACTGATGCTAGCTTACTAAGAGGCAAAATAAACATTGTTTTTCAATGATTACAAAACATCAAATTACCAAATGTCATTACAAAAAATCGGGTGAGTCTTAAAACATTACAGCATCACATCACAAACATTAATAAAACAAAATGGGAAAATCATTATAATTTTTTAGTACATTACTTTATACTACAAATAATGATTGACTATTTTTAGGATAGTATTTTGATAAATAAATATTTACTAGTGATGTCAGTATGTCCAAGATGATTGACCGAAACAACATAAACAAAATAATGAGCACATCTTTAACCTATTTATCTTTTTTTGACTATTTAAGCTCGGTTGTTGTTTTTTTCTTTGGGGCACTTTCCCACCTTTTTCCAGAGCAAATGATGAGCGCTGCCCTGATGGATTCTAACTTCCGTTTGGATGCTGTCCTGTTCCGGTCTTCATAGGAACCCATTGTTAGAATAGGGTAAAAAGAGCAACTGAATTAACTGAACAGAAACGCAGGGTTAAGCTGTGCTGTTGTTGACTTCCAGTATGTTTTTGAGCACCAGCAAATCTGAAAAGAATGTCCGTATACAGCGCCATATGACTTGCATTTTATGCCAAAGCCTGACAAGACAAAACAAGCATGTAAAATACTCCCCATAAAAGGTATATGAGCTCTCTTGTCATTTTTTTTTACTATTTTCATAGGATTTTTGTTATATTATCAGCTCGGAAAATACGCTAATTTGATTAGAAACACCAGAGACCAGAAATGTAAAGGATAATTCTGTTATGAGTCGGGCGAGACTTCTGTGTTTAGGAAAAAATGGATAACACATAAAAATATGTTGTGATAAAAACCAAAACTCGTGCTGCTTTTAAAACAATAAAATAATATAAGGCAAAATACTACTGATCCTTGAAATTGGACTGTGGTTGTGGAAATGCCTCTATAGAAAGCATAGAACAGGTGCTAAGGAGGGAAGGGAAGACACACAGTTGCTGGCACAGCGACTGAGTGATGGATGGTCCTGTGGAAGCTCTCAACGCTTGGAGGGAAGTCAAACGAGGCCTCTCATCCTCTCTATCTCTCTTTTCTCTCTCTCGAAATCTGTTGAGTGGAGAGCACCTCCTGTCACAGACAGATTCTGAGAGGACACACAGGTGAGAAAAATCACTAACAAACATCCAGGAGGCCAAAGGCATGCAGACAGGTCTAAAAAAACACCATGCTAAGATAACCATTCAGCCAGGCGGCAAAGCAAACAGACAAAAAGAGAGCCATCCCCTTCAACCAAAAATTTAAACTATTTAATTCCGCTGCCGCTGTTTTTTGGTTTAGTTTTTTTGAACAATTACGAAACAAAAAAAAGTATAATTCACAAAATACAAAGATTCTTAAAAAATGTTGGCCTTGCAAAAGTACAACGATAGCTCTTGAGATTTTAAGCTATAATACACATTTCTAAAATTCTCTCTTGAAACTCTTATGGGTTCAGCCCTTCAGTCTTTTTTTGCTCTTATTCACTTTCCTCAGCTGAATGTCTCTGCCTTACAAAAGCTAGGGAGGTAAACAACATGCAAATGTCAAAGATGCACAAATCAAAGATATACAGTGTTACAGAAGCCTAAACCATTTTAGAAGTTTATTTCAAGTTTATTATAATAATATTTCGAGTTTATTATAATGCCACAGAGCACCGAATTCACTTTGTAACAGAGATCCATGATCCATCCTGCAGAGGGTCCACAGACAGATATACACTACCATTCAAAAGATTTTGTTTCAAAGAAATTAACACTTTTAATGATGCATTCAAATGATCAATAGTGACAGTAAAAAAAATTATAAAATAAATGTTTATTTTTTCTATTTATCAAAGAATCCTGGAAAAATGTATCACTGAATCACAAAAATATTAATGTATTTTGCTTTGCTATCACAGGAATTCATTTTAAAATATATTAAAATAGAACATATTTAAAAACTAATTATTATTTCACAATATGACTTTTACTGTATTTTTCATTTTTGTTGTTTTTATATATAAATATCCTATACATTTAAAAAATATATTTTTACATTTAGTACATTAATGATCTGCTAAGCATTATAGAATGTAATAGCCTAATGTTTGTTAAAGTTTTAAATTGATGTTTTAATTCTATAGTGTTAATGATGGAAAAAAAAGATTTTTTTTAAAGGTGGCCTGTATCAGTTGAAAACACACTTTGCAATGAAAAACAACAGAACAGCAAAAACAAAGGCCTATTTAAAAATGTTCCCTCCTAATACAGTGAGACAGAAATAGCTTAACGTATCTGTTTTGTGAAGGGAACTACAACCTCACCCAGTCCACATGCCTTCAGCGCTTCACACAAAAACATTAAAGCTCCATGAATGATTGTGTACCATGAAAATGCCTCCACTGCAGTGCCAAATGCTTAATCCAAATAAACTCCAGCGAGCCACTCCACCTGTCCGCTTGGTCAAGGCTGTTGTTCCAGTCTGCCTACCAGCTCTCTTCATAGCACACGGCTTCAAAAGGAAGGCATCTGTGTTTTTCTGCACTTTGGAACATTGTCTAAAACAGGAGTTAGGTGAACACTTCAAAAAACTCCACACTCAGCAGATTTGGCCCACAAAATAAGCATAAAAAGACTTAGGCAGATGAAAAGGCCACAAAAGCGTTGTTGACATTTAAGAGGACCAGGTGGAATTTAAATCCAGCTCTGACTGATGATAATGCTTTTTAATACACTGTTATTACATGGAATGTATTTCAACAACATTGGGCAGGCCAAAACATACTAGGAAATAAGAAAGTGATTTAGTGAGGATTTCAAAGAGAGGTGAGTGAAACAGAAGTGGCTTTCGTGACAGAGGAACATATTCATAGTTCCTATAACTATTGGCGGAAGTACACGTTTTTTGGCGTGCTCGTACCGCAGTAACTGGGAACGATTTTAGTTATAAGAACGCCTGTTGGGGGACTAAATTAGCTCCTACTTCAGAGTAGGGTCTAACCCAACACAATAGGAACTACCAGTGACTAATATATATATATATATATATATATATATATATATATACACACACACAACAAGGAGAGCGGCAGGATGTAAGTGACGGCTGGTGCGCTCTTCATGTTGGAACTCTTCTGGGAAGTCTTTCCACAAGGTTTAGGAGTGTTTTTTTTTTTTTTTTTTGACCATTCTTCTAGAAGCGCATTTGTGAGGTCAAGCACTGATGTTGGACGAGAAGGCCTAGCTCACAGTCTCCACTCTAATTCATCCCAAAGTTGTTCTATCGGGTTGAGGTCAGGACTCTGTGCATGCCAGTCAAGTTCCTCCACGCCAAACTCGTTCATCCATGTCTTTATGGACCTTGCTTTGTGCACTGGTGTGCAGTCATGTTGGAATAGGAAGGGTCATTCCCAAAATGTTTCCACAAAGTTGAGAGCATGAAATTGTCCAAAATGTTTTGGTATGCTGAAGCATTAAGAGTTCCTTTCACTGCAACTAAGGGGCCATGGAGCGTTCCATGAAGCTCTACACACTGTTCTTGAACTAATCTGAAGGTCACATGAAGTTTGGAGGTCTGTAGCTATCGACTCTGCAGAAAGTTGGCGACTTCTGCGCACTGTGTGCCTCAGCATGCGCTGACCCCGCTCTGTGATTTTATATGGCTTACCACTTTGTGGCTGAGTTGCTGTTGTTCCTAATTGCTTCCACTTTGTTATAATACCACTAAACAGTTGACCATAGAATATTTTGTAGTGAGGCCACGAAATTCACAATTATTGCACACGGTACCACGCTTGAATTCACTGAGCTCCTGAGAGCGACCCATTCTTTCACAAATGTTTGTAGAAGCGTCTGCATGCCCAGGTGCTTGATTTTATACACCTGTGGCCATGAAAGTGATTGGAACACCTGAATTCAATGATTTGGAGGCGTGTCCCAATATTTTTGGCAATATAGTTCATCTATCGAACCGCTTATTTTAATATATTATGCGTACAATTCCTTTTCACATAAATGATTACAGGGGGCAGATAACCAATTACTATACTGAATTATTTTCGCATGATTCCTTGCACAATACTATGTTTATGACCTAAAACACTTGTATGATCCTTGAATGATTTCTAAACTAATACATTTTGATGTTTGCATCACATAATCAGCTCCATATGCTGTTCAGTAGCATCTGAACTCCAGCTCAGTAGCTCACCGACTGCCACAATACACACCACAACAAATGTAATAAAAAGAATCATGTTTATCTCTTTCAGATTAAACTGAACGCACTTTTAGCACCAATCACTGGACATTTAAAAATAATAAATCAATGAAAACGTAAAACGTGCAAGAAGCAACGTAATGTCATATTTCAGAAAGGTTACCACATGCAGGTACTTTTTTTCCAATGAGTGCAATCGTGAGAAATAAAGACCTGGCTGCTTTACTAGAATTAAAGTTGCAATTGTGAGTACATACAAAGTATCACAATTAGGCCAATGCAATATAAAGTTGCAATTATGAGAAATAATATCCCTCTATCCTAGGATAGTAATATTTCTATCCTATCCTGTCCACCTGAATATCAAGAAGTCCAGATTTGTTTAATTACACTAGCTACAGTAACTTAAGTTAAGCTTGAGATACTTTGACAGCAGTGTATATTAAGACAGGGTCAGATTCATCACTGTCTGACATTCTTATGTTATGTCTAATGTATTAAACTCTTGACCAATACTCTATATTCCATCATCCAAATATAAATTCCAGACAAAACCTAGGAAGTTTTATAAGACCAAAGCAGACCACTGAAAAAATAAATCCTCAGTCCGCGTTTAGCAGCTCTATTTGATGATTAACACACTTGCTGTGAACAACTAAAGGCTTGTGGATGGGCATTTAACAAGCGTCCAGTGCTCTATGAAGAGCCAGATCTCAATTCCATGACAAGTATTAATTTGTGGCCTTCAGAGTGGTGATAACCTAAGAGCCTGTGGCCTATTAGAGCTGAGCAAGAAGCATAGAGATGGAGACCGCTTCCGCAGTCTCTCAAAGACCGGAACAGCATGCATGACATTAACATATAGAGCCTTGCTATTTATGCTCTTGTTAAATAGAGCCACGATTCTCTTAAAAACTCAGCTGTTTAAATAACTGTGCCGAAGCCGGTTCTAAAAGCTGAGAGGGTGAGAGTGGAGTGATAACGCTAAACGTAAGCTGATTAAAATGTTATGTAAAAGGCTACATGCTTGAGCACAGGCTATAAAGTCAAAATGTGGACATAAGGAGATTTTTATTAGATGAACTTGACATGTGGCTTTATCTTATTCATCCTTATTCGTTCCAAGGCTTGCATTAACAGTAGCAATTGAAACTCGACCAAAAATATTGAACATAGCTGGAGCCATGGCTTAGCGGTGCAAATTCTTCAGACATTAAGAAGCTATTTCAAGTCGGTCATGTCCCGATACCACTCCTCTTTCTTTCCCAATAATTTATAGTCCTCTCTCTTACATTACAATCAAATAAAGTGGCAAAATGACCAAAAACAAAACCTCCCCATCATAAAATTCTCAAAAGAGCAGACAACTATCCAATTAACCCCTAAAAAAAACCCTGACGAATCCATACTGTAAATGTCTATTATGACGGCCAAAATAAGTCATTGCTAAATATTGAAAATTGCAATTTACTTTTAAGGATGATTTGGAATGATAATTATAAATTATAGGTAAAGGGCTCGAGACATTTTGTGACCTTTTTTCCTGTCGGTGTGACTAGTGTCAGGCAGTTCTACTAGTCTTGTGTACCACATTGTTGTGCCCTTCCATTTTGACATCAGGATATTGGCTATTTATTAAAATCAACAGTACAATATGTCATCAAACAATGATAGATTCCAATCATGCTTAACGTGGTGGCAATTGGTCACACATTTCTGGGAAATATCAACAACCTTGTGGACACTTTTACATAAAAAGGCGCTAAGACAGAATGAATTGATTTCAATTGGTCTGTGTTTATATGGTGAGTGCTGTAATGTTCTGAAAACAACGAATCAAAAAAAAACTATTGTTTACAGGTAGGATGTTAACAGGCCAATAGGGCCATGGGAAAAGAGAAGAATCAATGGGGGCTTTGCAACAATCTCCTGCAATGATCTCAATGTGGGGCATTTATGAGCACTGAGTGCAGAAAAAAAAGAGCTTTTTGTGAGGCACAGTGCAATAATTCCGCACAAAAATAATAATAATAATTAAACCAGACTTAACTGGTTATCTGGTCTCCCAGCCTGACTAGTATAACCATATCCAAAGCCCCTTTAAAATAAAGCAACAGAACCAGCAATGAACTGGACAGTGATGAACTACATAACGCTAACCATATGTGTGTCGTGTGTAGGCATATGCATGCGGTGCAGAGTGTGAGCCGTCTACTTCTGTTATTAGTTTTTTTTTTTTCGGTCAAAAGAAAACCAGAAATCCGAAAAATTCCAACTAACTAATTAGAAGTGTGCATGTGCACATACACAAAATAAATAAATAAATAAATAAATATGACCTGTTTTCAGTGTGCAGGTCATCTGTTACTTGAGAACAATAATACATTTAAAGAACATTAACTTAATGATTATTTTAACCTTGATATGTACGCAGCAATACAATTTTTTTTATGTAAGGTATAGTTCTTATTCTGCTCTTCGGGTCTTATTTGTCATTACAATGTGTTTATTACTGCACAGTCTCTGAGGTGATCGTCTGGTGAATTCTTGGCTTATTAATGTATCATTTCTCCCTGTCACACACACTTCATAGGTTCTTTGAGTACCATAAAATCCATTTCACTGTGGCCAGATAAGAATACACACAAATGCGCCTTGCTAAACCTTGTTCCTTATCCAAGAAACAGACCGACCAAATGGAATATAAATCAACTCAAGCGCAAATAATAATTGCATACTTGCATTTATAGTGTGCAAAACTTCAAATCAGACACTATAAAACTCAATAGCAGTTTTTGTCACTAGGGGGAAAAAGGAAGATAAAGATGAAAAGTGCTCTGTTGCAAAAAGAGCAACGTCCTCCCATCTTTTCCCAGAGCTGTTGTGGCCCCCCAAGTCCAAAAAAGAACAAAGGGTCAATTTTTCTGTAATCACCTCTTTTCCCCTCCAGATTGCATGACCTCTGAGGCTTGTGCGAAATTTGAGCAAAACCTGAAAATCCCGAGGTAAAAGAGGCAGAGATCTTAATAGGGAATAACCTTGGATCCAGATGTAATTGGGTGCCCTTTGAATTATCTTATCTGGAAGGAGGATGTATGTGGGGACACTCAGATAATGTGGTAACCGGACTAATGACTGCTAGATAAAAAAAAAGTGACCATACATTTCCACTGAGCAGGCCTTTCCAGTTCATTCTCTATAAGACATGGGCAAGCTTACACAGGGATTGTGAGATGTGAAGCAAGTGGTGAACGTGTCAAAAATGCTGCATTTTTTGCAAATGGAAGCCAAAAAATTGCTAGTGGAGACAAATTTATACAGGGTCAAAGTTTGTTGCCGATAACGATTGAGTTTCCAATGTATTTAGTGCTTTAATCACATTACATATTAGCAGTGTATTAAAGCATATGTATACTTTGAAAACTCAGAAATAAAGTCTATATTTTACCCAACTGTAATCATGTGCATGCTCAACAGGGGGTTGATAACCCCTACAGGGGTCCATGGTGGCACTGCAGGAGGTCCCACCAATTATCGTTTAATCCTAACCTAGTTATTCTGAAAAAACGAAATGTGTTAAACAAAAATAAAATATTAAAGGAACTGTATGTAAGAAATGTATTTCAATTAATCATAAAATGGCCCTAATATGTCACTAGACATTACGAAATCATGTTCATTTCAAATACTTGTATCACTGACAACAGTTGTCCGGCCAGGATATTGTCATTTAAAAGTGAAGTTGCAGCCCTCAACTGATGTTGATGTTGACATGTGTTTTGGCCTGAAGCGCCACCCTCCACCTATCTACCAATCACGAAGTCAGTAATGTTTTGGCATCCGGGTTGCCAGCTCTGCTCTAGTTACCACAGCTGCAGCTACAAACAGGATAAAAAATGTCTAACTTTACGAAACCTAAAAGACCTCGTTATGAATCAGAAAAACATTGCGACAATGTCCGAAATAAAACAAGGATTTGTATAGGAGATGCCTTTGACGGCTGAAAACGGAGAAGAATTTGAAGACAGACGCCAACGTTGCTAATTTTCTCCTGGACAGGTAAGGTTCATCTATGTTTGGCTAACTTGTACTTAATGTAAATGGACATTTCAAATATTCATGACAGTCGAATAAAGTTATGCATGTTCGTGCAAAGTAACGTTAGGTTAGCGCATATGGAGGAGGTGGGTCATTGAATTGAAAAGGTAACCTTAAGGAATTGTTTGAAAATAAAAACGGCGAGTCGTCATTGCTAACATTAGTAATGCATTATCAGAGCCCGTTTCTCTGTCATTATGCTGAGACGCTGAGGAAAACAACATTAGCACGCCCATTATGGCAATGTGAAAACGTATTTGAGACGGTAGCCTAAAGTACCTCGGTAAAAATGATTCCTCATTCGTTCTTCGCATATATAGTGGACAACACATGCTGCAAGTTGACCTGTATGACACATAGTGACTCAGGCTTGTGCTTGTACTTACGTTAATGACAGATATCTACCGTTACAAGTTAGAGTAACAGCTAACTTACTGTTCTAACAATGTACTGTCACATACGAGCGTTCATATTTACGATTATATTTGGCTAATCGCCATTAGTACATTTTTGCGATACATAATAACTTCACAAAACATCTCTCATGAAGCATAAACATAATTAACAGAAGAAGAAAAAAAAACTTGCTGTGTAGGACTCATCACTTGCCATTGGCAGCTCCTTGTAGCAGCCTACGCTCCTGCTGGATCCTGCAGCCTATCTGGCAACCTCGAGTCAGGGGGTAGGGGGAGAGGGCATACACCGTTCTACAGTAATTTGAAAGTGATTGCAGTACCAGTTTTGGCCACAATCCTACATACAGTTCCTTTAACTACAACCAAAGCTAAAGAAGGCTTCATTTTATATGATCTTTCTTCACGTTTTTACAACAATAACAAAAACTTTAAAAGAATTACGTAAAATTGAGATGTATTGAACATATATTAAAAGCGATCAACCACAATACTAAACACAACCAAATTTGCTATACGTTTTACAGACACATACCCAAAGCGGCAGCCCTCTGGTGTTTTGGGTGGCATTGAGTGGATTTCTTCTGCATCAGTGGACACTTATTGTGAGGTAAAGAAGAGACCAGAATGAAAACATTTCCCAGCAGTCAATGAGGACAGCACAAAATAGAAAATAGACATCCAGTTGCCACAACCTCAACTTATTTGAAGCCTAGGAGCTGATTTTAGCTAAAAAGATAAAATAAATCATTATCTTTATGACGGTCTATAATTAAGATTAAATTCTCTCATCTTCTGCAAAATAAAAAAATCTATTCATGCATTACAACTACTTGCCTCTAGAACAAAAATGAGAAACAGGTAGTTTACACATCACCATGTAATTACACTGAGCTGCAGGTAGAGGTGAGCTAAGTGACCCGCAATAAATACTCATGAATCCCTACATTCATAATAACAAGTGATGAGAGGGATCAGGCTGCAGGATGTGTATGTATGTGTGTGTGGTTATAATATAGACAGAGAAATTGAATAGGTTCAGCAAAAGAAATGGAAAGCAACTAGTACTGTCACGATAACCGCAATATTGTAATACCACAATACTGACAAGCCAACTGCAAAGAAATGCAAGAAACCGCTGCAACTGCAATGTTCACTTTTTTTCATAAGGTTATGCCCTTCTTGTTTTACACTTCATGCATGTGTATTGAATGTTAAATAAGTTAATGAGGATTGTGGTAAGCAGGGCAGGAGCCATGGGATCGGAGCGAGGCCGGTGGAGCGAGTGTTAATTAGCATCACCTGACTTGACACCTTGACTTGACTTAATTTAAGAAATATTCAAATGACAAAATATGACTGGAAAAAAAATAGTCTTTTATTCGACTGAAAGTCACAAAATGCAAAACAATGCAGGCGCATTTTACTTAACTTATCTAGGTTTTGATTAGTTAAAATTGTGGCAATTAAATAAATGCATACAATTTTTTATACTTTCTTTATTTAATTAATCTTATGCAAATCTTGAACAATTCCTTTCACTTTCTGGTGCTGCACAACAGAGGTTTACTGTTTAAATTAAAACAGATGATAAAAGTGAAATCCATTACTGTTATTAATTTGATAAGTACATTACACAGTGCAATAGTAATATATTTCATTATTTTATCATTTATTTTGACGTGCTTTAGTGAAGACCTTTGACTTTCTGAGTGTACTTGACAATAGTTTTATCAAATGAAATGGTGAAATGCTGGTGAAGTGACTCTTGGAGCATCTCTGAAGGTCAAGTTCACGTAGAGTGTCCTCATATAGCAAGACGCTGAAAACACTAGGAGCGTTACAATCTTGAGTATGTGCAGTAGACGAAACTGCTGCGCTCATTCACATAGAGACATGCAGAACAAGCAGACTTCATATCTTAACAGCAATCTTTCTGCTGTTTAATAAATCTCACACTAGTCCATATAGCAATTTGATTCATTCATTTTTTTGATTTATTCATCCAAATGTTGCCAAATTCAATTTTCAACCAACAAAGATAAAAAGACAACAAACCTTCAGCACCATGTGAACTGACATATTAGACTCTACTTAAAGAAAACAACTTAAGTATTCTCAACTTTCCAAAATGCCATTAGTTGGAATTATTTAGTACTTAATGTTTTGTTTTGTTTAAATAAGTATTCTTCTTGTGATTTTTATTTTGTATTTCTACTAACATTACCTATAACTGCAACCTAATGTTTTGACTTGGTTTGCCTCACCATGTTGTTTTACTCCATTTCAACCATTAACTCATTAGAAATGCTCTTCCGAATGATTTTAATACCAGCCTCAACCACACACATTTTGTGGCTGTCAATGTCTTGCCAGTTTTCTGAGTCTCAGGAGAACTAAGAAGATTGAAATATTCAGCATTTGAGAGAGCGGTTATATCTGACTATGAATCCATCACATCTATTCACAGGAGGAGGAGAAGGTCACACATTCAGGGTTCTATCCCCTCAGTACATCAGTACAACCCACTGAATAGAAACCTATTAGCATATGCATACTGTATTACTGCCGAGACTGAAGGCCAAATAATGCATGAGGTGCCGGTGTCTCCATGATAAAACACATCACTGAATTATATAAAACAGCAAATTTAAGCAGTCCAATGTATTTAGAATGAGATATGAGACAGGTATTAAGCAGTCGAAACCGTGCCGCCCAGACGAGCTCTGATCTAAAGCTATTCCAAAGATCAGCACTGCATAGATGCATTAATTTCCATGCTTATAATCAACCTACAGACTGCATACACAAATACTCATGAATTTGCATTGCTTCAACCCTTTGTAAAGGATTGCCTATTATTAAACACGGTCTAAATGAAAATTCCATTTAACACACTCTGATGCCATTAAAACTCTCAGGGAGAAAAATATGTCGGGTAATTAAAAGGCAAGGCGGCTTCCTTTAACGAAAAGTGCCGGATGGACCATCAAACTTTACATTCGACTTATGATAACGGAGACTGATTCTATAATTTTTTTTATGGACTTTACAAAAGACCTCAGATCTGGTGAGCGGTGGGCTGAAATTACATGGTACAGACGCACATCATCAATCTGGAGGTGTCTTAGAACAAACACAAAAGACCCATAATGCAACAGAAGAAAATCACTTTAGGACTCAAGGATTTCTGAAGCAACTACCGCCAAAATACACAGATATCTTTACTGAAAGCATCAGTTCAGTGTATATCAGTATGCGTTTTCTTCCCGAATCGACAAACCCTAACAGTTTACACCTGAAAATGTGTCGTTGACTTTAGATAATTATGAAATTCCTATGAAATAATAAACCCTTGTGTAAATCACTATGTAATTTGCACCTAGCTCCCTACACTACTAAATAAATCAAGTAGTCTTTCTTTTTCCACAATATAGTACAGTAAAACAGTTAACGGAAGGGAAGCAAATAAAAGGGAGAGGAAGATAGCCTAGAGCATATGAGAGAGAGGGTAAATGAGAGAGATTTCACTAACAGGTCCATGTTTCCCCCCTGTCATAAAGGCTAATTTACAGAACGTCCACAGACTCTCCTCCACTTTGAAGCATGAAATTCAGGGCCATCCATGCTATAAATTGCAGGGCTCTAATGAGAGCAAAAAGAGGCTCCCCAGACACCAGCCATCAGAGAACAGTCATTTCACATGGCACTCTAATACCAAGACTGAGCAGAGGCCATGCTGGTCCGCTACCCCTCGGAAATAATGTGTGGATAGATAATATAACTTGAAAAAACCTGTGCAGACTTCCTTTGAGTGAGTTAAACTGAAAATGTTAGCTTCACTGGTCTCTTTCAACGGTAAAATCTAGATTTGACTGTGATGTTGATACCATGGTGGCAAATGTAAGATAAGCTGGAGATTTTCTGATATCAGTGGTCTATAGCCAAAATGCCTCTGAAATAAATGCAGTCAAACTTCGCTGAGAACGAAAAGGATGCTTAAAATTGTTTATTTTTTTGTGGACCGTTTTGAAATAATAAACTGTGGATAATATTTTTTTTATTTTTTATTTTGTTTAGAGGAAAAAGAAAAAAAGGTGTAGCATGGTGGCGGAACATCATGGTTTAGCACTGCTTTGCTGCTTCAGGGTCTGGACACTTTCCAATCATTGAAGAAAATAGCTAAATTATGGAAATGGCAAATTATGGAAATGTTCACCTTGTGTTGTGGATTGACAGCTTTCAAGGGCAGAAGCAAAATAAACAAATAAATAAACAGCAAAAAAAAAAAACTGAGTACTGAACAACAGATGCTACAGATGATACCTGCCTCTCCAGTGAGATACGAATAAGTGCAGGCATCAATCTCTACCCATCTAAGTGCAGAATCCCAAATATGCCACAAAAACGTGGAGGATCAAAGAACACTAGGAGAGGAAGTACAGAAGAAACCCCCTTTTAATCTCTCGGCTTCTCCCTCTCTTCACCATCTGCTGGAGCTGGAGCACACGTCGCAAATGCCAGGGGCATCCATGTAAGCTCAGCTTAGAAGCGAGAGAAGAAGTGTGGATGGTGCAGAGGAAGTAAAGGAAGAGAATAGCCATTTGCAGACTGGAGAAGTGGCTGCTGGTATTGCTGTTGAAGACTATACTAAACAAATCAATTCCCAACATTAAAAACTAGGTGCAATGCAACGTCAACTGAATGCATATCTTTCCATGTAAAAACGATTTAAAGGAATCAATGTCATTTGCCCTTCTGTTCTTTCTTCTATGGAACACACAAAAGGAGATTGATAGCAGAATGTCCAAGTAGATTTTTTGCATACAATGAATGGTGACCACAAGATTTTCAGTAAATACCTCAAAAGGGGTACTTCAGCGCTGGGAAGATGAATGTGTATTTAAACTGGGTCATTTATGTAGTAGAAATGTGAAATTATTTTTGAATTTGGTGCCTGAAAAGGCTGAGAAAAGACAGAAAATGTATTTTTGTATCATGTGGATGAAAGACAACCACTCGCAGAATGCACTTGCTTCGCTGCCCAATGAGGCCACTCCCAAAGCCACGGCTATTGGTTATCACTAGCCCACCATGAAAAGAAGAAAATCCTCAGATGACGCAAAATTACGATATTTGCATCATTGGAGGATTTTTTCCAGAAATAAAATGCGTAATTCTCTTGTCTCAGGGGGACATGAGGGGGGAAAGTAGGATAATTTGAATATACCGGGTTTCTACTGAATCGCTGAAGTAACCCTTTAAATTTTAGCCTGTTCCTATGTAAGACTACTTTATGTTTTTATGGTTCTTTTGTGGAGCTGGACAGCCTGTGGTCAACATCGACTTTTAACTGTACTCAAAAGTGCAACTCGAACCACCTGCTAAAACTTCTAATTTTGTGTTTGAGCTAAGAAAGATATACAGGTTTGTTGCTTCAAGGGGGTAAGTACAGGATTTTCGTTCTTGGATGAATTATCCCTTTAATTTGTCATTTTGGCAGATGCTTGGTTTCTCTTGTGAGTGTGACATATCACTGGTCCAAATTCAAAGCTGGATTGGTTACATCAGTTTCACCATGAATTTTGCTTTCAGTGAGGACAGGTAAAAGAAATATCTTGACACTCAAAACATGATGCGTGAGGACAAGTAAAATAAATAACTTGACACAAATATTGACGCATCCCACGTGGTTAGGGCAAGTAAGTAAGTAAGTAGTACTGAAGCCAACAGCCCTGAGATGTGCACACGAAAGCATTGCACATATTGCAGCAGCAGCAGTAACAAGCTATGTCATGTCACGTCAAGACTGAGAAATCAAGTGTCACAGATCTAAAACACGCCGACTGACAGATACTCATTCGTTTCGGGTTAGATGCCTCTAGTTTCTAGCACCATTCTGACAAGGGCTAGAATTAAAACAGGAAAGAACCAATGAGTTTCTTCACCCTTTTCCTCCCACACATCCTTAACCCCTTAACTGTCATTTAACATTTACTTCACTATATTACTATTAAATCCTAATCTAGTCATGACAAGCTATATATCATTGGAAAGGTCTAAGGCTCAAGAATACATATTTGTTGATGATTTTGCAGAAAATATATATTTTGGAAGAGTAATGGATTAATATATGACAAGAGTGACAAGAGTGTGCATCAAAAAATCTGTATCATTACAGGAGTTTTCACCTTTGTAACAAAAAGTCAACAACCACACTTTTAATCATTCAAACTTTGATTTTCATGCTAAAAGTTCATAACATAAACATTGATTCTAGTATTTAGCCAAAAATATTCAGAAAATAATATTATATATAGAGAATATCTGCCAGATCAATCTTTAGGAATCACCAATATGGTGTGTCTAACCCCTAGTGGATTTTTGGAGGTTATGCAGCTAAAAGTCTTACAGAAAACGTCTAAGGTTACGTATGTAACCTCTGTTCCCTGAGAACAGGGAACGAGCGCTGCGTCTAGCTGACGCTATGGGGGGGAACGCCCTCGGCGTGACTGGTGTCTGAAGCTACTATCGAATCACGGCAAAGTCTTTGACCGACGTCAGCCCATGACGTCATCAACGTGCGACCCGGAAGTATAAAAGGGCGCCGTGCCAACACATACACATCTTCTCGTCTGAAGGGACTGTATGGCAGATAGGCCCTGAAGCATGGCAACGCGACGCAGCGCTCGTTCCCTGTTCTCAGGGAACAGAGGTTACATACGTAACCTTAGACGTTCCCTTTCGAAAGGGAACTCTCGCTGCGTCTAGCTGACGCTATGGGGAACGATATACCAACGCCGCCATGCTGAGGGGAGTGTCTGCCCATTGGCAGTGACAACTGTCAACTCAAGTAATTCATAGAAAAACCTGAGCGACTCCCCCTCAGGTCCTGGGCTGACAGTGACAGCACTCCCTACGGTCATAGCCCAAGCTATACAACTAAACGGAACCCTAACGCACTGCGTGGAGTTCCATCCAGACAGCTCCAAGGCCCGGGACCACTACTTCCAATGAAGGGGTCCCTTCAAGGGAATGTGGCTAGGGGACCCGAAGGAACCCCAGCCAGTCACTACTCGGGAAAAAGTTCTCCCGAGTGCCACCAGGGAGGCCTGACCTGGTGCCCTAAGTGTTATGGACACTTCGGTTTAGCCAACCCTGTCTGTTCAAAACAGAGCCTCTGGATGGTGCCCAAAGGGCGTCCAAGCTAAGGGACTGAAACACAGGCAGTCTTACTTAGCCAGGAACTCAGAGACGGGTTATCCAAGAGAGCAACACTCAGCGTAGTGCTTTTCAACCCTTGCTATCGAGGGGAGTCTGCCTGCTCAAATCAAGGATCTACCAGGTGCTTGTGTTTCAAAGCAGTAGGGAGGCCGAAAGGGCCTAATGACTGATCTAACAGGGAGGCCTCATGAGAGGCCTACGACCGTCTGACCAGGCTCAGGCGGCTGAGCACTCATAGACGACCCTCATTGAGGGGAGCAGCTGAGCCTGCCTGGCGAGTAACCTCCAGCTATAGGCCCAACTACCACAAGTTCTCACAGAGAACTGGTAATCAAAGTGCCTAGCTCAGGAACTTCAACTTCAAGGAGGCCCTGTGGGCCTACTACTTGATAGCGGGTATTCCAGGGAGGCCTATAGAGGCCTACTACCTAACCGCAAGCCATGCTGGAAACCCAAGCATCCAGGCTCGGGACTCCGTCCTCAGGGAGGCCTTAGTGAGGCCTACTACCTGACAGCAATACCGCCTGCTGAGGTTACCCTTGTTTTCTCAAGGAGGCCTAATGGAGGCCTACTACTTGACAGTCAAGCTACGCAGGCTAGTCGGGCATCCTGTTTAAGGAACCCGTCCTCAAGGGAGGCCTATTAAGGCCTACTACCTGATAACCAGCCTTTAGGGAGGCCTGGAGAGGCCTACTACCTGATTGCAATACGTGCTAAATGACTGGGTCCCAGGAACACCTTAGGGAGGCCTGATGGGGCCTACTACCTCGTTCGAGTGACCACCATCTGGGACTCGACAGTCAAGCTACGCAGGCTTTTCGAGCATCCTGATTAAGGAACTCGCCCTCAAGGGAGGCCTATTAAGGCCTACTACCTGATAAGCAGCCTTTAGGGAGGCCTGGAGAGGCCTGCTACCTGTTTGCAATGCGTGCTAACTGTTTCAGATGACTGGACCCCAGGAACACCTTAGGGAGGCCTGATGAGGCCTACTACCTTGTTCGAGTCAGGGAGGCCTATTAAGGCCTAGAATTAACAGCAGGCTTTCAGGGAGGCCTGATGAGGCCTACAACCTGCCTCTGAGAGCGACCACAATCTGGGAACTCACCCTCAGGAAAGCCTAGTAAGGTCTTAGTGTTAACAGCAGGCCTTTCAGGGAGGCCTGATGAGGCCTACAACCTGCTTCTGGTAGTGATCACAACCTGAGAGCTCACCCTCAAGGAGGCCTAGTAAGGCCTTACACCTACCAGCGGGCCTTCGGGGAGGCCTGATGAGGCCTACAACCTGATAGCCTCCAGGCTAGCTGTCCTGATGCGCACATCGGTACATACCTCCAGTGAGGCCTTGTTTGAGGCCTTCCAACTGATAATGCGCCTTGTTCAAGAGGCCTACTGAGGCCTACAATTGACAGCCGACCTTCAGGAGAGCGTATTACCCCTATTTAACCTGATAGCCAGCTAGGCTAGTAGTACCTTGATGCTTAAGCATTGTCACCTGCCTTACTAGAGGCCTGATAAGGCCTACCACTGTCACCGTTTACTCTTGAGAACGGTGCAATCCTTCCTGCTAACTGGGACAGCCATATTGAAAAATGTGGGTTGTAGTAATATTAGACCCTACGGCTCGTTTTCATGGAGGCCTGCTGAGGCCTAACACATGATAGCTACCCATTACTATGGGGACCCGTTCCAGGGAGGCTTGTAGAAGCCTACAAGCTGTACGAGTTTCGCAAAAAACGAGAAATAACTGCCAGACAAACAAACTGACTGCTATTAAAACCAACGACTCTCAATGAGAGGAGGCCTCCGATCTAAGTACAACAAAAAAAAAGGTGACGGTGCCTCAGCAACGCGCCTCCTTCATCCACATACCAACTGACGCCGTAGCGCTCAGTCGTAACAGAGACAAACTAATCCAACCTGCAGTGGCTTAGGGAACCGAAGACACATAGTAACCCTAGGCGGTAGACAAACACTACATTCTATCAGAAAAGTGTGCTACCGCCTAGTAATCCGCAAACATTTCAAAGAAAAGAGCGGCGGCCTAAACACTACTCTCAAAATGAGAGGAGGCCCATCTTCTGATAACCGTAAGCGGTGGCCTATCTGGCGCCATCTTGACCAACCAGGGAAAGCCAACACACGCTCACAAACATAGCCCAGATAATGGTGCTGTGTTAAAGCCTAACTAAGCAGGGGAATAGACAGTTCTCTCTGATGAATACCCAACTCATATATACATGTACCTAGGGTCTGTAAGAAATACATATTTTTAGTATAACACACAAAAATGACCACTCTCACCTGCGGCATGCTGAGCGAAGACTCATTGTGCGGTTCTCACCACCATGTTCTACCGCCCTTGAATGCCTGAAAGGGGCGTTCTCACTGAGCAAGTCCGGGCGGGCCACCAGAACATAGTTCTACTCACCATAGGCCCGCCTCAGGCCTGATGTAAGAAGCGCCTGGGTAAAAGTCATTAAAAAAGGAAAAAGGAGAGGGCTATGATGTAATCGCCCTCAAGGGAAGTGATCCATCACCAACGCCTTCGTTGAGAACGTTTGTCCTGGATCACCTCCCTTACATCCTTTTTCCAGCGGGAATCCCATCTCCTCTGTACCCTGCTCCTCCAAGGAGGGGGGGGCACGAGAGGAGACGCTAGCACTCTGGTCCTGCCTACGGTCCTCAGACCGTGAAGGACCAGGTCCCGCCTGCCTGGGTGGGGGCGCGGATCTCAGCGGTATGCATGTTTTATTCTTAAATGCCGCTGAGCGCGCCTTCGCCTCCCTGAACTTTCCAACCACCGCCTACACGGAGGTGCCGAAAAGTTCAGTAGGCGAAACCGGCGAATCGAAGAGAAAACCCCTTTTCTCTCTCCCCGATATAAGCCAGGCCCAACCACAGATGCCTCTCCGTAACCACCATAGCCGCCATAGAGCGGCCGATAGCAGCAGCAGTCTGCTTGGTGGCCCGGAGAGACAGATCTGTGGTGCGGCGCAGCTCAGCAACCGCCTCAGGGGACAGCCCGGCCCCCTGGTCGAGATCCTCCAGCAGGTCCGCCTGGTACGCCTGAAACACCGCCATGGTGTGAAAAGCAGCACCAGCCTGACCCGCTGCCGTGTATGCCCCTGCCATTAAAGCACATCGTGATTTAGAAAGGCAGAGTTTGAGCTCTTCAGTGTTGATGCCCACGAAACGCGAGAAAAGTTCGCAAACTTTCCTCGCCAGTCGGTAGCCTCAACACATATCCATATTCCCCTATCCCCTCGACATCAGCGAAGTTAAAACGCTGATGTTGATGAACATTGGGTAGAATATGGATTCCTCCATGCCCTCTCGATCTCTGTAAGAAGATCAAGAAGGAATGGAAGGCTCATCTGAGCTGATGGTTTATGGCCAAGGAGAAATCGATCGTGCAATCTACCACGAGCGATCTCTCCTCTATCGCGCCAACATGGCAGCAGCAGCCTGCCCGTAGCACGTTCCATAACATTCATCAGCTCAGCATACACGGCCAAGGTGGCTGAGAGGATTCATACCACTCTCACCAGCCATCCCTAAGAGCACTTGCTGTTTAGTCTCGTTAGCCGCCAGATCGTCGCGACGATCGGCGAGCTGCATCTGAGAACCCATGATGTATGCCAACGCTCAGCCTCAGCTTGAGCGGGACAGCATCATCCAGTCCCAGATGCCAAACTTTCTTCCCTCAGGAAAAAAGCCAGACTAGAGTGGAGCGATCTCAGATTGAAAAACCGCTCACACTCACACAAACAACTTCAAATGAACTTGACTGTGCATGCTCTTGATCCCAGGCAGTAAATACACACTCGTGTGTATTAATAATTGAATTTGTTTTACCTTAACTCGTATAGCAGTTCAAACAGACAGTCCCTGAAGACGAGAAAGATGTGTATGTGTTGGCACGGCGCCCTTTTATACTTCCGGGTCGCACGTTGATGACGTCATGGGCTGACGTCGGTCAAAGACTTTGCCGTGATTCGATAGTAGCTTCAGACACCAGTCACGCCGAGGGCGTTCCCCCCCATAGCGTCAGCTAGACGCAGCGAGAGTTCCCTTTCGAAAGGGAACTCATTTTTTGAGTTTTTGACCTAAAATTTTGAACACAACTTGGTTAGAATTTTGGCTTTGACTTTCTGTCTTTTTTAGGCTGAAACCTATATTAATTTGTATATATTTTTTAATAAAATAAATAATATTTATTTTATTATATTTTTATAACCATAAACTTAAATTTCAATAACTTTTATATAATTTAATTCTATAATTTTTCCACTTCAGCAATAATCTGCCAAGTGTCTTCTTTTAAAAGAGACCAACCATAAATCTTTAGTCCAATGGGTTCATGAATTACAACCATTTATGTTTGGGTAGTGCATTTTCACGAAATGCTCAAAAAGGGTGACAGGTAAAGGGTTAAAAATGTTCATTCCTCAAACCAAAAGCTCAGTTGTTCTTCCTCTTCTTCTTGCCCATGTTGTCACGACCACAACGGAACGAGGTAATTGGGGTCGCATCACTTGTCGCAGAGTTTAATTATTTTCTGATCCACTTCCTGAATATTAAAAAGCAACATCTGGACCAGAGGCTGGGGAGTCGAGCGTTAAAGACTGCTGGGAGAATTGTTTGTAGTGGAAGCTGCGAGGGATTTGCAGCATATGGGAGTGGATTATTAGCGCAGCAGTGGGAGACTGTTGAATTAATGCCACCCTACAAGGTCAAACAAGAGTGTATTCATATGAAAATCATGCCAGACAGTTTTTATTCAACTCTTTTCTTACCCTCGGAGGCTTTCAAAAGGTCATCGACAGAGATTTTAGCAAAGATAATTGAGAGAATATAAAAATAAGAGAACACTGACAAAATTAGTTGAGGAAATCCTGAATTTCTCTTCATCAAGTTTATTTGAAAACTGCTTGAGAGAAACTTGGAAAAATTGGAGGCCTGAAACTGGCTGAAAACCATTTAAGTTTAGAACCGTTGTGTCATCTGTGAGCTTTGAAATGAGACTGAACTGCGTTACAATAGAGGGGACATTTAAAAACCATTTGGAAGGACGTGACTAACAGCTTAAGCACAGAAAATACATTAAGCTTGAAGTTTAAAATTCAGCAAAATAGACTCATACATCTGAGTTTATCCACAATTTCTCCATTCCAAGTTATTTACCTCTATTCTGCCACAGATATGAAGTGCAGTCTCCGTAATAGCTGAAGAGAAAACAGCCTAAACGCACAAAATCGCTTCAACCCTTCACAAAACTTCCAATCAACCTTTCCCTCTCATATGAGACAAACTGTATCACAGAAGACTGTGAGGTGAAGGTGAACACGAGGGGGTCAGACCTTCCAGTCATTTCCACATCTTCTGCAGCGCAGACATGTGGACGGAAACAGCAGTAGTTTGATCAGAGCTTCACTACAATACATCTGGCTTACAGTATGCCACACAGCTGGCCTGAATGGGCCCCGTAACATTATTCACCGATATGTCACGGGTTATGCTCATAAAAGCCTCAGGCTTGTTGACTTCCTCCAGGGGCATATGGAAGGGATGCGTGTAATGCTTTCCACTGCCGCAGACAGCCTTGGAGAGTTCCGTTACAGTCCCATCCTATCTGACGGCTCCTCTGAGCTTTCGATGCATATTTGTTCAAAAGGCTACGCTCTTGCCCTGTTTATGCAGCATGGTTTATTCAAACGGTGACACCATCTCCGATGGGGTGACAGGGGCAGAATATAGGACAGAAAAAAAAAACATAGCTGCAGTCTACAAATTAATGCCATGAACCATGGAAAGAAGGGATCAGACATGCCTCACATTACCTTGCATTTGTATTTAACATATCTGTACATACATGTCTTTTGTCTATATACATATGTCCATTTTATATATTGTGTTTATTTGTATTATCTGCGTCTTGTCGCTATCATGGATCGTGCACTAGAAGCTTCTGTCACCAAGACAAATTGTGTAAGCATACTTGGCAATAAAGCTCATTCTGATTTTGATTCTGATACAGAAAACATCTGGTGACAGAGATTATTTAATATCAAAAGATGACGTTCATGAGTGGGAAAGAAAGATAGCCATATAGATTACCACACACTTGTAATGATTATCTTCCTATAAGATCTGTGTAAATGATCCTAAGGAAAGCGGTGGCAGATTTTACCAGCACACATGTTCGAGCTCATATAAATAAAAAGATCATCTCATCATGGCAGATAAAAGGAAGGCACTCTTTTATCATGTATACAATAAACACAGGGTTCCCAGTCTTTAATGAACACCAGATTCAATCAATCAATCAATCAATTTGAAGACTTTTAAGACCTGCACATATTTTATTTTTAACATATATAATTGCTGCCGTAATAACGGCCCATTTCAAATGATTACGTGCTTTTCTACTTTTTATTTTTTGAGCGGTGATGAAATGTTGCTCTTGTAATACTTGCCAGCATTTCAGTAAGGAAAGTCTAGATCTTTAAAATGCATCCAAATTACAGCAAAGCGCAACCGTACGGTGGCCTGCAGTGGTCAAAAAGGATATAAACAGTGAATTTTGAAGTGATTTCATCTTGAAAACTCAGAGATGTGGATTCGGACGGCAATTAAATTACCAGACGTCCTTGGTGTTTGTCTAAAAACAGTAGGTAATTCGGCCGGGGATTTTTACGCAGGTGGTGGGAGAAAAACACTGACATTCTGGATTCGGACGGCAATAAAATCACTGACTAGCCCCTGTCAATGATGAAAATATCTTACGGCCCCACGAGAAACAATTACCATCCGAATAGGGCTTTTGACAGTAAATGGCGTTTATGGAACAGCAATATATTGAAATAGCTTCCTCCCATAATGCTGTTTTGTTCTGGTTTTGGCAGCGCACACTGTAAAAAAAAAAATCAGGTCTCCAATTGAAAATGTTCTAAATTTTTCAGTTGGCCAAATTGAATTTCTGTTAATTAAATTGCATCAATTCACAGAAATTCAATTTGGCCAACTTAATTTTTTTTTTTACAGTGCATGAAGGCCAATTTTTGTAATAGCACCATGCTACACTAACAAAATGCAGTTCATGCTTAATTCAAGCACTTGTATGGAAGGATATCGAGGACAATTTTCAAAAGGAATTGCAATTTGTGGACGCATCAAATGTGACAATCTAAACGCAATTGCAAATCGCGCATTTCCGTTTGCATTTTCGTTTACGCGAACGCAAAACTACTGCCAAATTTCAAATGGAAAAGCAAAGTCTGTTTGCAATTGCATTTCCAATGTCTTACAAGTTATAACCCTGTATGTTCACCTGGCAACCAGAAAAAACTGCAAATAAGAAAACTGACATGACTGCATTCGGTATCAGACAAATATCTGCTGATATTATATAGCTGACACAGTATTATCATGATGTGTTAAAATCAGAGAATCTATAGAAACTTGACATGATGTGAGTGGTGTGTTGTCCATATGAGTCTGTGCTCAAGATCCAAGCAATCAAAAAAGAAAAGAAAATTACATTAGTGACATTCAATCGCATATGTTTGGTAGGAGGGTGATCTGATTTTCTGCTTCATTATAGCATTTTATTCAACATTATTTTTTTTCCTTCATTTGTATTCATATTAGTTTAGGCCTAACTATATTTGTATCTTTATTTTGACATTTAAAACATTTTCAGGCATACACATGCTGCTAGTTGTGGGGGTTACCGATGTATCTTCATTAGGGTTGCTCAATTCAGGGAATTTTCCTGACCGAAAACCACCTCTCATTATCCGAATATTAACTGTTAACTGATAGCCTAATATAATATTAAATAAAATACAATTGGCGAGTGTCTGTGACCCGTTAAAAAGACAAACAATTTTTTCACTGGTTTATTTAACGTGCAAACAGCAGCATGCAGAACAGCTCAACAACGGAACCTGGATTCACACATTATCACATATTCACGCACCTGCAGCGTTTCTGACAAAAACAGAATAAAATAATATATATAAAAAGCATAAAATAAACACTAAATATTTCTCACTTAGCCTAAATAATTAATAGCCTACATTAAGATGACAAAACGAAAACAAACTGAATCCGTTTTAATCTTTAAAGAAAGATCTTTTTTTCCGTCAGACACATTTTTTCGTCAAATAGCCTAAAAATAGCAGTCTATTCGCTCGCTCAACCCAGAATGCCCTTTGTGACATGCTGGCTTGAAAATATGTGAAGTGATATGAGAAGTAGGCTAAGGCTGCCCCCAACTAAAGTTTTTTTTCTACTCAACCTGTTCATTTAAGCCAGGGGTCGGGAACCTTTTTGCACCAAAGATACATTTTTAATTTCATTTTTGGTTACATAATTTTTCCATAAGAGCCACAGTAAAAAATTATATAAAATTATTACTTTTTTAAATTCAATAAAATTTCAACAGTAGTATAACTAAAAAACAAACAAATATGCATCAAACAATAAATAAGTTGCAATATGGAATTAATTGTGCAGGGCTTTCACTGTGAAGTCGAGTTATACATTCGTGTGGTGAACGCACACAGTGCTTAGCCTAGCCTACATCTACTGTGTTTATGTGAATACTCAACTTGCATTTTGATAGCCTATATTTCTGTGTTTCTTTGGCCGTTTAGGCACAATATGCTTGTCCGTGTTGCGCTCGGAGCGCGCGCACAGTATCCTGTCAGTAGGATTCAGTTGTCTTGTGACTTATTTCGCTTTTATTATTTATTTTCGTCAACTGAAATCTGTGCGGATTATCATAAATACAACACATTTATTTATAACAAGGGTCGCTGCGGCAAAAGTGAAAGGACCTGCAGGTGAAATGTTTCGAAATGTCTCTTTGCACCAGTTTCAATAAAAGGATAGGCCTATTTTAAAGATTATATGTTATATATTGATCTGATCTTCACACCGTATATAGCATATTTTGCTTTAACCATGCAGCAAAAAATAAAACATAAAAATAATTAAAAATAAAAATAAAATAAATAAAACTTAAAAATAAAAAAATTCATTTTAAACCGTTTAAGTTCTATATTAATCTGTCAAAATTTCGGTAAACGGTCAATATAAGCATCCCTAATCTTCATTTCTTCTCGACAATTTGCTTGCAACCAGAGCAGTCTTGCTTGTTTGGTTGGCAGGTGATAAATATTTTAGTTCCAGGTTTTTGGCTTTGTTTGAAGTGCAAAAAAACTACACAGTAGTTTTATGACTTTTTTGTTGTTGTTGCAAAATAGACAAATTTATTATTCCCCATTTTCTTTATGGGAATGAATAATGATGAAAAAGTGCTTTGTTTTCCACCACTTCTTTCAGGCTATATAAACCCCGCCCTCAAGCCTGATTGACAGTTGACTGTGTTAGACATCGAAAATGCAAGTGCAAAGGGGATTGCGATTCCATTTGAGTTTTGTGCAGGTTGTGGCAGGACACGGAGGAAATGAAAGAGCAAATAGGTGATTTTCTATAGCTATTTCAAAATGGCAGGGTCATAACTAGTAAGACATTGGAAATGCAATTGCAAACAGACTTTGCTTCTCCATTTGAAATTTGACAGTCGTTGTGCGTAAACGAAAATGCAAACGAAAATGCAAACGGAAATGCGCGATTTGCAATTGCGTTTGGATTATGTCACATTTTATGCATCCACAAATTGAAAACACAATTGCAAATACAATTTGCAATTCCTTTTGAAAATTGTCCGCGATATCCTTCCATACACTTTCAAGGACCAATGTTTGTTTTCAAGTACTTTCCAGGCCTTGAATCCATGTGTCTGAAAGTCAAGAACTTTCAAGATGCGTGGGAACCCTGTAAATAAGATGACTGATGGAATATTTCATTCAACAGATGAAAGTAGAATGTGGATATTTATTAAATATAATTTGAGAGAGAGAGAGAGAGACATCCACTGAAAGCATTTCTACTATTGAGATGGCTAAAATAATGCCTTGGAAAAGGAAATAAATATATTTGGCTTGCTGTTCTTGGTGGAGGGCTCGAGCTCAAGACTTGACCAGACACTCAAAGAACCACCGGACCCCCCATTCTTTATTTTTAAATTAACAGCTAAGAATGAAAAGCATTATCTTAACCATCTTAAAGGGTAACTTCAGTGATTTAGAATTAAGCTTTGTATCAGTAGAAACCCGGTAGTATATTCAAATTATGGTACTTTCCCCCCTCATATCCCCCTGAAACAAGAGAATTAGGCATTTTATTTCTGGAAAAAATCCTATGATGACGCAAATATCGTCATTTTGCTTAATCTGAGGATTTTTTGGCCAGAGCCTAGAGACTATAGGAGCTAGTTCCGCATGTTTTCAACCCGCCCACAGGGGAGGGATCTCACTCACAGAATGTAAATGCGCACGCCCGCTCGGCTCGGGCATTAATAACGGAGCGGTGCGGAGCAAAGTGAGTGTTTCAACTTTTTAATGAATTCCTGTAAGTTAAATTTCCATATGTGATCTGATAACGCGCCAGACTGGACACGCGCCGAGAATGACAGCCGCGCTTACCTCAGCTCTGCTCAGCTCTTTCTCTCGTGATGAATGAAATCTGACTCCTGCTGCATCTGTGCCGTGACTTTCGTTCAGCTCACTCACACTTTATTGAAAAGACACGTTCAGTTTTTAATTGTAGTGTCTGTTCTCTAACTGAACAAAATGATTTTATTATTATGAATATCAAAACGACATTGGGGGCGGTGCCGCGGTGGGCAAGTGATAACCAATAGCCGTGGCTTTGGTAGTGGCCTCGTAGGGCAGCGAAGCAAGTGCATTCTGGGAGTTGTTGTCTTTCATCCACATGTGACAAAAATACATTTTCTGTCTTTTCTCAGTCTAGAAGGCACCTAATTCGAAAATAATTTCACATTTCTACTACATAAATGACCCAGTTTAAATACACATTCATCTTCCCAGTGCTGAAGTGCCTCTTTAATCAGGGGGAAAAATGCTCAATTTCAATAAACATTTCAATCCAATTGAAAGAGATCTTAAATAATCCATTAAACAAGAATAACTGCAATGTAAACCAACTGCTTTCGCAACCGGATTCAAAAATACCTTACATACGTGCACAGAGTAAGACAAATCATTCCCATTAAGTACATTTAGAAGAAAGCTTTCCTGGCATATTTTCAGTTACTTTAGAAAAGCAAACACGGCAGTTACGCACTGGGGTGTCATGCTAAGCAACTTCTGTAGTATGCTGACTCAGTGACTTTTTCAGTCAGAAAAAAGCTTCTCGCTGTTATGGCAACATTAGCACTATAAATGATGCACTTATGCACTCTATTATACCTTTCTCTATAATCAGAAAACGTATTATAAATGTCTTTCATTGTTATTGGTCCTTATTTGTTTTTCTCCAGCTCCAACTGCTTCACTGTTCTGATAATTGTCCCTCCCTCTCAGCCTCCCCTCCCTTTTCTACCCAGCTTTGTGCGTTTAAGTTAGAAAGCTTCTAATTGGGAAGCTTTCCCAAACAATCCTTTACCCGTTCTGGGAGTAAACTGAGCTATGCTGCCCTAAGACTTGTGAATTGGCTACTGGCTTTTGGAATACATAGAGCAGAAAAGTGAAGATATTAGCCTGGCCGTAAAACAATATTTCTCTCAATAATGCCAGGAGAATGAGTTCACAGGGCTGACTTTTACATAATGCAAAAGCTAGATGCAGGATTCACAAGTCGTGCTACAAACGATGGTGCTGAATTGATCTTAACCAATCCAAATTGTCTTAAAGGAACAGTTCAGCCAAACATAAAAAATTGGGTCATTATTTACTCACCTTTACTTCGTTCTAAACCCATATTTATTTATTTTTTCAAAGGAGTGCAAATGATGAAAGAGCTGTGGAAAGATTCTTCCAAATGTTATCCCATGGACAAAAAAATATAACATACAATTTTGGAACAACATGAAGAAGAGTAAAAGAGTAAATAATGACAGGCTTTTTAAAATAAGACTCACATACACTTTGATATTGTGCTCATACTTATGATCTTATATTTGTTCTTACATAATAACTGACACATTTACAAGACTATAAACTATGTCCTAGATGTGTCCTGTATATATATGCTTCTGTGCACCTAAAAGGCTTCTGGCAGACTATATTATGATTCATGGTCTGAACCTGCATACACATGCGCATATACCCATTCTTCCATTCTAATTTAGCATGCCTCAGTAAAAGCCACATTGCATCTCATCAGTGGTGAAGTAACGACTTTTAGTTGGTTTGGCTGTAAAGGAGGGAAACAGTATGCAGATGAACCAGAGAGGATTTGGCTAAAATATCCGACATTGGGAACATGGTCAGCTTGACAGAAGCTTAAAGTCTCGCAACCCCAGAATGCAAGAATTATTTCCTGTGGCAGCATGACAGATGAGCTCTCTAACTCGCTCTCAGAGTCTCTACTGTTCTATGTGCGCATCTGTCTTTTAGTGAAGGGCGATACCACTAACTCTCTTTTCAATCTGATATCAAGCACCATCAAGGCCAATATCAAACTACCAATTTCCTGTATTAAAATGAACAGTTTTTTTTATGATTTATGTGGATAAAATGGATAATTATGTTCACTGAACATAAAAAGCCATTGACATTAAATAGATCTAAACCTGCAAATTATAATTTTTGGTTCTCCATTTCTTAACAACAATTATAGAACATTAATTTAACATCATCTGAAGTCTAAAGTTAAATCAAATACCACAAAAACCTTTTAGATATCATAAATGTCACATTTCATCCACAATTCAGTCAGATCATCAACTTTATGATCTACTTCCACCACTAATTAGAATTTATAGTTGAGTTCCGAGAAAACAAGACAATTTGACAAATTAAGACAAGAAGGACCAATCATTTCAGAAACTCTTTTTTCTAATATGGATGCCTTTTTATCATTTAACTTACCTACACTACCGTTCAAAGTTTGGGATCAGTAAAATATGGTCAAGATTAAATGAGCATATTAGAATGATTTCTGGACACTGAAAATGGATTCCATCACAGGAATAAATTAAACTTGAAATATAAAAAGAAAAGTCATTTTAAATTGTACTGATATTTCACTAAATTACTTTTACTGAATATCTGATTAATTTTTTTTTTTTAAAGTGCAGCCTTGGTGAGCAGAAGCGACAATTCTTTCGAAAACTAAAATCTTAATGACTCAAAACTTTTGAACAGTAGTGTATATTGTGATTATGTATATTATTTTATACTACAGGGCTGTTGAATGATTGAATATGAACGTTCTAAGGTGTGCAATTGTTGTCAGGGAAACGCACGGCAAAAGTAGTTCAAGGCAGGTCTTGACCGCATTACAGTTCCACATCACTTCGCCAAATGATTTCAGATATTTCAAATGTCTTGACAGCAAACAACCGCAAAAGAACCAACACCCACAGCGACACTGACCAAGCAAACAGTAAACAATAAAGTAATCAATAGGATAGAAACGACAAATTATTTCCATGTTTTTCCCGCAAAATTAAGTTTAATTATGTACAAAACACATTCTCTTTCTCCTGCTCTCTCTGCTCTCCCACTCAAACTCACACACACACATACACTACGGACACACACTCGCACAGAAACGTGTTGTCAGCACTGCTCTGACGATTTTATCAGTAAAATTGTTTAGCAACTTAAAAGCTATAATACACTTCTCACTAACGAGGTAATGAAAGGGCTGTTCTTACAGTTTCATATTAGTAGACGCTGCTGCCGAACACTGTTGAAAGAGACACACAGACTGAGGTAATTCACGCTCTCTCTCTCTCGCTCTCTCTCTCTAACTCACTGCATTAGTAACTGCATTAGGCCCCGATCATGCAGAACGCGTTTTTCAGGTTCGAAAACGTGAAGCGCACTGCCTTTTTTGGTTGACGTTTTTTCATTTAGAAAATAGCAGTGCGATGCAGGTTTTTTTTTATGTTGCTAGGAAACCCCCGAATCAGCTGTCCTGTCAGTCTAATCAAGGTAACGGTCGCCACAACGGAAGACCTGCCTCTCCATTCATTCGATTGGACAATAGAAAAAAAAACGCGATGACGTCGGGCGCTTTTCCGTTCAGAGTTGATTTTTTTTTAACTTCAGGCGCTCAGAGCGCTCCTTCTAAAACGCAGCAGGCGGTTAAAACGCGAGGCGCAGCAGGCGGTTAAAACGTGAGGCGCCGGGGCGCATAAGCAGCGCGCATAACACTCACTGCCATCAGAAATCTATTAAAAAAAGGCGCCTCTCGCAGCAAAAACGCGTTCTGTTTGATCGGGGTCTTAGTCTGCCATCAATGGCTCAAGCCTTTTTGTTTGAGTTTACATGCGTAAGAAATTAGTCCTGCACACAAGAGTGTTTTAAAGGAAAAACCTGACAAATGTCTTGTAATAAATAATCTGAACAATGTTTTGAGGTGTGGTAACCGCAGTATAAGCAGAATAATTGACACTATACACTATAAAACAAAAACTATAAAAAGTCTGCTTTGCGTCATGACCGCATTACCACCTCGGCTGTGCATTAATTTTCTAATAATTCAACGGCCATTCGTCAATTATTCCTTACATGAGTCAGCGTTTTTTCTGATATATTTTCTGTGTTAATTAAATCCTTGTATATCCAAGCAAAAAAAAAAAACCTAGCTAGGTCGCTATTTAGACAGATAATGTTTCTTTTCTCTGTCATGACCTCTGGCAGGCACCACTCTCTCCGTAAGTTCTGTAACGGCTTGTGCTTTTTCTGTTTGTGTTCAGATGAGCGGAAGGAGAAATAGTTGCTCAGCCATTTGCGAATAAAGAATGTTTTACTTCAAAGATTATAATAATCACAAACTCATGGTGCATGAAAATGATTTCCTTAATAATTAAAAAAGAATTCACACTTAGGATCACTGTTTTCATCTGAGAAACCTCTTAATGAAACATCACTATCTTAAGTACCAATATTTCAAGATTAATCTGCCCATCTCTACTCTGTCCCAGACAGTCTTACCAGGTTTACTCCGTCAGCACACACTGTCCTGTAGTGGGAAATTCACAATCACAGATGTGACACCTCAAAATCCAGTCGTCCACTAGTATTCATGTCCAGCTGGTCCACCGTTCTTCATTTCCCCCTCTCCTCAGCACACACTGGACCAGGCTTCAGAGTTTGCCAAGGAACCCGGTACATGCATAAAGACACAGTGATAAGAAAGCTGGCAGTTCATCCTGCCACATCCAGCCTCTGACAGAGGCTTCCTTTTATTTCCTGCCCAGTCTTAAGCATTAGCAGAAAAGCATTTATCTGACAGCTTCTTTATGAGACCATTCAGGCAAACCTGCATGTAGCTCAGCAATCCTGTCTCCTGCTAAAAGACTTCAATGGCCATCAAGAGCTCTTCATGTCCTTGAAATACAATGGGAAGCCACAAATCCAACAGGGGAGTGATATGGTAAACATCCTTTCATTAAAAATCACTTTCCTCATATACTGATATAACGTGAGACAGGCAATGTTCAGTCCTTCACTATGGACTTTTTTTTAAAAGGGGGCTTCAATAAGATGTTACAGTTAAAACTATGCAAGGGGGAAAAAAGCAACAGCAAGCAAAAATCCTGACATTTATTTCAATGGAATAATTCAAATGTTTAAATGTTTTTGAAAGAGTGTTTTCTGCTCGCCAAAGCTGCATGAATCTGATCATAACTCCAGTAGTTCACCCAAAAATGAAAATCATCCCATGATTTACTCACCCTAAAGTCATCCTAAGTGTATATGACATTCTTCTTTTAAACGAATCGGATTTATATCATAAATGTCCTGGCTCTTCCAAGCTTTACAATGGCAGTGAATGTTGGGTCATTTTTGAAGTCCATAAAAGTACATCTGTCCATCGTAAAACTGCTCCACACAGCTCCGGGGGGTTAATAAAGGCCTTCTGAAGCCAAAGTCTGACGACATTGCACACCAGTTACGCTCGTCAGACATAGCATAAGCATTTTGAACTGTGAGAGGCGCTACATTTGTTCTGTAAGTTGAATACGGAAGGCGATTCGCCGGAAGCTAGACAATTTAATTTGACGTATGCACTTTTATGGACTTCAAAAATGACCCAACAGTCAACTGCCATTATAAAGCTTGGAAGAGCCAGGACATTTTTAATATAACTATAACTAGTATTTAATATAATTTTATTTGTCTGTAAGAAGAATGTCATATACACTTAGGAGGACTTTAGGGTGAGTAAATCATGGGATAATTTTCATTTTGGGATGAACTAACCCTTTAAAATGACAGACAGTAGCAGGTATATCAGGCTGCTGTCACTTTCAGAGTTTATGCACGGATCCAAAACACTGTTACACAACACGCGTTATCTTTCTCAACTATTTACGTTCCAAAACTGACTGTGTTTAACTGAATACTCGCCAAGGGCATTTAGTAAGGCCGTTTAAGTAATTGTGACTCACAAGCTGTTTGAGAGGTGGCTTTATGTGTGAGCCGCTTATATAGATCAGTAGTGTGCGTGCTTTTAGTGTGATTGCGAAACCTGCAGGAATTAGTATAATTATGTGCAATACAAGCACTAAACCAGAGCGAATGAGAGGATGCAGGTGTGTATCACTTCACCATCGAAGAGAAGAGAATGAGAACGAGAATGCGCAGCTGATGTTATTGCAACAAAACGGACGGGCCCAGAATCGTAAAGATGTGACTAACTGGCCGGTGGTGTTGTCATGATACTGGAATTTCTAACTTCAATCCGATACCTGGAAAAGTATCGATATTCGATACCACAGGGGGAAAAAACCCTGCATATACTCTCAAATAGATATTTTTAATATTATTTCTTTTTTTCTCCATTTATTGAAAGTCTAGGCAGTCAAAAATTTCTTCTGAAGAGAAAGAGATCACTTTATATGATAAAGCTTTTAAGCTTTTTTTCATATATAAATGTTGAGCAATTACCATTACAAATATTTGCTAACTTAATGTATTTTTTACAATGGGGTAATTTTGTTGCAATAACTTACACACAGCTCAAGCTTGATTTCAAATGGTAATTTGAATTTAAAAAGACAAGTAAACAGTACTAAAATAAGAAAAAATAAACAAATTACTAACAATAGCGCAAATGAATACAATAGAATAAAGATACAAATGAAATAGACTGAATGAAAGTGATTGTTTGTCTTTTTGTAGTTTGAATAACATTTACAACATAGAGAGTGGCACATTTATTCGGCTGACGCAAGGATGGATCCAAAATACTGTTCCTGTTACACATTCTTCCTGAACTGTTTACGACTGTGTTTACGTTAATACTCACCAAGATGGGCATTGTGACATTATTTTTGAGTGTATTTGACCATTAATAACAGGGGCGTAGCTAAGGGGGGGAAAGTTAGGACGATTCTAAGGGCCCACACACTTTTGGGGCCCCCAGAGATCGGTTTTATATTAGTAGTAACAGTACTAGTAGTAATGTATTATAAATGTATAATCTACCAAAGAGTAGGCCTTTGCACACTGAGTCCGAAATTTTCGCATGAGTTTTTTCGTATTCGTGATCCGAAAAAATCGTCACGCACAGACCTTGCACACTGAGTCCAATGTGTATTAATGAATGCGTTACGGAAAAAAACGCAAAACAACACAAAATGCCGTCTTCAAGTAGTGAGGATGATTTTTTTGTCCTCTCTCTTAAAAAATGAAAAAGAGGAAATATTGGGTCCATCATCCACTCCTGCGATCGCGTAGAGAGGAAGGAGAGTTCCACCTCCTTATCAAGGAGCTGCGGGATTATCCAGACCGATCCAAAGTTTACTTTAGAATGTCAGTGGCTCCGTTTGATGCTTTGCTAGCGATACTTGAGCCACATATTAAAAAGAAGACCACCAATTTCCATGAATCAATTTATCCTGAACAGAGACGCACACACACACACACACACACACACACACACACACGGTTTACAGGGACTTGGTGTGCTATAATTATAGCTGTGATATAATAATATTTGTAGTATTTTTGATACAATAATATTTGTATATGTAGGTATCTGAGCACTGGCGATTCATTCACCAGCATTGCCAGCAGTTCTAGGTTGGGCATCAGCACTGATGGGAAAAACGGATGCGAAAAACGCAGAAAATCGAACCTGTTCCGATTTTTTTTTTTGACGGACGAACGTTTCGGAGGCAGTGTGCAAGCGTGATTGACATAACGTGAGGTCGAATTTATTTTTTGACGTGCAAAAATTTCGCATGCGAATTTCGGACTCAGTGTGCAAAGGCCTTTACAAATATACAATAATGATGGCGCATTTCCGGCAAAATCCAGCAAAACACTCCACTCATGAACTGCTCACACTCACCGGTAAAACTACATATCCCACTCCGACATGACGTGCTATAATTGTTGCAGCCATTAAGGTATTTATTTTTATATTTATGTTTAAATATTATAATGTGGGTTTTTTATGTCTATGTTGTCGATCTGTCTATCTATGTCGATTCTGAAAAGTGAACAGCATGAGATAGGACACATTAGATGAATGGAGTTGATCAGACATGATTCATTGACCACTTCATTAAGTTTTGTTTTGGATAAATTGTATCTTAATTTTAATCAATGTTTCATCAGCCAATTGGGGCATTCTGGGTTGAGCGAGCGGAGCTTAATTGGTCAGTATTATTAAATTGCAGACAAAGATTTGGGATAGCTAGGTTGGTGACAGAGGGCCCAACATCATTTTCTTTCATAGGGCCCAAAATTGCAAGCAGCGCCCCTGATTAATAAGCTGGGAAAAGGAGCTAATTTTTGCACTTTTATGTCAGAGGCGGCTTTATTACTGTACGTGTTTCAGATGTGAGCGTGAAATCTGCGGGAATGAGTAGAATTATGTGCAATCCTGTGCAAAATTCAGACCCATCACAACAACACTATTTAACCGGAGTGAATGAGAGGAGGCGGGTGCGTGTCAACTTGCTGTCAGTCGGGGAGGAGAGCATGAAGGCGCAGCTGGTATCGGTTTATAGATACTGTAGAAAGGAGTACTGGTATCGTTTCAGATATTTCCATATCAATACATATCAATATTTTTGACAACACTACTGGCCGGTCACTGGTCCGGTCCGAACATGTGAAAAATCGTCTGATTCGGGTCTCTGGCCAGTCAATTAGTGCATCTCACTCTAAGCTTAACCTGCAACTTGTTATGGACCCCCACACATTTCTGGCTGTAGAAATATATAATGCATATTCATGTCAGTAAAGTCTATTTATTTAAACAAGGACCCTGATCATTTCAGACTTATTAGGCTCATTTTAGTGTGGATCATTTCATGAACCTGTCAGAGGTTTTGCATAGAAAGCCTGTGACGCCAGCTATATTTGACCCAACTGCAAACCTCCAGACCATGAGTAAGCACAGCAAAACACTATATCTCATTTCACAGGTGAAGAAGTCCTAAAGACACAGCAGCGGGGGAAAAAATCATTTAAAGTGACGGAAAGAGAAAGGAAAAACTTATTGATGATGTTTTTGGTGGAAAAAAAAGCTTGACTAACAAAATAAATAAATATATTATGAAATGACCTCTTTAGGAGAGCTGGTGTTTGAAATGTATTCAAAATGCAGTCTTAGCTAATCCCCAGCAATTCTGGCACGTCTGCGGTGAGTTGGAGGGAGCGTGGCTTTGCAGTGTTGAGCAGAGTGTTTTCAGGGCACTGCTAATTAAACAAACCTTTCCAAAAAGTAATTTCTCACATCATAATGCATTCGGTACTCAAGGAGGAGGAGAAATCAGCTATAAATAATGATAAAACTTGAAAACACGAAAGCAAGATTTGACTAATTATTGGCCAGATATACAAATGGCACACCATTGGGAGCACCGACAGCGGCTCCACTCATCTCAGCTCAGAGAAGATCCATTTCAGGAAGGCAGAGATCAGGCATGCCACACTGGGGCTCTGGGTCATGCTCCAACAAAGCAGTCTGGATCATTAGGACATTCTTTTCCCACAGCCCTTCCTCCAACAGACAACGCATACAAACATCATTAAAAAAAAAAGACAATTTATCTCAACTCAGAGATGGGTGCTGCGTCAAACTTTGGTTTAAGGGTTCAAACATTTGTTCTTGAAATAAAAGGTTTTGCAGGCAACATAGGCAAATATATATATATATATATAGCTTTTTATATATATATAGTCAAGCTTTTTATGGTGCTTTCACACTTGGTTCGATTGCCTGGTCCGAACCAGAGTTCGATTGCTCGCCCCCTCCCCCTGCGTTCACATCATCCAAACAAACCTTTTTCTCTTAAAGGTGAACTATGTAGGATTTTTGCAGTAAAATATCCAGAAACCACTAGGCCAGTGTTATATATTTTGTTCAGTTGAGTACTTAGAATGTCCCAAATGTTTTCAACTATTTGTAAATCGTGAGAAAATTGCTATTTTAACCAAGGAACCGGGACGTGTGAGCTATGCGTGTGAGGGAGTCGCCTGTCGATTGCGTCATATCTGCGTCACCCTCGGTCTCCGGTTTTATTCAGTGAAACACTTTACTCTCACTGCAGTGTGAACAAGTGTCATAGCAGCCGCCGAGCGAAAGTCATAACTTCCTTTTCAACACACTCAGATATATCTAATACGATAAACAGAGTTGCGTTACCTCAAACTCATGACTGGAAAAGAGGACGTACCGCCGGCAACCGTGTCATAATAAAAGTCCCGCCAGCGACTATGCCATAATAACAGTCCCGCTCTTCAATCGCTCCTGCGGCCTTGCTCAGCTCCACAACACTCGGTCCTGCTCTGCTTCAGACTACAGTAATGTTAATAATCGCATCCATGAACATGATTTCTGCCCGAGTCTTATCCTGACTGTTTTCCACCGGCTGTGAGGTGAAGACCACATGTCCCGAGATTGGAAAAAAACGCAATGATGTTCTGAAAACACAGGCAAACAAGTACATTGGAGTTTAGCAATCTTCTCTTCTCTACTGCTGTATTTTGCTCAAATGTAAGTGTAATACAACCAGTCTGATTTCTTTCACACAGTCATTTAACACAGTCAACTAATTCTGCAAGGAAACCTCAGTGATTCATAAATCTGAGGATGAATCTAGACTATACAAAAAGTATTTGTTGTTGTGGTTTAATAGAAAAACATTCCAATAATTTGGAATTGTTGGAGTTAATATTAGGAATTTCACTGGTTTATCGTGAGAGATGTAAAGAGTGTTTATTCATTTATATGAAAAATAATACATTAATCAAGTTAATGTTCACTGGATTTGTGCGATATGAAAATGCAATAATTCCGATGAAATGTAAAAATAAATTTCTAAAAATGACAAATGTAATGATTATAATTTTGGAACAAAATTAACAGTTTAATCATTATCATGTAGACCTAAAACCTATGCATAGACCTATGAACTAAAAGATCATTCCAAACTTCACCTATCCTGAAATATCAGCACTTGCACAAATACGCCACTCTGCAGGTGTCCTCTCTGGTATAGCCAGGTGAACTATAACATCAGCTATTTACTTCCTGTCCTGAGGCACACAGTGCAGTGTTTAACCTGCCTGGATGTTCCAGTGATTACAATTAAGCAGCTCTTATCCCTGGACATAATCAAGCCAAGGTTAATCCACACACACCATGACATCCACCGCAGGACATGTCCCACCAGCCTGCTTGGATGGTGTCACTGGAACAGGGTCAAGTATGACAGGAAGCGTCTCCTCGGCCAAGTAGGATGTGGAGCAAGTGACGGGAGAAAGTGTTGGGAAATGAGAAGGGCATTGGGAAATGACTGGAAATTTCCACCAGATCACATTTTCATAAATCAAGCCCTTGTCCCAGCACAGTGCAGAGCAGAAGGGATTGGGAAAAGAGGATTAGTTGGGTGCAGCCCAAACACAGGAGTTAAAATGTTATCCAATATCATTCATACGAGAACGTGAGGACAGATGGATGCTGACTTTGCTGTGCAAGAGCAGAACTGTGAAGCTGGGGAAGTCTAAAATGACAATGCTATTCACAACAGTATTCTTTTGAATAGAAAAGAAGCCACTTGCAATATCAAATATCAATGCCTGACGCATTTTTAAAGAATCTCTCTGTATTATCTTATAGCTTAAAGGGGTCATATGATGCAATTTCTTGTTTTCCTTTCTCTTTAGTGTGTTATGTAGCTGTTTGTGCATTTATAAGATCTGCAGAGTTACAAACCTCAAAGTCCATTGTATGTGTTTTTTTTTTTGTTTCTGTACAGTTTCTATATAAAAATGCAGAAACAATGTAAAGTCGGCTATTTGCTCTGGCTCTTGTTATAAATGATTTTGTTACATTTATTATGCTTGCTGTTATCATCTGTTGACATTGTACAAGCAGAATGTGGCAGTTGGTTTGTGTTGTATTTGTCCCGCCCCTCCTCCACTGTGATTGGACGGCTGAGTAAAAAGTGACAGTGAGGATGAGCGTTGCGTTTTACCCAGAGTTGAATATTCTTCAACTGTCGGCGACCAGTAAAAAACACCAAGTGATCAGCGCCTCGTCACGCTCCTGGTGTTTTAAAAACGCAGCGCTCCCTTTGAAAACAATTGGAAAAATACTCTAGCCTCGGGAAAAAAAGGTTTGGTGGACAAACGGCCTAATTCATAATAAAATTCCTGTGTAAGGTGAATCCTCATAACCTAAAATGTCAATTTTATATGTACAAAAAATTCCTCCATCATATCTATATGCACTACACAGACCTAACAAACAACAAATATTAAAAAAAAAAAGACTTGTTCATCCTTTTTAACAATTCATTATTTGCAACAAAAACAAAGAATAATGTAAAGAAACTAATGGGACAGTCTTTTTCACACCAACTTTGGCAGAGGACTGAAGGAAGCCAATGCCCTTTTAGCAGAGGATACAAATCATTTTACAACGAATTACTAAGACACAATACTAGGATAAAACATCAACCCCATAAAGCATTAACTTGATGTACTAAGATACTAAATATCACGATGGGGGTTAACATTTGTAGGAATATTGTTAAACAAATAAAAAAAAAAATCTACACAGTTGAACTGACAGCATTCACAGAAAACTAAGCTTGAAAACTATAGGCTTATTTTCTGATGCATTGTCATGCTGATGATATAAAATCTTTAAACAGCCTACCTTTGACCATTGCGTGAGCAATGAAAACTCTCAATTTGAAGACAAAGAAGCAGAATTTATGCCCGAACCATTCCTCAACCTGAAGTGGGCCTGACATTTGTTAGACCTTCTCAATCAAACAAACAGTCCCACAGCAGCACAAACAAAAGAAATGTGTGCTCTACATACTAATTCCCTGCTCCCTGGAAATGCGTACAAACTCTTTTACATGATTTATGAGTTGATAAACCTAGATTAATGATATTTAGGACAAACAAAACATTGAGTCTCTGCTCTGAAATGCCACCAAAAAAGGCTATTTATCAGGAAGGATTATTCAGAGCAGGTGCCACAAACTGTGCCAAGGAGAGTCAGTATCGCCCAGTCGTTGATTTTTGCAGCATACCAAATGGCCTGGGAGAGATGGGACAAGCAGAGCTATCAAGCAGGTGTGTGGCCATAAAGAGTCATTCACCCTCACAGGGAAACCTCTCACTGTCCCTTCTTCATCCTATGGCCGTTTCGCTCAAAGGTGGTCAAACAAACCAACAAAACTATTCACTGTCATCATACCCGGATCACGATGTACGTACAACAATGAAGTAATTGTTATACGATTAGCTTACATTTTGCCACATTTTCCATCACTCACTACGTTTACATGGACAGCAGTAATCTAATTATTGACCTTATTCTGAATAAGACAATATTCTGATTAAGGTGTTTACATGAGTTGCTTTTAGAATATTTCATTCATGTTCCCGTTTTACATGTTAAAGAGTATAGCTTGATTAATGGCACGTCATTACGTCCCCATGCCACGCTCCGCTGTCCGACGTCCAATCATAGCGCGACTTTGACAGGTCTATAAAAATTCAATGGGCTCAGGCAACCCGTTGTATCTTTACCTGCGGGTGACGCTGTTGGACTGTTACTTTATAGTGATATTTAATGTCATTTATAATTTAATATTTACGTCCTTTTATTTTTGTAATATTATATATTGTCTCTAAGTTTTTTTGAAGAGACACTTCCCCTCTTGCCTCCTTCTTGACAGCCTACATTTCGAATAATAGCTTTGATTAATGATGAAAAAGTTTTCAAAATCGTGATTGTTTGGATTGTTTTTAGAGGGTCGCTTTTGATTACTTTTAAAAAAAGAGCAGGGCAGGCTCGACTCGATCCCCCAAAGCCCTCCCCTCTGCACTTGCCTGGTGTGTATGTGTCCTGTCACAAAATGCGGCGAAAACTCTTACACAACGTTAATAGTTAGATTAAGGTGTGTACATGTCTGTAATGCTCTCCAATAATGCGACTAAAATAGGCATACTCCACATTCACGCCGATTTGCGTTTACTTCGAGTATGACTTTAACCGGATTAAGGTCATTAGAAATCGCTGTTTACATGGTAGCTTCTTAATCAGAGTATTGTCTTAATCGGGTTAATATCGGAGTATTGTTGTCCATGTAAACGTACTGACTGTTTGGATTAACATTAACAGCTAGAAACCATTAACACAGTTTAATATGACTACAACCAACACTATTATTTATTCAGAGAGGCATCATATTTATAAGCATAAATAATAAGCATATATATATATATATATAAATAAATATTAAGAAGATACGTTTTTGCTGCCATACAACAAAAGCAGAAAGAAAAGTGTCAGATTAGAAATCACATTCATCGATTTCATTCTTTGCTCACTGTGTAACATTCACTATGTAGTGAATAGTGGACGAGTGGACGAGTCAGTGGTTATAGACACCGTAAACACATGAGTTTGCAAAATGCCTCCGTCGTTTATGTTCTCTCATGCATCTAGTGAGTTCGGCACTGTGGTGAGATGTCATGATGAACATGAGCAGTTTTCTGTTTTCCCTTTGCATACTCTCGGCATAGCGCTGATGCTAACATCATTACTATAGCAACCAATGCAGGCACACGGATATAAACCACACTGTCTGAACAAGCAAAAATCAGATCATTTAAAATGACCGTAAGGACCATTAGACCTGAAGATCAGATTTGAAAACCAAAATGGATTTGTGTACACTGTGAACAAAGCCTTAATGTAGCGCAGAACCAGGTCTGAAATGAGATTCAGTAAAAGAAAAGCTTACATAATGAAGTGACTTCATTAACATATGAAATGAGATCCAGGCAGGAGGCACTGAGGAACTTACATTCCATAGTTATTGTTTCAAAGAACAGTCAAGGCCAAGACAATCATGAAAAAAGAGCTTTAAAGAGACTACCCATCAAAGTAGCTCAAACTCTAAAACTTCACAATGATTTCTATATTCTAAAAGTGAGATATGAAAAGTTGATCAAAAACACTCTTTAGAAGAGTTCCTTCACATAATCCCTCTCATAATTTTCACCCCAAAGGCAACTGACCACCCAGGGCAAAATAAAATATAGATATGAGTCTGTAACATACTACACATCAATATTAATATTTATTAAAAAATAATATACAATTATTTCATATAGATTGTATAGATATTGTAAGCAGCACAACCATTTTTGACATTGACAGTCAATTTATACCATTAAACTACTGCATAGAAACCACAACAGAGTAGATTTAAGCTTATTAAAAATACTGGACCTTCAACTTTTTATCATTTGGCCAAATTTCATGTCCTTCTGGAGGTCTAAAATGACTGATAGTTAAAATTCCCAACACACTTCCAATAAAGTGATATAATGTATGGATTACTTAATCCCCAAACACTTTATGCGGTTCTTCGGACTGAGAATATACACTCATATGAAATCTTAAGATAGACGAATACCCTGTGAAGTCCACTTCGCAGGAAGCTACCACCAGCCAATGGGAACACACCCCGAGGCTCATCCTGTCTTCTCTGTGAGAGCCCTTTTTTGCAGACACAAGCTCAGCTCTGTCAGCTCTCATCCATCTGACTAAAGCAACATCACATTGAGCACGGTGAGCTGCAAAATGCTGAAGACCAATAAAAAACACAAGCATATGTTCCCCACTGGCCTGCAACACTGTTTTTGTTGCTTAATGAATCTCTATAAACGCACCAAAGTCTCTCCTCCTGATGCAAGAAGCAACAAAATGACTTTGACAGCATCCATCCATCCTTGAATCACATTAAAACAAAGTTTTCAAAAACATGTACGACTTATTTAAATTATAAAATGGAACAAAGGGTAGCTCTTTGCGTAGATCTGAAATTCTCCTGACAATCAAAGCTGCTCAGTGTGCCATGAATGACAGCACTGCCTAATTTAACAAGCTCCACATCTCAACTGGGGTAAAAGAGTTTTTAAAGAACATAAAAACTTAAATAGAGCACAGAATTGTGTTAACATGTTATCAATATGACACTAAGCCTTGCCAATAAAACAAGCAAGTCAAGTGAAAGTCAAGTTGAACAGTTATATACATAATCACATCAAGCCTAACTTAAGGATGAAGGGATAGGCTAATGAATTATGAGGCTTGCTCACGCACCCACTACTAGTCTGATTTGCACATTGATTATTAAATGAAAGCATCTCCTTAAACAAAAACTGATCATAAAAGTATAACCGTATAATTGATAATACCAGTTACTTATATTATTTCATTAGACAAATGCACATCACATCTCACTCCAGCTGATTTCACAATGCATTTAATCCTTTTAAAAGGCCTATGGAATAACAGCAATTTTCAGCAAATTTGCCAACCAATCAAAATCCACGTGAGTTTAAAGCGCGCGCTGCAAATGTGTTCACACAAAATATACACGCGCACGTTTATTATAAACATGGCGTTGTTCGTTGGTGTGGATGCTAATACTCATTAAAGTTGCAATTTTAGTTATAGTATCGTTCTTGTTGTGCACAACATGCCTCAACACTGGGTTTTGAATCCCATGAGGAGTTAGCATCGAATTGCAGTGTCAACGGTAATACGGTATACACATATTCCGGTTACAGTGAGTTGTGTAACATTAGCCACCAAATCATAAACTAATTATTACTTACCTCGTTAAAATTCATACATCTTGTACAGTAGCAGAAACTTCCAAACGTTTGATTCTAAACGTCAACATTTCACTTTCTATCAAACCCAAAACAGGTCGCGCGCACGTCGTGCAAAAGCTGTGTTCGTCCAATCAATACTGACCTCATGAATATGCAAATAAGAACGTTCTTTTACTGTTTACAAATGTACAGTGAAATTTTGAAGCTTAACTACTCATGATTATTTACTAATGCAGGCTAAAGTATAAGTGTGGAAAACCCCTATTATTAGGTCTACGTAAAAACAGGGTTACAGTCCTGGGTTACAATGTCACAAGCGAAAATTCCTTAAAATGTAAGGGGGGAAAGTAGCTAATGTCAGTAATGTGGATCTGTTGGGATTCATCCAGAAGATGCGAAATGTTCTATTTAAACGTGCCATTTCAACAAGACAGGGCGATCCCAATGAAAACACCTGCCCAGACAAGTCCGTGTTATTTATAATTTAGGCTATTTTAATGCATTTATATAAAAGAGCGTTACTACTCTATAAAACAGAACAACTCTTGTAGTAGAGAAGTATCTTTGCTACAACTGTAATCACGCCATATGCATTGCCACCAGGAGCCCTTTCTGACAGATGTCAAAGCCATGAAATGCATTTCTCATGACCAAACCACAAACACTTTATATACATTTGTTCACATAATTACAAATAATTCCCCTTAATTTGATGCTCTGGTTGTAAGAACACTGATAAACTCGTGCATCATAATCAAAATAAAAAACGACCACGATCAAATTAAACAGCATTTCACGAGCGCGCGTGTTACTATCAAGCATGATGACGCGCTGCCTCAAAACAACGAAGACAAATACCAATTGTAGCCAAGTGATACATCAAATGCTTGAAAGTAAACTACCATGAATTCATAATGAGATATCTACAAACGCACAAAAAACGAAACGTTTATGTAATTTATCTGTAATTAGATATGAACAACTGCTCTCAATTGATAGACAGTAAATAGCCTCAGCGAATCGCTCGATCAGTTGAGATGCGCGTACACGCGAATTGAGCAGTAGGCTACGCATATAACCTATTGGGTTTGTGAAATAAGTTTCTAAATGTCGAGTTTAAATGATCATAGATAAAGAACACAGCGGCGCAAAAGAACGAGTAATCTTACCTGTCTCCTCTGTGTGAGTGAGTTGTGCAGGGACAGCAGCAGCAGCGGCGGCACACACACACACACACACACTCGTTCAACTTGTCAACAGTATCAGCGGATGATTCCACGATTAGCTTCACGCATCTCCGCGAGAAAACCCACTGCTTACTTTTTCGAATAAGCCGTGTTTTTATTCAAAGGATATGTCTCATCGTAAATGTAAACAGTGGACGTGTAAAATGCCACGGTGCTTTCCATCTAGACAACAAAAACCCTGTCAGTGTTATTGGATTCTTCCGAGGCTGGCTTTGCAATGCACACTACTACAAGTGCGTTGAGTACAGAGCTAAATCTGTCTGATACAGACTCTATATTGCAACGTTTTTAAAAAGACAAATCCGTGCTTTGCAAACCAAACCAGCAAAATAAATAAATGGATATAAATAAATAATGTCAGTGAAAAATAATAAAATGCGCATATTGTAAAAAATAAATAAATAAATAGGCCAAACATAATCTCCACACAATTTAATTAATTTAAATTATTTATTTGTCAATTGCTATAGGCTAATCTAAAATATTTATTCTTTTATTTATTTATTTCAACTTCCAATAATGTCAATGAGGGGCTGGACAGTTTTGGTGTTCCACGTGACCACACTAAAGAGGCAGTTTTAATATCATTAGCATCAGTAGCCTACTATTTGAAATGTCCTAATAAAATCTCGATTTCAGTATGGTTTGGGGGGAAATATTTAAGTTGTCCCTATTAATTGGTGAATATATTTAATCACATATTGATAAATGCTTTTTGGAATTCAAATCGATGACCAAAAACAATGCAAACTTAGTTCATTATTGTTCAAGTAGCCTATATACATTTTATACGTTTAACATAATATTTTTAAATAAATATTAAATATTTAAATGAATAATAAATATGTGAACATTTAATAAACAAATTAATATAGTAGGCCTAAATTGAATTCACTGAATTCCAGAAACTATTCAAAACTAGTGCTATAATCAAAAGTATTCTGATCTGGGTTCAGTTAGGGTTAGGGCTTCTTTCAACCTCTAAATGTGATTATTGGGGGATTATGTTTTAACGGCCAAATAAAAGCTGATCCCTGAGCAGTTGTGATGCTGTGGGCGGTCCAGTCCTCGCTTGCAGGTCCAGTTTCAGCCAATCACAGGCGAAATTCTCTGCAGACGTCAGTCAAAGCGAGGTTGGTTTACCCCTTTGTACAGTAAAGAATTAGCCTGTGCTCAAAGTTAGCTTTCACATTACCGGTACAATGAATGATTGTGATTATTGACAACACATGGATTCGTAAGTGACATATCATATCTGTTATAAACTAAAGAGAAAATAAATTCAAATGTTTGTTCGTTATTGTTCGCGGTCTTCAAGTTATCCGACCAGTTAGCAAGCTTGTTATGCTACTGCTAGCCTGCTGTCAGATCTGCTTTTTTCAGTTGACACAAGCCTGACATTAAACCTACTGGATCATTCTCAATGAATAAAGCACACTGTGGAACAAACAAACACATCAGTTTAAAGTTATCTGTCTAGCGTAATACATTTATACACCTAATAATAATATCTTTAAACGCTTATTGTGACTTACTCTAAACTCAAACTGTCAGAATATATCAGAAAGTGGAAGATTCGATTCGTGATGTGACTGTTTATGACTGTTTTCATGTATACAATGTACATAAGACAGATGTGTTCAGTGATTCTACTATGTTGTACTATTATGATTAACGTTACTTTCACATCAAAAATTTATATATATATATATATATATATATATATATATATATATATATATATATATATATATATATATATATATATATATATATATATATATATATATGCTGTTCAGCACAATATGTCTTGTAGTGTTATTTATTTATATTTATAGCTGAACTGTCTGTGTAATCGATACCAGTTTAATTTGATTTATCTTTAGATTGAGGTTTTGTAAGATTTACGTGAGAATTGTTGCTGGAGTAATGTTTGATTGATACCCTCCATCAGTTTTGATTGCTTTCCTCTGGCTTACTAGCACTGCTTTTGTCTCTTGTCCAAAATCTATTGTCTCACTCTCTCTTCCATCTCTTCCTCAAGCACCTAGCACGTCCCAGCTCTGACCTCTGACCTCACTGTGATTGAAAACTCCTGCCATCAGTGACCTCCTCATGTGCATCATCTTCTTGAAGTTTGACCCTCGCCCTGCATCCAAAAATGCCTACAGGTAGTGCACCTGTTCCCAGAAGCTTTACTTTATATGTATTAAATACAAATAGGGATATGAAAAGTTCTTGCACATGCGTGTGGGAACACAGTGTTGTTTGATTTGGTAAAAAAAAAAACAGATTTGTATAAATTTTGATAATAGTATAATGTGTTCAAATACATCTAAACCAAAGTAAAATCGTTGGCCCTTATTTAACGGTGCACTTGACACCGTCCATTGGTTGCTGAATCATGCAGAGCAAACGTTTTCAGTTACCCATGACATTGTATAAAAGCTCACAGTGAGCTATGATTCATTTTTCAGAGGGAAATGTGAAATTTATTCCACAGGCAAAAGTGTCCAGGAAAAGAGGGGGTATTATTCAGCTGGTCATGTGATCTCAACAATAAATAATACAAAAAACAGCTTTTATTATGACATTTGCCATAAATAATGTTAATTTATGTGATGTGTAAAATGGTGTGTACTGTATCAATTTGCATGTACTAGTAATCTATGTCTTCATTCCCCTTCACTACAGAAAGATTACCTCCGTTAATACTGTCAGTTTGTAACATGCTACGCTAATCAGGATTATCGCCCAGCAAGCTGTAATTTGATTATCTAATATTGAGTCAGTCACAGTGGTTTAGCGTCACAGATGACTCAACCCAGGACATACAATCTAATCAATGATGCTGTGTCTTGAAGGTTGGTTCCTATGATTTAGTGTAGCATCACCTTGTTTACAAAACAGCACAGAGATGTACTATAATTAAGATCGGCTAAATGTGTAAACCGTATCATGGAAAATAACCAGATGTTTATAGAATGTACTTCTGCTTGTTTTACCTTCTGTAACCTAGCAACTTGCTTGGTTCCACTTAGCAGATTCTCAAAAAGGGGTATGCATACCCTAGGGTACTTCATCGGATCTAGGGGGTATTTACAGTGATTTTCATCATTTTGTTTATTGTTATACCTATACAACAGAAATGTCACTTGTAATATTAAGGCTGTCTAAAGTTTCAAATAATTAGTTCTCAGCAGGGCCGGCCCGTGGCATAGGCGGAATAGGCAAATGCTAGGGGCGCCACTCATCCATAGGGGCGCCAAAATGTATGATTCTATTTTATTCATATTAATTTGAAATATTACCAAATAAAGCGAACTTAATTACAAAAAAAAACTTAACTAAGTCCCCCGCATCTTCCCGGTCCGCCTCATCAATCTCCCCCGCCGAGCTTGAAGTGCGTCAGAAATATAACGCGCGATCAGTTTAACGTTGGGAATTTGTTGTGTCGCGTCGCCTCTCGCCGCATCTAATGTAGACAGGATTGCTTTCATATTTTAGGGTGCTTGGCCGCTCGCTACAGGTGTAGACACGGTGAAAGTTGCCTGATAATTTATGACGGATGGCCGAATTGTTGTGTCATAAAAAACAGAAGCCCTCTGATGCAGGCAAGATAAGGGAAACACTGCAAAAATGCTCTTCTTATTTAGTATTTTTGTCTTGTTTCTAGTCTAAATATCTAAAAATTCTTAAACCAAGGTGCATTTACTAGATATTTTTTCTTAAGTGAGTTTATGCTTAAAACAAGCTAAATTATCTGCCAATGGGGTGAGAAAAATAATCTTGTTTCTGATTGAAATCTTGTTTCTTGTTTTTGTCCCAAACAGAAATAAGATAATTTTTCTCACCCCATTTGGCAGATAATTGTGCTAGTTTTAAGCTAAAACTGACTTCATTTTGATTTTTTCCCCCAGAAAACAAGGAAAAAATTATCTAATGTCATTTTACTAGTAAATACATATTGATTTAATCATTTTTTGATGTTTGGACTGGACACAAGAAAAAATTACTAAATAAGAAGAGTATTGTTTGCAGTGTAAAGACAAAGGTAAAGTGATGTAATGAATGAACAATTTATTTAATTGCATAGTAGTAAAATACTAATGTACGCTAATTCATTCCAGTTTTACCTTAAACTATGTGCAAACAGCTGTTCTGGGTTCTCCAGTGGCCACAGACAGTGTATTTTGTCCCCAAAAAAAATCATATCTGTTTTTTTAAACGCATGTAATTCACTTTTTTAATAGCCTAATGTTTTTTCTCTACAGTTGTGCAGTTTTAAGGGGACATATGGACATTTTAAAATGTATTTGCCGAAAATAGTAATGATATTTATATACAGGTTTATTTAAAATAGCAACATTTTATGTAAATTTCACATTTAATTTCTCAGTTTAATTCATGGTGAAAACATGAATGTGCATATTAGTGGAAGTTTGCTGCCATCTACTGGAAAACAAACACTTTTGCTAGTTCTCAATAGTTTGTGCATGAATGCTAGATGCAATTACTTGTTATTTGTGTTTAAGCTGTAATGTGGCGTAGGTGCTATTTTTGTAAAGTTTAACTATCATCAGCCTTTAAAAAAAAAAAATAATAATAATAATATCATGAACATAACGACTGGGTAGACTGGACATCATAAAACAACAACAATAATAAAAAAAAAAAACATCAATGCATTAAAACAGTACCAGTGTTTCCGCAACTTAGACTGAAAACATGTAGTGCTAAACCTTGATACAAGGAGCACCAAGTAAAATCTTGCCTAGGGCAGCAAATTGGTCAGGGCCGGCCCTGGTTCTCAGGATCTCAGTATTTTTTTTTTTGTATTGAAGCCTTAACCTATTAATTAACCTTTTAATTATGTAAGAAATTCCTGTGTAAAAACATGTTAATTTCTGTCTAAGTTGACTAATTGACTAGTTGTCCAACAGTTTAGAATATAGTCGGTTAGTAAGGTTGACTAATTTATGTAGATTTTTATTCTAAAGGCCTGTTCACACTGGGACGATTTTCGGCGCATCGCCAGTGAAAATCGCTTGGGTGTGAACACTCAATACGTGCCGAAAAAACGTCTCGGAAAAATGCTGCCGTTAAGCTATATTCGTTGCGGTGTTTACAGCCTTTTACATTTACCATTGAAAAAGTTTGGGGTTGGTAAGATTTAAAAAAAGAAATTCTGAATGAAGTCTCTTATGCTCAACAAGGCTGCATTTACTTGATCAAAAAATACAGTAAAAACTGTAATAATGTTATTTGCATTTTAAAACAGCTGTATTCTTTTTTATATATATTTTAAAATGTAATTTATTCCTGTGATGGCAAAGCTGAATTTTGAGCAGCCATTACTCCAGTTTCCAGTGTCAAATGATCCTTCAGAAATCATTCTAATATAGTTTTTTTCTTCTTCTTTTTTTGATGAATAGAAGGTTCAAAAGAACAGCATTTATTTGAAACAGAAATCTTTTGTAGCACTGTAACTATATTCACTTTAACTTTTATCTATTTAAATCATCCTTGCTTAATAAAAGTATTAATCTCTTTGAAAAAATGATAAAATCTTACTGACCCCAATCTTTTGAATGGTAGTTTATTTGATCTTTTTAGTACTTTTAGCAACAGTGCTCTTTTGCAGGTAAAACCTTCTCCTGATAGTCTTTAATTTCATCCTCTGGTACATCCATACACATTCACCCTTACATCTTTGGCCAACAAGTTACATCTCACACTGTTTTTTGAGTGTCCCACCTGCATCTATAAGATGCCATGTCAATTTATAATCCATCTTAATAGACCAAAATGCATATTGAGACACTGCATTGTGTCTGTTTTGTTGCGCTTTCAGTGTTTTTGAACCCAAGAATGCATCTTAAATGCCAAGAATGCCAAAACCATGCTAATTAATTATGCAGGGTTTTCATGACCAATTGGTCATCAGGTTGCACAGGCAACCCACTACTTAATTTGAAAATATGTAGTTTTACATATTCCTATCCCTAATTTCAAGTTTGATGTTGATGGTGGTACTGGAACCTTATTGACACTGACAAACTGTAGGCTACAACTGTAATGTCATATCATTAGCACTGACCTCTTGAGGGTATTTTACCAACAGAGGATACAATTTGGCAGGGCTCCAGACTAACTTTTTTCACTAGGAGCACAGTGGCCCCGGACTGAAAATTTTAGGGGCACAACCAGACAATTTAGGGGCGCACACCGTAAATCAACATGCTAACCAAATCTACTAATTTCCACTGTATTACTAATAAATACTTTGATAATACAGGGCTCCAGACTAACATTTGAGAGCAGTGGAACCAGCGCCACTACAGATGGTAGCATTTATCATAAGTTAATTTAATCATAAAATTACTATTGTTTTGCATTGTTTAATAAGTTAATAAGTGCAGTTACTAATAATAGTACATGTTTGTTTATTGGAAATTTAACAGTGAAGTGCTGAGCTTGAATTCTTATGCTGAAAAAATTATGTGCAAAAACCTCATTTAAGGAAATAAGGAAATTTGTAATGGTAATTGTAAACTCTTATTGAAGCTACACTGTGTAACTTTTTTAGTTTATTCTTAGCTAAAAACACTTAGTTCTTTCAAAAATATATGTGCTCGTTAATGTATATTTACTTCTTTCAAGTAATAATGTATTCTTGTAAGTTTATAATATGCCATTGAAAATACATACGGGTAAGGGGTTTGAATGCGGGTCGCCATGTTGCCCCTCCATCTTGAAAGTACCTTAACCAAAGAGGGACATACCCGTAAATTCAAGCTTCGCCTTTCGCGTTTTAACACTCGATGGCACCGTGTCGAATGTGGACGAGGTCGAACTGGAAGCCATGTTAATCTTGGACTAAATCGGCCACCGTAGGAGTTAAAACGAAATCAGAATTGAGAGGAACAGAAACTAAAATTCTCTGGATGGTCATATACCTTTTCACCACTAGATGGGGGAAAATATCACACAGTGTAGCTTTAAATGTACTATTGTTCTTCTATAGTATCATACTGAACTAAAAGGAACACTCTTTACTTGTTTTCTGTGTAATCCAGTCACCATTTGAAGAAAAGTTTTAGTTTTTCATTAAACTTTGTGACTTGCTACTTTTTTCCATGTTAAAGGGTTAGTTCACCCAAAAATGAAAATTCTGTCATTAATTACTCACCCTCATGTCGTTGGACACCCGTCAGACCTCCGTTCATATTCGGAACACAAATGAAGATATTTTAGTTGAAAGCTGATGGCTGAGAAAGGCTTCAGACAGGCCTCCATTGGCATTCAGTACAATGACACTTCCAAGATCCATGAAAGGCACTTAAAACGTTGTTACAAAGTCCATCTCACCACAGTGGCTCTACAATAATTTTACGATGCGACGACAATAGTTTTTGTGCGCAAAAAAAAATCTAAATAACACCTTTATCCAACTTGTTCTCGACTTCCGTGTGTGCCTCCACGACGCATGCGCGAGAAGATGACGTAGCGCCAGCGTTCGGGAATCCATGAAATACACACTTAAGCCCCATTTTGAGCACTACGCCGAGACCTAAAGCACGATCAATGTAGAATCCAACAGCTTAGACACGCGCGTCTTCCTCTGCTCGTAAACAAATCGCTTCTGGGTCATGTGTCCGAACGCCGGATTTGCGTCATATTCTCGCGCATGCGTCGGGGCGGCAAACACGGAAGTCGAGAACAAGTTGGATAAAGGTGTTATTTTGATTTTTTTTTTGCGCACAAAAACTATTGTCGTCGCATCGTAAAATTATTGTAGAGCCACTGTTGTGAGATGGACTTTGTAACGACGTTTTAAGTGCCTTTCATGGATCTTGGAAGTGTCAATGTACTGAATGCCAATGGAGGCCTGTCTGAAGCCTTTCTCAGCCATCAGCTTTCAACTAAAATATCTTCATTTGTGTTCCGAATATGAACGGAGGTCTGACGGGTGTCCAACGACATGAGGGTGAGTAATTAATGACAGAATTTTCATTTTTGGGTGAACTAACCCTTTAAGGCAGGGGTGGGCAACTCCAGTCCTCGAGGGCCACTGTCCTGCTGAGTTTAGCTCCAACCCTGATAAAACTCACCTGCCTGTAGCCTTCTAGTAATCCAGGACAGTGGTTCCCAACCACGTTCCTGGAGGACCCCCAACAGTGCACATTTTGCATGTCTCCTCAATCAAACACACCTGATTCAGGTCATCAGCTCATTAGTAGCTACTCCAAGACCTGATGTGGGTGTGTCAGACAAAGGACACATCCAAAATGTGCACTGTTGGGGGTCCTCCAGGAACGTGGTTGGGAACCACTGATCCAGGAGACACTGATTAGCTGGTTCAGGTGTGTTTGATTAGGGTTGGAGCTAAACTCTGCAGGACAGTGGCCCTCGAGGACTGGAGTTGCCTATGCCTGCTTTAAGGAGTGGAAATGTTGAATAAGTCAAATAAGTGCTCCTATGCCACCACCTACTGGTTATAGTGGGTTTTTTTGTTGTTGTTTTTTTGCCATAAAGTGGCCAGCACCTTTTAAACTTTTAGTTTTACAAATCATCACACTAAAAATAATATTAAAATTGGATAATATTTAGAGCTTAAAAGTGCTGTAAAAAGTGTGAAACACTTGAAAAGTGCTTGAATTTCACTCTCAAAAAGGTTGTACGAACCCTGAGATAAATAATGTAAAAATGTAATTTGACCATTTCTTCCACAATACCATGGGGTGTTACTACATTAAATCCATGGTGAATGTTTATGATTTGTGGACTGAAACCCCTGAATGTTTCAAAATGTTTCTCCTGGTCTCCACGTCAGCGCTGTTTGATCTGATATCTTTATAACAGAATTCTGCACCAAATGCTTCCCACTAGGTCCCGCTGTAGCGATGTTATTAATACTGTGGTGAATTCAAATGCTTTCTCACTGGATCTCCCAACGCTGTTTAGTAACGGTGTCGCGTGATGGAGATCGCGCTGCGATGTCTATTATTGCTCCGAGCTGATAAACGGTCCGCGCCGCACAGCTCAAACGAGTATCGCGGATCCGTTCCGCTTTCGTTTCGTTTTTCCGTCCAATGTTTCTCATATGTAACAGAAATGGCAGCTCTTATCAGTTGGGCACCGCGGTGGTCACACCAGTGCGACCTCCAACCAAATTCAGTCGCACCAGCAGGAAAAAAGGTTGCAAAATGCAACCATTTAGTTGCTGTCTGGAGCCCTGTTTGGCATTAAAAAACTCTATCATTAGCCCTCTTGCTCTATGACAGGAGGGCTTCACCCCATTCAGGTCAGTTGCATTAGTCCAGTTTAAAAACAGAAATGCCTTTTAAGATTAATGAGGGTTTCTGCCTCAATACCCAGAAGAAGTGTAAAATTATTGCAAAGTTCATTACAGTTCAAAACCAACCTTCCTCCCATCGATGGCGGTCGGTGGGAATAAACGCGTCTTTTTGGAACCATTTAATCTTCATCATGTTAACCTCTGACCTTGCATTCACAACTAGCAGCTCTGAAATCCCTTTGTGAGAAAATAGGCCAGAGGTCTGTCAGTTTACTTATATATGGCCATGATGACTTTGATATTGCTAAAATGGATCGACTTAGCTCTAATATTTTATCTTTGAAACAGATGTAACCTGTCAGAGATGTTAAAAGTCTCTGAAATACAACGTAGTCTCAAATTTAAGCTAGAAATCATTTGGATAAAACTCAAAACTACTTGTAAATTTTGTTTCTGCTAGTATTGAGCTATTAGAGACACAGTATAACCCAGGGGTTTTCAAACTTTATGATGCCAAGGACCCCCAAATATGATGAACCTTTATGAGGGACCCCTTCCTAAAATCCATCTATTTTTATACAAAAAAACATTTAAACTGTTAGATAAATAGTAAGTGTGACATTATAAATACAACATATTGTTTCTCAACTTAAATTGGCAATTAATGTTGGATGTATAAACCCGAAGAAGAATATTTTCAATAAAAAATTATTTGTATAAGTAACTTTCACAATAAATGTATGCAAGCAGCTTACATACTGTGTTAAGAAAACTGCCTTACAACCCCAGTGAGCAAGATAAAGGGGATTATAGTGAGAAAAACTCACTAGGAAGATACAAAGCAAACGTATACAATTCTGGAATGTATACGGCAAGAAAGGAGAGAAACATTTAGAAATGAAACCGTTAGAATATTCGGTAGACTTTATCCATTTTTGCTTTGTCTTTTTATTCTCTGAAATTTTCTGGGGACCCCTTAGAACCTTCTGGAGGACCCTCCAGTCTGAAAACCCCTGGTATAACCTACAGCTGAGATGCTTTATTCCGTTTCGAATCATCTAAAGCTCCTACCTTTGATATTTTAGCAGTGCCATAGTGCACATTTCTTATTTCTTGATGACGTGGATGTTAAAAATGTGATTATTTGTTGATCATGTGATCATCGTGATGAACTGCTGCCTCCAAACTGACATGAAATATAGGCCAAACACTGAACTTGAGAAGGACATGGACTGTATGTGTGTGTGTGTGTGTGTGTGTGTGTGTGTGTGTGTGTGTGTGTGTGTGTGTGTGTGTGTGTGTGTGTGTGTGTGTGTGTGTGTGTGTGTGTGTGTGTGTGTGTGTGTGTGTGTGTGTGTGTGTGTGTGTGTGTGTGTGTGTGTGTGTGTGTGTGTGTGTGTAAAGGAAGATTAAGGAAGGGAAAGTGTGAGTGCAGTGCAATTCATGACATCAAATTATTAGTTTGAAATACACTATACTTGACCTTTACTTTACTTTTATAGGTGTGGTGTGTCGTTATTTTAATGTTAAAAGGCCAAAATCAGCATTAATTGCTGTTCTCAACCCATTTTACTTCCACAATTTGAGCAGTACACTACCTTTCAAAAGTTTGGAGGCAGAACGTTTTAAAAAAAAAAAAAAATTTATTATTTATTTAAATTTACCAAATTATTTATAAAGTGACAGTAAAGACTTGTACATTGTTAACAAAAAATAATAATTTTAAACAAATGCTGTGTTTTTGAACTTTCTATTCATGAAAAAAATCTTGCATCATAGTTTCCAAAAATATTAAGCAACGTTTTCCGCATTGGTAATAAAAAAAAATATTTCTTAGGCACCAAATCAGCATATAGACCTGTTATGTGTTTGCAAACAGCGATGATCTTTTTTTGTGGGCGGAGCCTACCTGGTTGCAGAAAATGGCAGTTCTGCAGTAGCAATCTGTGGGTGTGGAAGCCACAGAATAAAATAATAAAAAAAATTGATACAATTGCGAGTTATAAAGTCCGCAAATGCAACAAAAAGAATCAAGAATGTTTAAAAGTTATCTATGTAAAATGTTATAGGTTTCAATATTATTTCATGCTGTAACTGCTATGTATGTCCCCTATGAACTGCATATGTGAATATTATGTAGATTTACTGTTTACATCAAATCCATGCTTTAATAGTAAACTAATCATTGCAGGTTTCATCAGTCCCGTCTGTGACTTGCAACATAAACGTCTACGTTTAGCTTCAAAGAGTGTTTTACGGAGGAATTCTTTAATGAAGACTGTATTTTTTGCATATAAAAATATTTTCCTCCACGCTATTTTTCTGCAGCCACTATGCATGCGCAGCTGCAAGTGATGTAACTGTGACGTCTGCTACGAATGGGTCTGTTAGAATGATTTCTGAAGGATCATGTGACACTTAAGACTGGAGTAATGATGCTAAAAAAATTTGCTTTACCATCAAAGGAAATTACATTTTAAAATGTGTAATAGAAAAGTTGTTTTAAGTTGTAATAGCATGTCATAATATTAAAGGAATATTTCACCCAAAAATTTAAATTCTGTCATCATATACCATCAAGTTGTATACATTTCTTTCTTTTGCTGAACACAAAATAAAATGTTTTGAAGAATGTCAGTTACCAAACAGTTGATGATTTGGGCCCCATTGACTTCCATAGCATTTTTTTCTTTCTTTCATATTTGGAACAATTTGAGGGTGAGTAAATGATGACATTTTCATTTTTGGGTGAACTATCCCTTTAATGTTTTTACTGTATATTAGAACAAATAAATGTAGCCTTGGTGAGCAAAAGAGACTTCTTTCAAAAACATTTAAAAAAATCGTAATGTATTAGAATGAAAATGTACACAGAATGAAATAAGATATTTAGTGAGAAAAAAATTTAGGACGGGAGTTGAGACTTGATTTTATCCAGAAGGAATTTGAACGTCCAATACAACCCTAATTTTTGTCACTCTCCATATCTGTCACATACAGAAAGAGTTTGCTGGTCTGTCTACATCACTGCCTTCTGCACTCCCAAAACTGCCTCTTGATCTACCCTTGACTTATTTTCAGCTCTCCTTTTGTCCAGTCATCTTTTTGCCATTTTTCTGTTTCAGTGAGAATGAATATCTCTCCATTTGGGCTGACAAAGAGGGTGATAACCTTGCCCAAGGTCTGGCGTAATTGACATTGTCAAGCCAGTAAGTTGTTTTCAGATGGAGAGGAGTTTTTCTGCTTTGCAAGCTGTCTCCAGTACAGAGCACATATTCCTGGGGTGCATCAACCATTGCAGATCAATCTGCAAAGCCCTCAGGATATTGCATCACTTTTTGTCTCTCTGGTTTCTTTCTTCTCTGTCAGCCCGTCAGGTCCCACAGGCTGGAAGAGCAGTGGACGTGTGACTCTCTTTGCTGTTGTTAAGCAGTTAGTGCAAGTTTTACCTTGGCTGTAAGCATGGCCAAGAAGGCAGAAAAATACATTTCTGTACACACTGAAAAATTAGCATTTTAACTTCAAGGCTTAATGCATGGATCTTTTTACTCTTGTTTTTCTATGTTCTGACCGTTTACATTCACTCAACCAACTGTGTTTGGTTAATAAATCAATGAGGTGAGTTTGACAGAACAGAGTCAGAGTTAAGAGAGTTTTGAAAAGTCGCTGAAAGTTTGACATTCATTGATCTTGTTCTTCCATTTTTATGCCTTGCTTTGTGTAGTGTATTCAGCATTGTCTTTGCACATTCTGCTGATTTATCACCAAGACAATGTTATTTAGTAGGATAACTTGATTTGTGATGGCCTTGACCATTAAGATTGTGTTTAAGCTACAAACAGTTGCATCATATGTTCTGCATCATATGCCATCATTTACCAGCAAACGTTTATGAATTTATAGTTACATTAGAGCTGTAATATTAGTGTCATAAAACACTGTATCTGTTTGACAGTCCAGTTGACAATCCAGTTGGCCCGCTATGGCATAGCTGTGTCATCCTGGTTTTATCAAGTGTACTTTTTTTTTTTTCCATTTTCAAATGATGTAAATTAAATATTAATTTAATTGCAGCATGTGCTATTTACTTTCTTTAAATTAAATCCCATTAGTTAATGCATTAATTAACATTAATGATGAGCAATGCATTTGTTACAGTATGTATTAATGTTAGTTAATAAAAATACAACTGTTCATTGTTAGTTCATGTCCATTAAATAATATTAACAAAGACAACTTTTAATTTGAATAATGTATTAGTAAATGTTGAAATCAACATTAACTAAGATTAATAAATGCTGTCATTGTTGGTTCATGTTAACTGATGTAGTTAATGTTAAATGAAACCTTGAAAGTGTTACCATAGGCTTTATATTACCCTGCTCTGTAAAATATTTGGCATCAAAAAATCAATATCGATCGACCACTACTGAAAAGTGTTTACTATAAACTTTCAGTGCTTTCATCTAGTTGCCTGTTGATTTATTACTTTATATTCTTTTAATTTTTTTTTTTTTTTTAATTTTATGCAGAATGCGTGGTTGACATTTTACAGCTTCCTGACATCTCATAGACCCCAAATGACATCAATACGCTAAGATATAAATTAATATTCCATTACACTGGAAATTAATTACAGAGAGGCTGAGCAAGGACAATAAAGCCACACACAGCAGCTTTCAGCATCGCAGCTGAGCCTTCTCTGGGCCTTAGGTGTGTAGCTGGCACAGCAGTCAGCGCTCTCCTGGGATCAGCACGAGATAAACACATTTAGGTGCACATGTGACCTCTGAGCCCATTCAACAGTGCCAGCCTCCATCTCTCCCCCTCTAACAGAAGGTCTGACTGAAAATCATCTCTTTATTGGTTAACACAATGCCCATTACCCATGAGTAGCACACTACAAAGCACAGCATGACATTTATGAGACTATATGGTTGATTCTAAAGGTGGTCTGTTTTATTATAGAAATGATATGTTATTAGTATGATTGTATAGTGAGGATACTGTGAAAGAGATCATGTGATGTCACCTTCATCTTTTTTTATGCAGGCTTATTCTGGCTGCTAACAGAGATGAGGTCTACAACAGACCGTCCAAGACTGCAGACTTCTGGGGAAGCAACAGTGAGATCCTCAGCGGTAAAGATCATTCTTATTATTCAAATATTAGAGAAATATTTCATATCCAAAGTCCAGCTTTATCTCACCAATATTTGAGACTTTGTAGACTTTGCTGTGTCACTGAGGAATTCAGATGTTGGTTTCAATTCCAACAAAGTTGCACGGAACTCTAATTAAGAAAAGTGTTTGAGTTCCTACATTTTAGGATGAACAAGAGTTTCCTCAAGAGTCTCTTGCTTAGAGTCAGTCCTTTTTTCACATAGAGAGATGTTTGCCTGGTGTGGTTTAGTCCATGTATCATGTTATTCTGGAAAATTAATTTTGGCATGTTACGTTACCAAGCACAGATTGTTTTGAGTTTTTTTATGTGCCATTTAGGGGCACGGAGTATTTGTCATAATTAAATAGCTTTGCTGGCTTGTTTATCTTTTTACTATTTAATTTTAGCTTTAATACTTTGATTATTTTTCAACTAACCAGCTAGTCAATTGGTGTGGTTTACAAGTTTATCTAGATGTTTTTATTTGAGATTTTTGAACTCATGAGGCAGATCTTGCACTGTCTAGCCTTATTTAAAGGTTAACTATTATTTAATTCAGAAAATATGAGAAAATTCTACTTGTGGCTATCTAGATTTTATACTACTATGTGTTTTACATTTCAAAGATTTGATGCCACCAGAAAATGGCAAAATTCAATTCCTCAAACGACTTCATGCTGGTTTAAACTGTGTCATCCAGTGAGTGATTGTTATATGTCAGAGCATTCGGTATAGAGAGAAATATTGAAGAAACAAAGAAGATAAGCTGCTGGCATCCACTGCTTGAGTCTCTTGCATCATGCCTTAGTAGATGGAATTCAGTCATAATCAAACATGGATGATTACCTTTTCCTCTCTTAATGTCACATTGATTAAGTGTCCATTGTCAGGATTCAACTGACCACCCTCAAGGAGTAAGAATTGTTCAATTGACTGATGACCCTCAGTCTGTAAAACAATACATCTCAGAACAGAAATCATTCATTCCCCTATAGCTGCAGAAGATCATGGAGCTTTTTCCTGTCCATGTTCCCCCTTTCAATCTTACGGTTAGACAGAACTGGATGGCCTTTAATTGATGGGTGCTTTTATGACAGTGGTAGTAGTAAATTTTGCTCTTAAGGAAGAAGCCCTTATCTGTCTGGAGGGGTGAAGTGTGGGGTGTGGATGAGCAATGATTGAGCCTTTGAGAAGGCTTTTGAGGTTGTTGTCCTATGAATTGAAGCTAATAGTTACCGAATATGAATCAGTCTGTGGTATTTATGAGTAATTTAGTATGAAGCCATGATAGCCATCTAGCACTGTTGAATTTCTGAGAATTTCTCTTTTTTTTTCAAAGCACTAGCCTGTTCTAGACAGACGGATCAGTGTGCTTGGGCCTATAAAGTTCTGTTTTCTTTCAGTATCAAGATGAAAAATATTATTCTGTACCTTCAGTCTTGGTCATTCTCACTGAACATTCCAGAGCTGTTTGTTACATCTAAATCTGATCTCCTGCTGGCTTTATTATTATAGCAAGCAGACAAGATTTAATGTCACTTTGACATTAATAACAATGTGACTTTTTGTTTTCTGTCTTTAGGCCTGGACATGGAAGAGGGGAAGGAAGGTGGTTCATGGCTAGGAATTAGCAAACGAGGAAAACTGGCAGCCCTGACCAATTACCTGGAAGCACGGCAAAATCCAGATGCCCAAGGGAGAGGTAGTGCAGATCTTTAACCCATTTGTATTAATGTACTGCTATTACTGAGCAGTGACTAGGAACACTTAAACAATCTATTACTCTGAAAAATGACTCTCAAAAGTAAGATAATTCACATTTTAAAAGCCTTCATCATCCATGTACTTTCTCTTCAAATAAGCAGGTATCCAGAGATGATTTTTCTATATTTTTTATATAAAAAGAGCTCAAGTAGATCAAGTCTCTCAAAAAAGTTGCAAAATATATCATTATGACATTCTGAACAGGGAGTCTTATGATGACAGGATCCAGTTTGCAACCAGCACCTCTATACATGCACACCTCCCAAAACATTTGTTACATTTATTTGCTTAGAATATACAAGTTTAAAGCTGAAACAAAGAACGGAAGTGCTGAGAAAGTAAAAACAGCCTAAAGGGGTTCTATCTACCACACATAAAAAATAAATTCGATTTTCAAATCAGCAAAAGAAATAATAACAGTAACTAGATTTTTACATTTTTCACAAGAAAATGCGAGTGGTGCTTGCCTATGCAAAACTCACACGATGCTAGAAATGGCCACACTCATCACAATTTCCTATAGTAGTCCTACAATATCTCTGTAACATTCTAGATATTACTTGGACTGCAAATTGTGTCCATCTTATCAACGTGTTGCTATTCATTGCCAAAGCCTTCTCAGTTGTTTTTAGCTTGTGGTAATTAGGGTATTTGTGGTAGTTGTTATGACATTGCTAAGTGGTTTCTTCTTTCTATGTAAGTCATGGCACACTTCACTGCTCAATTAAAACTGTGTTATTTAAGGTATCATTCATTAAAGGTTTAGAACAAACTTCTATCACAGAGCAATACTCGTCTTTGCAAGAACCACTAATAATAATTATAATATTGTACAAAGAAACTAAAAGAAATTAAAAGAAGAAAGTTCTATCCACACGTGCCACCAGAGTACTTTGATGTTTTATAGATGTTTCTTCAGATCAGTTAAGATTAAAATGAACCAAGATGAACCTTATTCTAATGATATAGTTTTTACCTGTATACTTTGTTAACATTCTTACTGGAAGGTCTTATCACCCACATTGCTGCAGAAGTTAATCTGAATATTAAGTAGGGTCGCTTAAATTGCGTGATTCTTAATTATTGCTGATATGTTAACATAAACACATGCAAATGGGTTGTAAGGCCAGAGATGCAAGCAGCTGTTCGCTGCAGATCTCTACTTAGCTGAACTAGACTCCTCACTGTCATCAGTCTAATGTCTGTTTAGTTTCTTCAAGGCCTCTTTATAGGCTGAAACCTCACTAGGACTGCCATCAAAAGCATGTCAAACACACCCCTCTGTTCCCAAGCCATGTCACTAAATATAATGCATACAACCCAGCTGTTATTTGGATGGTTGTATACAACAGCTGTGTGTAAGAGCTGGAGTAATATGGCTCAGTACATGTTGTTCAACAAGTTGTATTAATTTACATGTTACATTAAATCATTTAACAGATGCTTTTATCCAAAGCAACTTACAAATGAGGAGAACAATAGAAGCAATTAAATCAACAATGGGGCAACAATATGCAAGTGCTGTGACAATCCCAGTTAGGTTTTTTCTTTGTTTGTTTTTTATAAAAAAATGAATAGAATAGAAAATAAATATATTAGATTAGAATAGTAAGTGTTAGTATTATTAACAGGTTAAGTGTAGGCAGTGTCTTGAAAGTGACTGAAGACTCGGCTGCTCAGGTGAGTTAGGCAGGTCATTCCACCAGCAGGGAACAGTCCAGGTAAAGGTCTGCGGAAGTTATTTGTGCCTCTTTGGGATGGCACCACAAGGTGCCGTTCACTTGCAGAGTTAGGGCAGTAGTGAAGTGAGTTTAGGTTTGGGTGTGTAGAGCCAGTAGTTGTTCTGTAAGCAAACATCAGTGCCTTGAATTTGATGCGAGCGGCTATTGGCAACCAGTGCAAATTGATGAAGAGAGGTGTGAGACGTGCGCTCTCTTCGCCTCGTTAAAGACCACTCTCGCTGCTGCATTCTGGATCAGTTGCAGAAGTTTGACAGTGCATGCTGGAAGGAAGGCCTGCCAAGAGAGCACTGCCAAGGAGTTAAAATAAAAAAAGGGAAGTGACGTGTAGCCAAGTATGGTGACCCATACTTGGAATTTGTGCTCTGCGTTTAACCCAAGTGCACACACACACAGTAGTGAACACACACACACCATGAAGACACACACCCAGAGCAGAGGGCAGCCATATTGCTGCGGCTCCCTGGGAGCAGTTGGGGGTTCGGTGCCTTGCTCAAGGGTCTCACCTCAGTCATGGTATTGAGGGTGGAAGAGAGAGCTGGTTATTTACTCCCTCTACCTTTGGGTTACAAGTGCGACTCTCTAACCATTAGGCCACGACTGTGTAGCATTCTCCGATAGGAAGGGCCTGATCTTTCTAATTTTGTACAGAATAAGGCAAATCTGCAGGGTTGTTCTAGCAATGTGGTCTATAAAGTTTAACTGATCATCAATCACAACTCTGAGGTTCCTGGCTGTCCTGGAAGAAGTTATGAATGGCGAACCTAGCTGAGTGGATAAGTTTTGATGAAGTGTTGGGTTGGCTGAGATCACAAATAGTTCTGTCTTTGCAAGGTTGAGTTGAAGGTGGTGGTCCTTCATCTAGTCTGAAATGTCTGTCAGGCTGGCTGAGATGCGGGCAGCTACCGTCAGATGATCTGGCTGGAATGAGAGGTAGAGTTGTGTGTCATCAGCGTAGCAGTGATAGGAGAAGCCGTGTTTCTGAATGACAGATCTTAGAGATGTCTTAAAGAAGGAGAAGAGAAGTGGTCCAAGCACTGAGCACTGAGGCACCCCAGTTGCTAGTTGTTGCGACTTAGACACCTCACCTCTCCAAGACACTCTGAAGGACCTACCTGAGAGGTAAAACTTGAACCACTGAAGTACGGTTCCTGAAATGCCCATTGTCATGAGGATCTGGTGGTTAACCATGTCAAAAGCAACATACAGATCCAACAAGATGACTGCTGATGATTTGGAAGTTGCTTTCCAGTCGACTTTCCAGTCTCAGAGCTTCAATTACAGAGATTGAGTAACCAATAACTCTCGGTTGAATGGCCAGACTGGTTTTTGTCCAGGAGGTTAGCTCTGTTTAAAAAAGGAGAGACAACAGAACGTGAGCAAAAGGGAGCGGTGTGACATGTTTGCTGTTAAGATGTTTTTGTCAGTGTGTGCAGTGGAGAATTGGCCGCTGATGGTTAGTTATAGTTGTTGTTTCATTTATGACGAATGTGGCAGAGTCGTTAGCTGTTAGAGTTGGGGGAGGAGGAGGACAAAGAAGATAGGAAAAGGTTTTGAAAACTGTGCTAGAATCAGAAGAATTGTTAATTTTGGTGGTAGAATGTTGTTTTAGCATTGGAGACGTTTGCAGAGAAGGAAGAGTGAAGTGACCGATACAAACTAAGGTCAGTGGTATCTTTCGATTTGTGCCACTTCCTCTCATCCGTGTTTAGAACGATGCTCGCGGAGAACATCAGATAGCCAGGGGGCGGAGGGGGTGGCGCGGTTTGGCCTGGATGACAGGGGGCAAAAGTTGTCTAAACAAGCTGTTAGAGTGTAACAAAAAGCATCAGTAGCACTGTTAGTATCTAGTGATGAGAACTGATTCGGAGGAAGTGAGGATGAAACCATAGAGGATAGGCGGGAGGATGAGAGTGAACGTAGGGAATAGGAATTTTAGTAATTAGTTCTCAAAATCTGCCTTAAACATTTTATGCACACAAAATGAAATTAACTTTACAAGCAGTTCTCAACTGATTTCTTATCTTTCACAATCCATGCTTGTATATTTATCATGCTTGTCTTCATTTATAATTTTTACTCAGGTTCCCTGGTGTCCAACTATTTGATGGATAACCTGGACAGTTTTGGGTACCTTCGTAAAGTGTCTTCAGAAGCTCATTTATATAATGGCTTTAATCTCCTCACTGCTGACTTCAGGTAAGGAGTGGAAGGCAAATCTTGGTTGGTTCTTTTCATATACATACCCTTGCTTAAATGGTGAAAATGTTGACTGAATATTAAATTGTTTACTGTTAGCGATTTCCCTAAAGGTTTGTTTGGTTTTTCTGAAGTGCCTCTCTTTAAAGATCTCACTTTCTTTATCATTTGTTATGAGGATGACATGACAGTGATGATACTGTCTAATCTCTGGAGTCCTTGAAAGGGACAGCAGGCTCTGGTTCCACCACCTGCTCTCCATATACCGAAGCTTAAGAAATCTATTTAGAATATAGTCCGAACAGATGGCGTGTTTCCAGCAGCATGACTTTCTCAGAGCATAGTAATTTGAGGTAATTTAAGAAGATGAGGTTTCATGATTCCACATATTAAAGTTAAAAAATAATGACAGTTATTGAAATAATTTAGATTTAGCTGGATATAGTAGTATGTATTTAAAACAGCGAACTCTGCGATTGTTTTTTTTTCTTTTGTCTTCAATTTAATCAACTCCTACCTTTTATCTAATGATGTTACTAATATATTTTCAGTTGTGACATTATCATTATCATCACTCATTATCATTTAAAGGCACAGTATGTAAGTTTCGCCGCTAGAGGTATCTTATTCAAAACAAAGGTGTAGCTTGATGATGCCGTGAATGAGCGTGGAATTGACTCTTCACCTCCATAGTTGATGGAAAGGAATCCGACGGACTTGGACGGTATTAAAGGGGGGGTGCAACACTCAGTTTCAATCTCATGTAAATCTTGAGTACCTATAGAGTAGTATTGCATCCTTCATATCTCCGAAAAGTCTTTTAGTTTTATTATATTTATAAAAGAAAGATACGCTGTACCGAGTCTGAGAAAAAAACGAGCGGTTGGAGGCGTATCGTGTGGGCGGAGCTAAAGAGTCACGAGCGCGGGCAGCAATTGCGTTGAGAGTGTGTGAAAGTTGTGACATCCTTAAACGTGGAAAAAAAAAACTTTATCCTAAATAAACCATGGAGATCAATCAGATTTAGCCATACATATATGATCCAAATTCAGATCTAGAGGCTGAAATTGAACAGGAGAAGCAGCAACGACGACTACAGCAGGACGTCTCTGTGGTATGTAACGGTTTTGCATGTCAGACTAGTGTGTTTACATAGAAAAACAATGGAATAGTAAAGTTAGCGCATTTGAATGAACGAGTCGATAGCTAACAACGCACAGACATTTGAAGCAGTTTTACTCACCACCTGCTTCCAAAACACGAGTCACGACCGTAAACCTTAATCGCTGGGACCGGCGTCGAACTGGGCCTTGTTTATAAAATGCAGCCGAAATTCAGGGAACAAACAAAACACTTGTACAACTCCGTTGCTGCTCCGGAAAAACAAACTCCATCCACTGTCCCATTAACGCTGGGTTCTTTGGGAAGCTGTACAGGGTTGTCTTGCCTTGCAAACACACATCTTTGGTGACACTGTTGATGTCGTGAAGTCCTGTGACTGCAGCGCAGCCGAGCAAAGCGCTTTGATGGGCATACTGCTTTCGCTCTCTCGCTCTGGTCTACGGATGCGTGCGCCCTTCCGGGAGAAGTGCCCTTAGGACCCGTATAAGGAAATTCCGCCCCATTTGACAAAAAAAACTGTCTAAAACTTGTTAGAAACCGGGAGGAGTATTTTTGGCACAGAAATACTCCTTAAAACGTCCAACTTTTTTTTTGGAAACTTTGTCCATGTTTAGCATGGGAATCCAAGTCTTTTACAGTGTAAAAAGCTCAGTATGCATGTAACAGCATTTCACCCCCCCTTTAAGCAGGATGCGCCGAGAGCCTTTCCCTTGGGAGCAAATGCAAAATAATACTTCTCTCTAAATAAATGTATATGACAATCCATATGTTTTTCTCCAATGTACAGTTTTTCCCCCACAGTAGATGCATAAGAGGCTCATATTTCATATTAAATACATAGACTTTAAGAATTTGATATCATAGATAAAAAGCACAGATTTTTTTTTTATTTTTTTTTTTTTACAATAAATCTTTAGACCTTTCTAATGATTTTTAGTCATAAGCTGTCTGCATATTAACAGGTAACCCAGCAGTTTTTTTGAAAATAAGATTTCTGTAAAATATAAATGTTATTATTAGTAGTATTATTATTATATTGTTATATTTATTCTTAAATACTCTTTTTTTTATTTTTTAATAATTAAAATGTTATTGTAATAGTAATATTTCTAATTTTGTTAAATATTTGTATTTATCGAATATAATTATTATTATTAGTCTCATTAATATATAAACATTAATATATAAAATGTTATATGCATACACTTTTCATTTGTAAAAAAACCACACAAAAAAACGCATTTTAACCAGAATAATCGCAATTAAATATCTTCCCCAAATCGTGCATCCCTAGTTTGGAGTAGCCTGTGCAATCTCTATTAGGCTATTAATATGCTGTTTTGTAATCTATTCTATGTGAGGGCAAGTTTGTTTTAGCCTATTTTCATTTTGCGCCTAAAGTTTTGGGCATTTGGCACCTTGTTGGCTGTGGAGGGTTACTAATGTCATTGCTTTATCTGTAAGTTAAATGAATGCTTTTTCAATGACTGAATTCATTGAAATAAAATGATTTTTTTATTTTTTATTTCTTTGATTTAAATAATTTTGGTAATGCGTCATATAGGTCTTAAATTTCAATCTTTATGGTCTTAAAATGTCTTAAAAAGGTCTTAAATTTGACTTACTGAAACCTGCAGGAACCCTTCTTTAAGGAGAACTGTCCTCTTTATTTCTTTTAATTTTTCCAGATACATTAATCATAGCAGTTAGCTATGAGATAGAGACTTGGGGCAAGACATCATCACCCCATCCTTTAGCTTGCTGAAAGGCTGTCAGCTAATGTAGTGATGTATTACTTAAGTCCGTGCTGTCATCTGAGGGGCTGGAGGGATAATATTTGTCCATTCATCTCTGTCTTTTCAAGCCTGTATTTATAAACGGAAAATACATTGGAACGCCACTCCGAATCCCGAACTCAGTAATGGAGAAGAAAGCGATAGCCATGGGGAGTGTTATTCATTTGTTTACCCTTTTAATAAACAAGATCATTATGTAGCTTATTGTACTCTCCCTTTCTTTCCTCAGCCACAAAGAACAAAATGATACATGTCCAGATAAACTCTGAGAAATGACAATGGGCATTTTGTGCTGAAATCAATACAGCTGTCTTCTGTAAATAGAGATGGCATTTCCAAAATAATAAAGAGATTTTGTTTGTTCCTCTACAGGGATGTGACTGACAACACTGATAATAGCCTAATGTTGTATATGATATTTTAGCCCATTGAAACATTTACCTGCTTGTTTTATCAGGTTTGGTATTCAAACTCCACTTGATACTTGATAGAGAGTGTTGCTTACAGCTTTCACATATAGAGTATATAGATTATTTCAAGTCTCATGAGGAATCAAATTTCCTTTGATCTTTGGCAATTAAAGGTCATAAACTGTTCATTCGGTTTTTTTTTTTTTTTTTAAGAAGTATCTTATTTTTGTAACAATGTAAAAGTATTTAATGTCACTTTTGATCAATTTAATGCATCCCTGCTGAATAAAAGTATATTTATTAAATCTATAAAATCTATTTAAAAAATCTTACAGACCCCAAACTTTTGAATGGTTGTGTAGATTTTTGTGCTCATATTATGAGGAATCAAATTTTCCTTGATCTTTGGATATTAAAGTGTTAATTTTGTTCATTTCAGAACGTCCTTCCCAGTGAGAAAAGACCATTTACTAAATCGGAACTGCAAAAATGGCTCGTTCTGTACTTCTGCATCTTTCTGGTGTCTGGCAGATTAGTTCATTTGTACAGATCCACATATGACCTGCATCATTTGCTTGTCAGCAATGCCTTTTCGATCACGGTAGGGTAGAGGAAAAGGGATACAGAGGAAGCAGAATAGGTACTGTCTGCCAAACTTTGTGCTCTTCCTGGCTATCTGTATCCTTCTGAAAGATCTCAACTTTAGGAAAGAGTGGCTGATGTAATACCCGCCAATCATTTTAGTCCAATTTCACTTCACAGTTTGAGTGGCACATTTCAGCGTGGATTGTGCAAAGCCTGAATTACATTCTGACAGGATCAAAACAGAGGCTACTTTAAAGGATGGAGCTGTTAAAAACTGTATTGGAGCCATATATCAGAGGCGGGCAGTTGTGAAGTATTTTTTAGTATATGTACTTTATCAGTGTTTTTCTTTGGAAAATTTTGACTTTACTACATTCTAAAGCATAATGTCATACTTTTTACTGCACTAAAGAGTATATACTCTATATTGCCAAACAAAAATTGGGACACCTGCCTTTACATACACATGAACTTTAATGACATCCCATTCTTAATCCATAGGGTTCAATATGGAGTTGGCTCACCCTTTGCAGCTATAACAACTTCAACTCTTCTGGAAATGCTTTCCACTAGATTTAGGAGTGTGTTTATGGGAATTTTTGCCCATTCTTCTAGAAGCACATTTGTGAGGTCAGGCACTGATGTTGGACGAGAAGGCCTGGCTCGCAGCAGTCTCTGCTCTAAAGGGGGGCGTACACTGTGCGAATTCGGACACTCAGGAGGTTGTGAGATATTGCACACGCTACGAGTCAGTTAACTTGATAATCGCATCAAAGCAGCTGGTATACGGTGTGTGTATGCTATGCACTCTGTATGGTTGAGCTATAGCCTAATAATACTCATCGATCTCATTGTGACGTGGTTATGCATGATTTGGCAATAGGGGACAGCCATACGCTGGTGAAAATCGGGCCGACTCCCCGAATTTTTTAAACATGTTTAAAAAATATTGTGAGGTCGGGAGGTGCTCGTAACCTGCTCGGCTCGTCTCATAATTCCTATCACATGCTGCGAGCCGCGAACATATGAGCATCCACGATGTCCACGCGATTTCTCCAGAGAGAAAAAAATTGTCTGCGAGCTTGTATGACAGCAAAAATCGCACTGTGTACGCCTAGCTTAATTCATCCCAAAGTTGTTCTATCAGGTTGAGGTCAGGACTCTGTGCAGGCCAGTCAAGTTCATCCACACCAAACTAGCTCATCCATGTCTTTATGGACCTTGTCTTGTGCTCTGGTGCCCAGTCATGTTGTTCCCAAACTGTTCCCACAAAGTTGGGAGCATGAAATTGTCTAAATGTCTTGGTATGCTGAAGCATTAAGAGTTCCTTTGACTGGAACTAAGGGAACAAGCCCAACCCCTAAAAAAACAACCCCCCCTCACCATAATCCCCCCTCCACCAAACTTTACACTTGGCACAATGCAGTCAGGCAAGTACCGTTCTCCTGGAAACCGCCAAACCCAGACTCGCCTATTGGATTGCCAGACAGAGAAATGTGATTCTTCACTCCAGAGAACACGTCTCCACTGCTCTAGAGTTCAGTGATGGCGTGCTTTACACCACTGCATCCGCAGTTTTGCATTGCACTTGGTTATTGAAGGCTTGGATGCAGCTGCTCGGCCATGGAAACCCATTCCATGAAGCTCTCTACTCACTGTTCTTGAGCTAATCTGAAGGCCTGTAGCTATTGACTCTGCAGAAAGTTGCCGACTTCTGTGCACTATGCGAACATTCTAACAACTGGACATAAGGAAAAAAATATTAAAATAAATATAAGTATAATAAATAAAAAAAATTCATGATATAATTTGACCTGATAAATCTTTAAACTTAAAACTTTTTTTCTGTATATTATAAGACGTGAGGTTATTTTATGTGTGGCATTTATGGGTGTAGTTGGATAATGTTACTGTTATGGGTGTAGTTAAAATTAGATTCTTGAAACATGGGTGTGTAACCAGAAAAATTTTGTCTGCTGACTAGTTGACCGAAAGTTTTTTAGCCGTGTGATACTTGATCTGTCTGATCCAATTCTCAAAGCAAAATCACATTGGCAAAGTGGTTAAAACTGAACAAAAAGTTCACTATTTGAGTTTATTTTGTCAAAATATTCAGCATATGTCCTGACTTTACCGAAGTCTCCAGTACAAAAATTATTTGTAACTTGAGCTGATTGTTGGTTTTCTAGCAATTATTATGCTGCATTAATACATCATTTGAAGGCTGTTTGGCTGTTATGCACCAGTGTTTAGAGTTTTTCAATGAAATGAATGCATTAGTGGAGATAGATAGGGCAAGTATTAAAAGTTATTTTGTTTGTTGTGTTAGTTTTTTTATAGACCCCGATGACATGATGGGGGAGTTATGTATATTTAAACAATAAGGTACAATATACTATGTTGTGTTTTAGCATTGCTGGAATGTTGACCAATCAGCATCCATGACTGGAACTAACTTTATAAGTATATAATATAAAAACATTTTTGTAGATTAGATGAATAAAACTGAATACAGAGAGAAAATATATTTTGTAATCGCATATCCTCTGTGCACTTAATCCTCCTAAAGAAAGTAAAGTAGCTCAGCAAAATGCCATTAATAAACATTCAATTGAAGATTCCTAAAACAGATGTGGTTTTACTGAAAGTCAGCATTCTGCATACATATTCTGCATACTTATTTTATCCCTAGTACTTATACAACAGGCTCTAGTCTCCAGAGTCCTGAGGCTTCTGAAGTCCTTTCCTTTCTGTCTGTCTTTCTCTTCGTCGTGGTTTGCCATCACTGCCAAACTGTTCCACCGGCATTATTGATGTAAATATACTTCCCTCTCAAGGTCTTTCGAAAACCCTAAATTGGCCATTTCTCTTTTCGTAGCCATCCTCCTGTGTCTCCTGGGCCAATAATATCTAAATATCTATCTATCTATCTATCTATCTATCTATCTATCTATCTATCTATCTATCTATCTATCTATCTATCTATCTATCTATCTATCTATCTATCTATCTATCTATCTATCTATCTATCTATCTATCTATCTATCTATCTATCTATCTATCTATCTATCTATCTATCTATCTATCTATCTATCTATCTATCTATCTATCCAGTCTGTCTGTCTGTCGGTCATATAACCTCATATATATATATATATATAAAACAATACATGGAAATAAAGTATATTATGTTGCTGTAAATATGTGTTTGATTGTCTTTTAGCAGGGAGCACTAACACATTTTTTCTCCACTGTTGTTGGATACAGGGTCAATGAAGACACATTGTGTTACTATGGAAACAAGGGCAGTTCGGAGCCCATTCATCTCAAAGCAGGTTTGTTCAGTCCCTCGGTTAGCACTTGCATAAAGCACTGCTGTTTGCTGTGGTACACCTACTGTCTGCATTACAGACCACTTTCACTCATTCAGCACCAGATAGGTGGGTGTCTCAAAACTCACAGGAAGCGATGGATGATTGTGTTTGTTTCAGCAGGAATCTATGGGTTGAGTAACTCTCTTCTGGAAACTCCTTGGAGAAAACTGCAGCATGGCAAACAGCTGTTCACCAGTGTAGTGAGCAAAACACTGCCCTCTGATGGCTTAGTTCAGGAACTGCTCCATATCCTCAATAATGAGGAGCTGTAAGTGTGCATGCTGCTTCATTATGAAAATAAGTATTCTTTTGCTTTTTTCTTCCGTTTCTCTTTATCTTCCATCTACTTTTATCTTTCTTAAACAATCAAACCAACATCCATCCTCTTTGATCCTCAAGAAGCACTTGAGACATAAAACAAATAGATTTTGAGATAGTTACTTTATAGAATCTTTGAAGTTACCAGCAGCATGATTTTTGAAACCTTTTTTATTTCCTCAGGTTTTATAATGTAAATGCAGACAGCATATCATAATGACATTAGATATTAAAATGCAACATCGGATAAATCCACGGCTTATGTCCATGTTAAGCATTGTGGTTTGTCACTGTTTTAATACGCATTTCCTTTTTATTTTAGCACTTATCAAAGACAGGCTGGTAGCCTTCCCATATCAGCAATGACCTTTTAGATCATTTATGAGAATGAAACAGAGACATCTCATTAGACAATATGAACCTATTTGCATTCATAATAATTATGTATTATTCATCAGTAAGGGTTATTTATGAAAAATGTAAGTTTGCCCCAAACTTTTGAACAAATGTGTGTGTGTGTGTGTGTATATGTATAGACGAGTTTCTGTACAACGTCATCACAGAGATACGCACACAACTAGGAGGCAGAAAGCAGCACTTATTACGGATATATATATAAAGCATATATATATATATATATATATATATTAGCTAAATAATGAAGATTATGAATCCAGGCCATTAATAGGGCAGATTGGGATCCCGGAGGTCCTATAATATATATATTAAATGTACAGAACATGTATAGCAATATCACATGAGAGGGTGTAGTTTCACAATAACACTTTTATTTAACTTATTAAAATTATTGAGACGTTAAATGATATTTCAGAGCTTCTCATTGAAAATTAAGTGTCTGCACAGAGATGCATTAAGGGCACAATTAGGCCCTTATGTTATAATGCATATTTTATGTAGCTACATTACATACAGTGCTTAATTTGTAAATGAATTATTGCCGGGTCAAAAATGGCAATTAAAAGACGCTGTGACCGACACTGACCATATAACTTTAGTTTTCCCGGAACATAAAATGACAGCACAGCTGTAAGAGCATCGTTCACAAGTTTCTGCACTGCCCTAACTACAGCCTATAGTGTATTATTCTGTCACGTATTTAGTGTTGAGTCCAAAAATCATTCAGTTGATCAGTGATATTTTCTCACCGACGACATTGTTGCCTTTTCATACATCACAACTATTCAGTGTTTTCAACCACATACTGTTTATTTTAGGTTTCAGACATTAAAAATCGAGTACTATAGCCTATAGAAAATACAGCTAGTCTATAATTGGTTCAATTCCAGTTCCATACACTGATGTCTATGGAAGCTACAATAATAATCCTTGCAATTATAATTTGACAATTATAATCACATGTCTCTGTCTGGCAATCCGATAGGCGAGTCTGGGTTTGGCGGTTTCCAGGAGAACGGTACTTACCTGAGTGCATTGTGCCAAGTGTAAATTTGATTTTATTCATATCAGATAGCCTGCACATTGTGTATGAAACAAAGTTTACTCTATTCTTCTCCCAGTTCACTGGCCACTTACTTTTATGCATTTCAGAAAAATTTATGAATTTACATGATGTAAATACAGCAGATCCTCTGAATAGCGGTGGAAACTCATCGCTCGTCGTTATAGACTATCAACTAACATGATCATTATAAATGTATTTAAATGATACAACACCTTCACTTCCACATTGAAAATCGAAATATATCATATAATTCATGATATAGTTAACAAGTCTGTCAATATTTTGAATTAAAAAGGAATATATGTCATAGTCTGCCTTCATGATGTGTCGCCAAGGAACTACTCGACATTGCGGTTTTGCACCCGTGCGCACCCAGTATTGTTTGTATACAAGAAACCCGTCTCTCTCTCTCTCTCTCTCTCTCTCTCTCTCTCTCTCTCTCTCTCTCTCTCTCTCTCTCTCTCTCTCTCTCTCTCTCTCTCTCTCTCTCTATATATATATATATATATATATATATATATATATATATATATATATATATATATATATATATATATATATATATATATATATATATATATATATATATATATATATATATATATATATATATATATGCATTCTTCAATTACTCAGATCTTGATCAAAACACCAGAATGATTTTGTACATTAAAGGAATCTCACCTCTACCTTTTCCAGAAACACCCCGGACCCCACGCAGGAGAGTCAAGGTGTGGGCTACAGCAAGGCCATGCTCCGAGCCCTGTCTGCAGTGTGTGTGCGCTCACCGGGATATGGCACAAGGTCCCATCATGCTATTCTTATTATCACCCCTCTCTCTTTCTCTCTCTCTCTCTCTCTCTCTCTCCATAGAAAATGCAGCATGAACTGGTTGAGTGTCACCCTGATCTATTTTACCCTCCAGTTTTGATGTTTAACTGGGGTCATATTTGTGTCTATCCATCACAGGACCAATACAGTTATCCTCATCGACCGAGAGGGAAACGTGAGCTTTACAGAGCGCACCATGCTAAACTGTGACATCACCCAGTGGAGCACAAATAGCTTCCACTTCAAACTGCAGGAATGAGGGCCAGATGCCAGGCCAAGGGAAGAAGACCCTCACGCTGTGCCTTTATCTAGCCACTATCTGCTCAAGCCATGCAGCACCATTGTTTCGACCCATATGAACATGGTTAATTTTTACTACAGCCCTGTTCTGAGAGGAAGATTGATTGCACTTTCCCTTTTTTCTTTCTAATTTAGCTCAATAATCGATGGCTCACAAGAAGGCTCACACAGAAGCTACGGACAGATTTCCATATGGTTTACAATGTTTAACTCCATCCACAGATTTCCCCTCAGATCAGAGCACAAAGGTCTGCATATTCCATCTGGATCCACTCATAAGGTGTGATTTTGAGTGCATGTGATTCTCTCTAGATATATTATCATTGGCATGAAATGCTGTTGACAGAATTTGAGGAGCAAGATGTCTACTGCCAAAGAATAATTGTGTCAGTCACAATCATCATGAACACAAGAAAATAAATCGTCTTCATAATCTTGCACAATGTAACATTTGCTTGCTATTCGGTGCGGTAGGGATCCACTGTAATACATTTCACTCAGGAACACATTGAATGCTACTGGCCAAATTTTTTTCCTTCCTTTTTTTTTTTTTACTTTAAACAGTCATTAGTTTTCAATCATTAGTTTAAAACAGATATAGATTATTTTCAAATTGAATTTTTTTGTTTGATATTAAATTAAACCAATTTTGATTTAACTTTGTAATGTTCACAGTTTGAAGTCTGTATGGTTTTATATCTCCATCGCTGCTTTCATAATGTTATCTGAATTCTAATATCAACCCATCGTTATGTCAGCTGTCAGGAATCTGAAATGAACATGTCATTTGATGTCACATCTTTAGTTGACAGCGGTGTCCCTGAAATTTCACCTTTTAAATGACAGTTACGTCCACATGTCTGAATATGATAATATGCTACCTTGAAACAGGCCCTAGATTAGACAGAGTAACATTCAGTTACAATTAATGATTCAAAATTAGTCCCTGATATTTTAAGCTTGTGCGTGTTTTATCTTTTCAGTTAACGACAGTGAAAAACAGATATGTTTTTAGATACAATTATCTTATCTGAACTGACAGCAACAACATTTTAGCTACTACCAAGGTAACTGAAATCAAGTGTGGGAGCTCAGGTATTTTGTTCAGTGCAGTGACCTATGTTAGTTTCCCTTGTCTTCATGTATGTCAAGAATAAAGCATTTACAGTGTTTCTTAATAGATATGTGAATTACTGGACAACTTAAAAACAAGCCTGTTGTATTATCTATTGCATCTGTCAACTAATATAGGGGTGTGACTGATTGTGGTCTGCTGCCATCTAGGGAAATAAAAAATTTTTTTTTAAATCAGGCGAAGCTGATCCTAAATTAAAATCCAACAAATTAATTTCATTAGTGAAAGGTATCTTGAATGAATTAGACTAGGAAAATGTCCTTTACCTTAACACATATAATTGAATGAGAACAAAGAAGGAAAGCCACTGAACACACACTTTTACAACCCAAATATGTTCAAATAAATTATTTTAGATCAGACTCCTTCATCCTGTGCATTCTTACTATTTTCAGTTTTCATTAAAGTTAAGTCAGTTCATTCATGGTCATGGTATTAAATAAGTTGGATTTAATCTTCTCAATGTCTATTTCCATTCTGCATTTCCAAAGAGTGTAATGAAATGTAAATTTTGAGAAATTAAAAAAGCACTTCTGACTCAGTAGTGATCAGGTGTATAAAAATCCATTACACAATTTAATGGAAGAACAAGTCATACATATCATTAATTTTCTTTTGGCTATATTAATGATATCTTCGGGCATATAGAAATGTGATTTGCTGCATATAGGCAGACACAATAAACATTGAATCCGTAACTGAGATTACAAACATAAAACACAAAAATGCAAATGTTTTATTCAATCATAACACGTTACTATAAAAAAACTTTTATATGAAAAGAGAAAATATAAAATCTTAAGGAATAGTATATTTGAAATATATTTGCTGAGTTATTCTTGACTTATATAATTGCATTCTCAATATAACATATTAAATACATCATACCAGAGTTCAGCTTAGTAGAATGACAAGGGTAATTCTTACAGCAACGTGACAGCTAAGAAGGACGTGAATGTTATCACTGTTACACGTATCATTTTAATAACAAGGAAAATGTCTGTCACCCTACAGCACTGTGATAGAACATAGCATGTACTCCAGACAATGTACCCAATAATTCACATTTTAGTTCATTTTAAACAGTATTCATGGATCAACCAACACGTTAAATGCCGATAAACACATTCTGGCCAATTACCTATATGACTAATAAACTGGATAAGTTTCTAACATAAATATTATACTACACATACAATGACTAAAATGTTTAAATGCTGAATAAAAATGTGCAATCCACCTTTAATATATAGTCTGCTCTTGCCTGAATGTGTGCTAATGTTTTTATTATTATTGCAACCAATGAGCTATTAAAAAAAGCTATTAAAAAGGTGTAGGCCCGGTTTCACAAACAGGACTTAGTCTAAACTAGGATTAGGCATTAGTTCAATTAGTACATTTAAGTAACTTTTATAAATGTGCCCTAAAAAAAACATTTCCGGTGTGTATCTTAAGACAAAACAATGGCACTGACATATTTTAAGATACATCAGTGCAAGTTTCTTTCAGTTAACACAACTCAAAAATGCATTTTAGTCTAGGACTAGCTTAAGCCTTGTCTGTGAAACTGGGGGATAGTGATACTATAATATTTTAGTCAGAGGACAGTAGCTATGCCCACACACTATATTATTGGTTTCTCTAAGAATCACCACCTATAATGCATTTCAAAATGTTATACATTTTAAAATTGTATTTATAAAATAAAAATAAAAAAGTGGATAATGCTGCAAAATTTCAAATGATTCGGGTATATCAATATAATTTACATTATTTTATTGTATGTATTTTATGTAACCATAAAACAAATAAAATCAAGGCAAGTCTTTTTAATGAACCTCTTCATTACGCTGTTGTGCCTTTGAACGTCGCTGTATTACCATTATGGTCTTGACCGTTTTATACAGTCTATGGCGGTTTCTTTCGAGCCCCTCGGCCGCCGTACTTTGGCATTGTGGGTAAAGTAGTCATCTGAAACTTGCTACAGCTAGTAGCGCATTCATTTCAAATCGACAAATAACTACAATTACAGTGAGGCGCAAGGAACAGGTTTAGCAACAGTGCCTTATCTTAAAGCTACAACCACAGTTGAGTGAGGTTGGAAGCAGGGAGTAGCAGGACTTGAGGTATGTGAATATGAATGTCTTATATGCTTGTTAAACATTTTTTTTCTCACAAATATTTCCAGGAGGACTCTGTATCATCTCTTGAACTCACTTACAAGCAGTAAGGAATTTGCCTCTCTGGCGTCAGCAATCGTTCCAAGGTTTTGTTGGACTCTACGGCTGTCTCAAAACCGAGTGAGCTGCCTACCAAGACAGCATTTTCTGTCTCTGTCGCGTTCGAATGGTTTACGAAAATGCTATCTAAGAAGGCAGCGCACTGGGTTTCGATACACAAACCGTTGTTAGCTTCATTGCTATTGAACACGGAATTGCTACCTGAGAATTGAGACAGGCGGTCATTATATTTAGAAACGAACCAGAAGAGATGCAAACTGTGTTTGATTGTATAACGTTACAAGATATCGTGAGATCAACGAAGGCCGCCTGAATGATACTTTAGTTGGTAACACAAATGAGTGACATGAAGTCAGCCGGATATTCACCTGCACGAGTTGTTGATGTCAACATCAGTAACAGATTTTTTTTGTGTGCTGATGCTTGTAGTCTATATCCTAAAGTAAGGTTTAGATTTTCTGATTATGCTTGAAAACCTAGTAGGCCGACTGTCTGGACCGCATTGTAGTCATCATACCACAGCTCTTAAGTGGTCTGCCACTTATCGGTGTTGCTTTCCAGCCAGGTTTTCAGATAGCATCATGTGGCAGTCATGTGCAGAATTCCAGTACAGCTTAAGTTTTTATAGCGAAGTTCACTGCAGCATAGACACCCAGACTGCAGGATATGACTTATATGGACTAGAAGTGCTCTTTGTTACAAAATCAAAGGGCAAATTGCCAATGGAAACAAGCTCTAAAATCCCCTAAAATTGGTGCATGAACATTAGCTTGGCTGCTTTAGTTAAAGTAAACATAACATCAAAATCATTTCTCTTTCCTTTCTAAAAGTCAGGATGAAATGAAAATTCACCCCATTTTCTAAATGCATGCTATCGATCTTATTGTACATGATTAATTCATGCATGTTCCTTTTCCTTTTTTAATTTGACCTCATCATTTTAAATCAAACTGACATCCTAATCTTCCAGTGAAACGACAGACATCTCTCTGGTGACATATGCTGGACTTCTCCAATCATTTAGTCTGCTTAAACCTTTTTACAATCCAATCTGCCATCCATCCAATCAACCAGATTGAACCAAGCCCCGCACATTTTTGATTATCTGTTGCACTCACAATATAAGATGTGATTTAATGCACGTTAATATTTAATACAATTATAATAACTTGCTCCACCTTGAAAGTTCTTTTGTTTACGGCTGATGTCAACCTGTCCATTTACTTGTGTATCTTATTGAATATTCTATCTCGCTCTGCAAAATGTCACGTCATAGAAGTGAAATGAATTGGGAATTTTGTCATGACTTTTAAAGTTGGCTGTTAATGTTTATTTTAATGAAAGAATTTGCGATAACCTGTCTTAAGTCTCTCTCCTCCATTTACCTCCTTTGTTTCCAAAACACTGATCAGGCCTGGATTTGGCAGCCAGAAAGAAGGGGCAGCGTGGCATCCCTCTCCTCCTCTCATGTCCCCTCCCTGTGTGTCCTTGCATGTCAGTGCCCCCTTGTCCTCCCCCCCTTGTCTCACCCCGCCAGCCCACTGTGTTCCTCCCCCTCATGCTTGGGACAGACTGGCCTCACCGTCAGACCAATGACTGCCTGGATCATACTGCCTGTCAGCCTGGCTGCCTTCTCTATCACTGGGATATGGATAGTGTGAGTTTCAATATGCTGTCACCCTTGACCTGTTCATTATTATTTGTTACATCAAATAGTTTCTAAAAGTTGACATCAGAGCTTTACCTCCCAAATATATAGATTTAAATTGCAAACAATATAGTGATGCTTTGCTCTGTCCTCAGATATGCTATGGCTGTAATGAACCACCATGTTTGCCCTGTCGAAAACTGGTGAGTTGGGCTTATTTCAGTCAGTTTATTTAGAGAATGTGATGTTTACATCATTTGATTTTCAATGCTATTATTTTAAAGGTCGTACAATGTGACCTGCACAGAGGAAACGGCCAAGCTGGGCTTCCAGAAAACATGCTGCACCATTCAAGACATCCCCCTCATCAGGTAGTCTTTATTTTGAGCTCTTCCTCTATTTCAAGTCTGCGTGTATTTCCAGTGTGACCTGACAATGTCTTTGTCTTCCCTTTGATTCAGTAAATGTGGATCTTACCCTCCCGAGAGCTGTCTGTTCAGTCTCATTGGTAATGTGGGAGCTTTTATGGGTAAGACCGTTTTTGTTCTCATATTTCCACACATTCTACACCAGCAGTAACTTATCGAATAACAGGGAACAAAGCATGATGGGAAGCGTTCAGCAACCTTGCATTCGATGCTTTTTGAGTCACGATGCCAGAGGTGTCGCAAAGATGGATGCCTGCATGAGGGGACATGATAAATATTGCATCGTCACTGATGAATGTTTTCTGGGGTCGATTCATTATGTTGTGTGTTGATATATTGATATGATTAGGGGTTTGATTGTCCTTATCTTGTTGAAGGTTGGCTGTCATCGGCTTATATTTGTGTTGTTGTGATATGAAATCAGAGGTGTGTTATTACACACTTTTACACACCACATCAGAATGCATAAAATATCAAGCCCTTATAATAAATAGAAGTTAAAAACCATAAGAATTGTGTGGGCAAGTACAGCTAAAAAGTAACATAATATAAATAAAGTTGTTCCCAAAAAGTATTTGGATACTAAAGTCATGCTTCAGAATGTATACATGTCTTTGTATTATAAAACAAAAGATCAAATCAAGTAACATTTATTTTAAATATTTAGCAGCACAAAGCAGAGAGAGAGAGAGAGAGAGAGAGAGAGAGAGAGAGAGAGAGAGAGAGTACAAGACACATCAAACAGATTTTTTTTTTTTTTTTTACTTTCTATTTCAGATAAATGCTGTTCTTTAGAACTTTCTATCCATCAAATAATCCTAAAAAAAATTTTTTTACACCACTGTGTTCAACTGATAATAATCATAAATGTGTGTTGATCATCAGATCCTCATATGAGAATGATTAGTGAAGGATCATGTGTCACTGAAGACTGGCGTAATGATGATTTGATCACAGGAATAAATTACACTTTACTATATATTCATATAGAGAACAGTCACAACAGAACTGTCACAATATTACAGCTTTTTTGTATTTTTAATAACATAAATGCAGCATTGGTGAGCAGAATGTAAAAACATTAAAAAAACTTACCGTTCTCAAACTTTTGAGGAAGTGAGGAAGTGCTAGTGTATTAGTACTTCCTCACTTTAGTTCAATTTGAATAAATTAATTTGCTTTGCAAGTAATTTTGTAATTCTGCATTTCCTTTTGTACTTTTTTTTTTTAATTGCGTGATATAGGTCTTAAATTTAATTCATAATAGTCTTGAAAAGGTCTTAAAAAGTCTTAAATTTGACTTGGGTGAAACCTGCAGATACCCTGTTCTAACACACACTACCGTTTTAAAGTTGTGAAAGAAGTCTCAACAAGGCTGTGTTTATTTGATTAAAAATGCAGTAAATTATTATCATTTAAAATGGCTGTTTTCTGTTTTAGTAGATTTAAACAGTCTTCAACACGTTGTCTTTTCTATAGTCATAACACGAGCCTCAAGAAATCATTATATTATGTTGGTTTGGTGTTTAAGGGACATTTCTTATTATTAATATCAATGTTTAAAACAGTTGTGCTGCTTAATATTTCTGTGGAGACCATAATACATTTTTCAGGATTTTTTTTTTGATAAATAGAAAGCTCAAAAGAACAGCATATATTTTAAATAGAACTATTTTGTAACATTAGCAATACGGCTTCTTTTGATCAATTTATTGCTTCAATAATTCATTGCTGAATAAAAGTAGTGGACTATCAGAAAAGTTCTAGCATCATTTGTTCGGAGTTGCTACTACTTGATTTGATATTTCTAATGCAATGAGATTTTAAATGTCCTAATAGTATAAAAACTGTATACTGAAAATATTGTCAGAGCAAAGGAAAAAAAACAACAACTATGCTCTACAAGTGCTCTACACTATGCAGTGTTTCCCAAAGATTAGAACCAGATTGGTTGATTGGCACACATATCGATTTCGATCTTGATTCAGTATCAATTAGTATGTATATATCCTACTGTACATATAAGGAAAAATAAGTTTGTCTTTTTAGCACTATTTTAAACATTTCTTGGGTTAAATTATATTAGCTTGCATTCATTAATATTCACTTGTGTGTGCTTATATAAGAATCATTAAAAATATTAGGATGTAAGTTATTAATCTTTAAAATTTCACATTTAAAGAAATCTAGTGTTTGATCATGTCTAAATATGTATTCAAATGCAAAACCTAAAAATAAGTAAGAAGTTATGATCTGCCAGACTAGATACCATACAAGCACCTAGTAGATAAACCATGGCTTTACAAATGAAAATGATTATTTTTCCAGCCACAAAATGACTCTAATTTGCCTATTTGCATTGGAATTCTCTATTTTAACCTTAATTACTACACTAATTGTAATATAAATAAATACAAATATTTTAAATGGTCATTAATGGACAATAGCATAATTATTTCACAAACATTAGGCTTATTTAGTACCAAAAAGATATCCTCAAAATATTCAATAAATATTATTAAAATAAAATACAGAATATTTATTTAATTGAAAAATAGTTAAGGTGTATGGTCACATTTGACCACCAATGAATGAGTAATGTTTGTGAAAAATTGATAAGCAATGAGGGCTAAAGAAAAACATTAACATTAATGTTAACAATGTTGCATCTCCATCACTCTCCATAATAAATTGATCCTGTAAATATGGTTGACATAATAATAAATTATCTATACTTTTACTTACAGATAATTTTCATCTTTTACTATACAGGTATAGCAAATACCTGTATAGTAAAACGGTTGTATATGTACGTGACCGCTATGACTACGTACTCGCCGCCGGGAGATGAGAGCATGTCGCAACTCTATTTTTCAACGCCTCTGGCTTTAACTGTAATGCAACATTAGCGCCAAAACGCTATTTATTGTTTGAATTTCGTATTCAATTATAAAAGCTTTCATATCAAAAGCAGGTTTGGCGGTTTGGCGTGAGATTTAAAAAAAGTTAATGAATAACGACGCGCAATATGTGGCGGCCGGTGTTGATTCTGTGGCGCACTGCCACAAATTAACCGATGTGTGGGAAACACTGCTATGGAAGAAAAATCAAATAAAAGTGTGAAGTGGTCTGATTGCTTTGCTTGTGCTTCTGTTTTCTTTTTATGTGAAGTGGTGTTGGTGTGTATGCTACGGTACGCTCAGATCATCGAGCACAGGAACCATTGTTGGCTCAACACAAGCGGACTTGTGTCTGGATGTACCAATGCTGTGGGCCTAGTCATGGTGGGCAACTTCCAGGTCAGTCTCAGAATTCTGCCTAAACACTGTTTGTTGAAGGTTTGTCTGATTGTCCGACACATTTATCTCATATCAGAGTAACAGTAGGACATTATTAAACCATGACTTTTTGTCATGCCCCAGTTACCATTCACATACCAAGCATGGTAAGATGCTTTTGGACATCTGTTAGTGCTTTATGAGAAGATATGAAGGGCTGACTCTTTACCTTTTGTCTTTTCATGGGCTGTAAATTCAGTGCACCAGACTGATGCATTGATCAGCATCAGAGTGATTCAGAGAGGCTGATGTTCTCAAAGTGATTAGTATTGATCCATGCATGCATGCAGCAGTCTCATTCTTCAAAATGGATTTTAGAGGGCGTTTCTCTCCCTCATCCTTAACAACACTTCCATCCATATGCTGAGTGTGCAATAGGCAAGTTGCTCGTTGCAGGAAGACATGTATGTCAGTGTTTTTCTGTCCCCCAAGTTAGATGTCACACAAGTATGTCTGTTTTCTAGTTTCATTTCTGGTCTTTTACTTGCAATGCTTTGATTTTATTATTATTTGAATAACGCTGTACTGCTTTTCGGCCAGGTGGACCATGCAAAAACACTTCACTATGTGGGTGCGGGTGCCGCCTTTCCAGCAGGCATTCTGTTCGTGTGTTTGCAGTGCTTGCTGACCTACCGGGTGGCTGTCACCTCTCTGGACTACTGGATGGCTTACGTGCGTGTAGCACTGGCTTCTGGTGCTCTCATCACACTGGTTCTTAGTATCCTTCCTTGTTGAGTGCGACTGGAAAATGATGAATGAGTGTGTGTTCACAATATGTCTTGACATTGATTGCTTATTTGACTTGTTTATTTAGACCGTATTACCTGTGTAATTTGAAGGCTGTTGTCATTTCTTCATTCTCATGTCATTCCAAACCTGAATGACTGACATGCTTCTGAGGAGTTGAACTGGTTGCTCTAGCCTATTCCATGCAATGAGTGGATGCCGGGGATAGTTGGCTCAAATAGTTCACCAAAAGTGTATATTCTGTCATCATTTACTCACCCTCATGTCATTCTTAATCTCTATGACTTTCTTTCTTCTGTAGAACATAAAAGAAGATATTTTGAGAAACGGTTCAGTGTTTTTTTTATTTTATTTTTTATCACATATAATGCAAGTCAATGGTAACCAAAACTGTTTGGGTACCAACATTCTTCAAAATATCATATTTTTGTCCTGCAGAAGAAAGAAGGAAAGGTTTGGAACAACATGAGGGTGGGTAAATGATGACAACTTTCATTTTTGGGTGAACTATCCCTTTAAGCTTCAAAAAGAACACAAAAGCATCATAAAGCTATCATAAAAGTGGTCTATATGATTTGTGCAATATGTTCCAAGTGTTCTAAAGTCATACAATAGCTTTGTGTGAGGAACAGATGTATGAAGTTATTTATTGATAATATTTTCAGATAATAAGTCAGTGAGTTGAACTTGAGAAACAGATCAGTCCGTTTTGTCTGTGAAACAATGAGTGTAGTTTTATAAACTGGATCAGCATATCTATCGAAAAGATACAACTCAAAAGAATTCACCTCGTAATTTGTAATATCATAATTCGATCTTCAGGTGAAATGACAGACTTCTTGCCACGTATGCTGGACTTTTCCAATCATTCCGTCTGCTTATTAAACCCCGCCCCTTTCTTACAGTTGCTAGTTTGCTTTCATACCCCCCCCCCCCCCCCCCCTCATAATTTCATCATGACTTTAATTTTGACTCACAGAGCTCAGAAGACTTGCTGTATGGTTTACAAATTATAAGGACTACTTTTTATGATACTTTTATAGTTTGCAAGATTCTCATTCATTGTAATTGCATGGGAAAGATATACATGAGGGTGAATAAATGATGCCATTTTTTGAACTATACCATTTAGCATCAGATGTTTTAAATAGTTTGCGGCGCAATCAGGGCAAGGAAAGCCCTAGTAGTACTGAGCTTTTATCTGTTTTGTCTTCCTGCTGAGGTTCTGGTCATGATCATGAAGCCCCTGACTGATATTATAGTGGAGGTGTAATCTAATTGCTTCGGTGTAGATGTCGGCATGGAGACTGATGAGCCCAGCTGGAATCTCGGGGCCTTCCTGCTTTATCGCCGCTGTGTTCGTAAATGATTTATGTTTTTTCCCCAACTGGAGGAAAGGGGGTGGGGGTTAAAGGGTTGCTGGGTAATGTAACTATGAGAGCAGCTAATTAACCAGTCTCTTCATAAATAATCCATGGCTTTCCTCACTAAAGTTAATTTCATAAAGACCAGCTGTGCCTTCAGCTCACACAATTATAAGCAGCCATTTTTGAAACGTTTGAATCCTTGATGGTCCTTCTCAGGTGGGATATTCTTCATCCACGAGAGCTTTGTTTTACAACATGCGGCGGCCATCTGCGAGTGGGTCTTTACTGTAATCATCCTCGTGTTCTATGGGACTTTCACCTACGAGTTTGGCACGGTTACAACTGAGACCATGATGGCCGGCCTCCAAAGGAACCTCTCGCACGGGCCCGGTGTCATGATCGGAGACGACGTCCAAGCAGGCGGCATGGGAAGCAGCAAGGGTTTGAAATCTCCAGGAGGAAGCAGCACCTCCACTCATCTGAACTGCACTCATGAGAACATCGCAATGCTTTAAACGCAGTCACATACTGGCAGATGGGATGCCTCACGACGGTGCTCTAAAGACCACGGTTGTAAAGACCACGCTTGGGCTGAGATTAAAGTGATTTCGAGGAACCATCCAGTTTGAATTGAGGCAGGTTTTGTCGGGTTTACATGCGTGACTGTTGTATATTACCATTTCAGATTTGAGTTTTGTCTGATAGATTTGTCTTTTTTTTCCCCTGTCCTGTTCTGCCTTGTGAGAAACTTCGGTTAGGTTGTTTGTGGATGAGAAGGACAGAATGAGCATTTTTCTAAAGAGAAAGACAGAAGGGGGATTTTAGCTCCACTTTAAGGTTATTGTAAGCACAGATCCAATGGTTCGTCATGTTACTTTGCTGTTGCTTGAACTGGGTGATGGGGTCAATTTTTACTGTCACGTTTGCACAAATGTTTCAGGGTTATCTCTCTTAGAGCTACTGTTTGCCCACCCTTACTGTTGCAAATGGATGATTTGCACGTTACACATTGAATGAACTTGTAGTTTTAAGTTCTTTTCACTTTTATTTGGGATTGCAGACTATCAGGAACAGAGTATTATCATTTTTGAAATCGTGAATGTCTAAGATATGGATCAAACTATAGCCATTTGAGTACCTGTTATTCTGGAATTAGTAGAAAAACGCATTTGAAATAATCTTATTTGTTAAATTAAGTCATATTCACCCATTTTTGTAATAGTGGCCTTTTTAATGATGCAGTGGGTAAGATAGATGTTTTGTCATGCTGGGTTGCTTTTGTCCTGTTTATTCTCTGACGAGGTGTGTTTTGTTTTTCATTTCGAGCAGAAGGAAGTTATGTAAGGTGACACCAGCTTTAACCTTGCCTTCCTGAGAAGTTGTAGAATAAATATATTCGCATTGACTGTACGTTTTATATATTATATATATATATATATATTTTTAAAATAAAATTTCTTTATTTTTTCTCTGTCAAGGGTCATTAAAACCACTCAAAATGCCACATCCATTCAGCGTTTTACATTGTGAATTTGCTTGCATATCTTTCCTGATTGCTTTGCGTTTCACCATAACATAACTAACCAAGCTGGTGTGAAAAGTGATATTTTACATTATCAGCTCATCAGTTTTTGTTTATCTCTGTTGCCAAAGGATTCATTTTATTTAGCTAAATATGCCTTTTGATTCCTTTAACTTTCATTGTGTTTGTGTAGCAGGACACATAGCCACTGAGAAAATGACAGTACTGCAATATTATCACACTTTGAAGCGTTTATATGAATGAAATTGACTGGTCTCTAGGCTGGAACCTAGGAAACCATGTTTGAACTTTCTGAGGGTCGAGTGGTTATGGTGGCCTTAACATTACGGTAGTATTTGTGTGATGTTTCCAATTCAGACTGTCAGTCAAATGGTCTGTATTGTGATTTATTGTGCTTTAACGTTTAAATTTCACACAGAAATGTGCCATTTATTGTCTCTGTTTGTTTGCTGCCCTTCAATGGGACAGATACGTTTCATGCCAATGATTAGACTGTAAATTTAGACGTGGTCTCTAGGCGTCATACATGTTTATCTCTGTTGACTCCTCTATTATTGGAGAGCTATTTGAAATATTGTTTCTTGCTCTTCGCATGCAAGGGAAGATTCACAGGGCTGCATTGTACAACTGAAACCATCCATTAAATATCATTTTGAAAGATGTTTTTTTTTTTCATTGCTACCTCCACAATTTATTATTTGGTCATTACACGATACACTCAACTCAAACCAAACTGCATATAGAGGTACAGTAACATAACGGGTCAAACGTAATTTAAACAAAAATAAAAGGGAATAAAACCTTGAGTAATGTAAAGCATGTTTAAATGAGCTTATAAACCTAAAGTCGATGTTAATGTCATTTCTCATTGCCTTTTTCATTTGGTATAAACTACATGCAATACTTGTCAATGCATATAGAGCATATTATATTATCTGAATACTAGGTTAGTCATTTATTGGTCACCTAAGAGCAAACGGTTGTGTAAGAATTGTTTCTTAGACTTGGACAAATACTTTAAAATCACATGGGAAAATTGTTAGATATTTTCATTTAATTTTGTTGCCAACTTTTGCAATGTATCTGTGCTTGTGAGACAATGTTTGTAAGAGCCTTCACTTATATATATAGGATTGAGGATCCCACACTTTAAAAACAGGACTATCTGAATCTCCTTACATGAAAATGATTGAAATATGTGTTTTTGGTTGATGATGTTTATTTCTTGGATGTTTCATGAATTGCAGCTGTTCTCTGGATAGAAGTTATTTTTCTGATGCCTTTAAATGATGTAATCAAAGTATTTTTTATCAACACAATGCGTCTGTTGAGAACAGAACAGAGACTTGAGGATCACACTCCAAAATTGAAATAGAAACGATGCAAACAATATTTTTATTTTATAAATTACTTATGTAAATAAGTAAAATGTATGTATAATTTCAATGATTTTCTTTGACAAGAGATTTATATTGAATAATTACCAAAACATCTGATGGAAAATAAACAAGTGTATCTGTACCTCTGTCTGTGATCATTCAAAGATCAATTCTTCTACACACTTACTAATAATACACAATGTTAAGAGAAGCTCATTTTTTTATTTTAAAAATGTGGAAAAGACAATTTGACTTTTTATGAATTCAGACAATTTCCTGCTTGGACATTAGTAAAGTCATTACAAGTCTGTCTCAGCAAGGTTGAGTCATTACATCATTTTACATAAACACCTAAAATTTACACATTTTCCATGAGGTAGAGTTCTACCATATTATATAAGGAGGGTTTCATTTACTGACTGGAACGAGGACAATGTAAAAGTCCACTAATAAAGTCATGACCATTGTCATTAACTATGGCCTTCATTGCTTATGATCAGCACAATAAAGATTTATTCAGCACTTTATTCAGTAAGAAATCTCTTCAGGGAGCAAAATGAATCCATATGAGATCATGGAGCAAACTAATTCAAATTCACAATATAAACATTGCTTTAAAACATTTAATAAAATCAGATTTATAAGGCTACATTAGAGTTTCATACAAACAGTTTTCAGTGCATAGCCATACAAACGCAACCTTAAAAGGGATAACAAAATAGTCTTTAAGTACAAGCAAACAAAATGATTTCAAAGCCTGGTCCCTGCGCAGTAAACTCACTTCCAACAAACTGAAAGTTGAATTCATATATTTGTATTTGTATCAAGTTTTTGAGATGCTGAGGTCATGTGTACATGGCTCCATGTAGATCCTCTAATCTGTGTTCTCTTTGTCTTCTCCGTTCCTTTAAAAACATACAAACGCACTAAATGCTTGGGTATATTCTTAAGGTGTTCATTCATTGTAAAGAAAAACACAATAAATGAGTTACAGAAATAACTGTGCATGACTTTAAACAGAAAACGTCTCCGGTTACTGACGTAACCTCGGTTTCCTGAAAAGAGGGAATGAGACGTTGCATCATCTGATGACGCTATGGGAAAACACCTTTCTTCTAGAAATACTGAAGCCTGATTGAATCACACTATTATGCCTTGCAAAAGCCAATGGCTATATAACACGGCGCTGAACAGCATCTTTCGCCTGAATAAGCCAGTCACAAAAAAACATGAATATAAGTAACACAGCTAGGGTTGGGGTTTTAACCGGTAACCGGTACCCGAAATTCGGTTAAAATTAACTATAAATAACCTGTAAGTCATTTGTGTAAGTCAAGTGTTATTGACATTACGCCATAGTTGCCCTGGTGTCGGTTTGCCATTGTCTGTGATGTTTCTTTACTGTAATATTTACTAGTAAATAGTAGGCAACTAGGTACTTAATTTAATTAATAAAAACAACCATATTATTTTTTTCTTTTTAATTTAATTTCTATGAAAAGATTTCCCACAAATTATGTGATGTGTATTTTCTGGTAATCAAATGAAGACAAAATACGTTAATTTAATTAATCTTTTAATTTAAACTTTTATTTTGTCAAACAAAGTGCTGCACAACTGAGCTTTATACGGTTCAAATTAAAACATGGAGAAAAAATGTAATTTATTACTTAAAAAATAAAGTTATGATAATTTATTATTATTACATTTGTGTTAGTATTATTATTACATTGAGACGTATCTAAATTCTACTGTACAACAGTGATGTATTTGTCAAGATAAACCAAACTTTTAATTTGACGGGTTGCCGTGAAGACCTTTTGAGTTTCTGTGTGTTTATGATATGACGGTAGTTTTTCTCAAACGAAACGGTAAAATGCTCATAAAGTGACTCAGTTGCTCCGGAGATGACGTTTGTGCGTTCATGTCCTCATATGAGACGGCAGAGATGGAAACATGCGACCGTCACGCGAGATTCTGAGAGTGTGTGTGTGTGTGTGTGGTAAACCGTGCGTCTACGGCATCCATTTGCACAGGGACACAGGATTCGTATTTAAATAGTCTTTGTGCGGGTTTAATATTCACAGACACTAGTCTATATCACCAGATGCGTTCTCAGGTACCGGAATTTGGTACCGATTGATTTAATGTGAATCGGTACTCGGTAGTACCGACGTAATTCGGTCGGTGCCCTTAAAAGTACCGAGTTCGGTACCCAACCCTAAACACAGCATGAACGTAACGTCTTGTTCCCTCATTTCAGGAAACCGAGGTTCCGTCAGTAAATAAGGCACAGTCTTACCTTATCTTTTTTGAACTCCTCATAGTCTGGATTGTCAGTGGGTAGTTCAAGTCGACACAAGGGACATGAATTGGTCTGTAATGTTATATAGAAACATTAAACATTATCCATGTAAATTACGGTTCAAAAGTTTAGAAAAAAGTATCTTATGCTCATCAAGGCTGCATTTATTTGTACAGTAAAAACTGTAATATTGTGAAATATTGTAACAATTAAAAGTTTTCGTAAATTGAATATGGAAGGCAGTCTGGCGGAATCTAGATATTTTACTTTATAAAGTTTTAAATAGGCCTTTATAAACCCCCGGAGCCATGTGGAGTACGTTTATAATGGATGAATGCACTTCTTTGGGCTTCAAATGTTGGCTGCCATTATAAAGCTTGGAGTAGCCAGGACATTTTTTAATATAACTCCGATTGTATTCGTCTGAAAGAAGAATGTCATATACACTTAGGATGGCTTGAGGGTGAGTAAATCATGGGGTAATTTTCATTTTTGGGTGAACAAACCCTTTAATTCCTGGCAAAGCTGAAATTTCATCAGCCATAATATTTTGAGGAAACTGTGATGCATTTTCTTCAGGATTATTTGATTAATATAGATAGATTGTTTTTAGTAACAATGTAAGAGTTTTACTGTCACTTGTATATCTTTCTGGCCCCAAACCTTTGAACAGTAGTGTATTTACTTCTGGATCATATGGAAGATTGAACCACTAAACGTACCTTACTGAGCCAAGGCAGGATGCATCCTGTGTGGAATAGATGTTTACAGGGCATCTCTCTCACAGTCTCCTCCTCCTCAAACTCCAATAAACACACAGGACACTTCAGTCCTTTGTCTGTCAAATGAAGAAAGCGCTTGAAGAATGACAGCAAGGATTTAAGACCCTTGAATTCAATCAATGCCACAACACAAGGAAACATTTACCTACAGTTATTATCAATTATCTTTACTGCCAATGCTAATGTTCCTTCATGCAATAATGTCTTCTTTTAATGTGAAGTTTGCACATGATTATGAATGAGTAGCCTGTTACCTGCTTGTTCAGGGGAGATGATGACCACAGGAAGACTCTGAACCACAGCTTTGGCTGCAGGAGGGGGGAGACGTTGGTCCCAATCCGACAAATCAAATGAACCCGAGTCTATGTCAAGACCCTGCATCAGAGACCTACAGCCGCAAAGTGTTTCAAATGGTAAGCACTATCATTACATTCTCATCTACAAAGCTGACAAAAACTATAAAGGTTGGTTTAATACGAACTAACTACTATTAGTGCTAATACTATTAATTAAGGGTACACCATTCATTACCTACCTACAGTACCGTTCAAAAGTTTGGGGTCTTTAAGTTTTTTATAGTTTTAGAAGGTACATTTACACACCAAGGCTACATATATTGTGAAATATTATTACAACTTAAAAAAACTGTTTTCTTTATATATATTCCTGTGATGACAAAGCTGCATTTTCAGCATCATTACTCCAGTCTTCAGCGTCACACGATCCTTCAGAAATCATTCAAATGTACTGATTTGGTGCTCAATAAACATTTCAAAGTTGAAAACAGTTGCTGCTTAATATTTTTGCGGAAATTGTGATCAGAGGTGGACAGTACAGAAGTATTTTTACTTTCTACTCAAGTACATTTTTCAAGTATATGTACTTTATGAGTGTTTTTATTTGGAAAACGTTTACTTCGTTTACTTGAGTAAAAGTAAGAAAGTACAATTTTTTACTACTTTATTTATGTAATTTTTACTACTTTATTTATGTAATTAAGTATTAAATGATATTCAATATGAAATTATTATATTAATACTAATACAATATTATGCTTTGGAATGTTGTGAAGTAAAAGTTTTCCAAAGAAAAACACTTGAAAAATGTGCTACTTCAGCAGAATAAAAATACTTCACTACTGTCCGCCTCTGATTGTGATACATTTGTTTCAGGATCCTTTGACGAAAAAAAGCTTTAAATTTACTAAAATTGTTAAAACAACAATAACATTGGCCATTGGCGAGCCGTTCGAGCTAAATATTGGTCTATATACTAATTTTTATACCATAGACTGTAAAAGGTTTAAACGTGTTAGCCAAACATGTTTTAGATGTTTTTTTGCTCCTCTAGATGGCACTGTCGTGCTAGTTACCTGGCAAGCTCCAGCAAGGCGTTCTGTCGGTACTGTTCTTCTGGATTCGTGGGCTCACAGTCATGCTCATCGAAATACGAGGCCATTTTCTACTTCACCTGATAAACACATAACGTTAGACCATTTGAATGATATTTACCGATGGGGTGGTGCTTACCTAAATGATCAGGATTTTCAGAGTGAGGCTTACAGTGAGGTTGCTAGTTCACTCTCATATACAGTAGCAGTAGCCCAGGAACTGGACAGTGGAATATTTGAATAACTATTCTTACAACAAATGTTTATATATTTGAAACCAATGTTACACTGACCCATCTCTGGTAATGATAATTATTTTAATGAACACCGTATAACGTTACTACATTTAATCTGTTTACTATGCGAGAACAGCCATGGTAAATTATTATAGGATAGCCTCTCTCTCTCTCTTCAGACTGACAGACAAAGAGACACATATTAGGTGGATGGACATAAAGTACTGCTTGGATTAATGCTGCCTTCACGTGCTATCGAAATCACCGTAAATACTAGTTTCCTAGTTAAAAAATTGTACATGAACGCCCTCTCAAGTCAAAATTTGAATACGATGAGCTCATAATAACGACTTCAGAAGTGGGAAGTAGGAAAATTCCGATAGCACATGAAGGCAGCATTAATCATTTCAGACATCCTAACGTTAGTGCTTCTAAAGATACAAGCTGCTGACATCTTTATAACAATAATACTAGCTGGTTAGCATAATAATTCAAAGTCAATCTAATTGATAAGACATCATTGAATCTCAAAAAGTATGTAATAGCCTTATTCGTTTAAACGGGTAAAATATAATAAATTAATTTCGACCTACTGTTTTGTAATCATCAGGAATGGAAACTTGTTTCACTGCACTGTCAGCGCGAAGATATCAACTCTATCGCGATATTTGCGAGATGACTGGGGTTGCCAGATTGTGGATAAAAAATCCCCAGGCTGTTTTATTTTATGTGCTGCTAAAATGTACGAATTACGTCTATTTATGTGTCTGGTAATTATATACGTCCATTCTTTTACTTTAAAAATATCGAAATACATATATAAAGCTGATAAATAAAAAATACTAAACAAAAAAATAAATCTCGTTTCCGACAGGCAGTTAGTGGGTGTGTGTAGTTGCCATGCCACTGCAGCGGCGCATGGATGTGTTCATGTCAACCAATTTCTGTTGTACAGGCCAGTGTCTAGAGGAAACTAGAGTGGAAATACGTAGACGTAAGTCCAAAAACTTTAATTACTTAATTCAATGAGAGCTATGGATAATTGTGCATATTGTAGTATGTGTGTAATCTTTCTTCCCGAACAACAAAAGTTTTTTCGATTTGGGATTTTTCTGTTAAAATACAACTGTAAATCAACCTAGCTATTTCTTAGCATAAATATAAATAATAAAAAAACACACTAAACACAAAAACACACACATATGAGGTATGCAGCAGCTTTGCATGATAGTGTGAAATGTTAAAAAGTTGGTTCTTTATTAGACTTTATGAGGTTCTTTGTATGTAAGAGGCCCTAGTGTTTGTTGGGGACCCTTTCTGTTGCGTTTCCCAGGCAACCACATAACCAGCAACTCCCCCCTTTAAACTGTCTGCCTCCATTCCAGCTCAAATGCTCTAGATTCCAAAGAGATATGTTAGTTTTACATCTTATGCATAAGTGATTGCATAAGTCTTTTTTTAGAACAACCATGGAAAATGATGGATCTGGAGAAAACACTGATGAACTGCTCTCTGCAGGTCAGAACAGTTGGCATTCCCTTTCATGCTTATACACTGCATCTACTGCAGTACAACATGCTGTATACCTCTTTTCTTCTCAGATGTGGATGAGGGGGTTGATGTTTATGGACTTGTTATACCTGAGGCATTGTCCCATGACCACTGTGATGTACTACTGGACGCCATAGATGCACAGCTGAGTCATCTACAGGTCAAGCACGTATAGTTTGATGAAATATTGATAACCATGGTGTATTAATTTTGTCATAGTATTGGTAAAATTCAGGCCTGATTTTGTGTTCCACCAATAGATCCACAGCCAAAGCCAAATCCGTGGTGGAAACTACAAGAGATATGAATTTCCTTTCTCAGGTATATATATATATATATATATATATATATATATATATATATATATATATATATATATATATATATATATATATATATATATATATATATATATATATATATATATATTTATATATTTATCTTGTTTATTTATGTATTATTTTTATGTGCATTTATTTCCCTAATGCTCTCTAAATTCCAGCCTATCTTGATCGGAGTCAGTCTGTTAGTAAAGACACAGGCTTGGGAAGCACTGTTCTTACCAATGATAAAACACCATCCAACCCTGACTGGACTCTGTCAGGTAGTCCATACATGTTTTTTTATCCCATGTGGACTTGAATATATAATCAAATCATACCCTAATCATTGTCCAAAGTAACACAATTATGAACATTACGACTGCTATACAGGCTACTACTATATAATTGAAACTTTTTGTTGTGAAAACAAATAGTGACAAATGTTTTATACCTGCTTAATAATACAAACAAATATCAATATATATGAAAAAGAAAGAGAGCAGTATAAAATCTATCATTATCATTTCCTGTTAAAATCAGGAGGCAAAGATGACCAAATAGAACATCAGACAATGGAGATTATGAAGGTTGGAGCCTCAGTTCCAGATGTGTGGCGTCCTGAGGGAGATGGCAGCTTGAGCTCAGTGTCCAGGGTAGAGCAGTGTCGTTGGAGGCTGGAGAGGCTTCTTGGGGGAAGTGCTGAGGTTGCTGGGATAGAAAACGAGGAGGATGAATTCACTATGGACAGCGTCTGCACTGAGGACTTCTCAACACGCTTCAGAGAGGAAATGCTGGTCCTGCCAGCCTCAGGTACACAGACTAAGCAAGAAGACGTAAACACTCATAATGATAGAAATGAAGCACTGAAACATATAACTTCAATTTATGGAGGTGTCATCCAGGGCTTTTGAAGCTGTTTTGAGTTGGTCTCACATTCAGGTGATTTTCATCCTAGTCTTCCTTGACCAGCCACAGCACTTTACATTCTGCATGCTAGTGGTCTCACTGTGCTTTGAAATATTCTGTGGGCATTGTGACCATTCACATCCTGCACATGAGCAATATCTAAAGTGTCCAGATTGACCAGATTTAGCCATTTCAACAATATCCTCCTTGGTTGCAGAGGACAGCTCCTTCCATCTGGCCATTTTCACTAAAGCCCACAAAATAACATCTAGCAGCCATATCACCCTGTAGCCCAAGACTGGTTTCCCACTGAAGCTAAGCAGGGTTGAGCCTTCTATCTGGGGAGACCTCCTGGGAAAACTAGGTTGCTGCTGGAAGAGGTGTTAGTGAGGCCAGCAGGGAGTGCTCACCCTGTGGTCTGTGTGGGTCCTAACACCCCAGTATAGTGATGGGGACACTATACTGTAACAAGCACCGCCCTTCGCATGAGACGTTAAACCGAGGTCCTGACTCAGTGGTCATTAAAAATCCCAGGATGTCCTTCGGAAAAAGCAAATTTGCCCATTGGCCCCTGTCCATCATGGCCTCCTAATAATCCCCATATGCTGATTGGCTTCATCACTCTGTCTCCTCTCCACCAATAAGCTGGTGTGTGGTGGGAGTTCTGGCGCAATATGGCTGTCATCAAATGCTATCATCCAGGTGGATGCTGCACATTGGTGGTGGTTGAGGAGATTCCCCCTTTCTATATGTAAAGCGCTCTGAGTACCCAGAAAAGCGCTATACGTATAAATGTAACAAATTATTATTATCTAATAATATAGCTAATACTTGCCACATAGTGATTTATTAAATTGTAGTCTAGGTCTGGGAATAATGAGGGCAAGCTTGGTATGTCCACTTGGCTAAAATGCACAATTCAGTATGTTTCATTGCGTCATGACAAATGATACAATTGAAACATGCAACGTGTATATTAGTTTTACACTCCAGGCACAACTTCACAACATGCATACAAAATACACAGATCAGGCATAACATTATGAAGGTGAAGTGAATAACACTGATTATCTCTTCATCACGGCACCTGTTAGTGGGTGGGATATATTAGGCAGCAAGTGAACATTTTGTCCTCAAAAAATGGGCAAGCGTGAGTATTAGAGCAAGTTTGACAAGGGCCAAATTGTGATGGCTAGACGACTGGGTCAGAGCATCTCCAAAACTGCAGCTCATGTGGGGTGTTCCCGGTCTGCAGTGGTCAGTATCTATCAAAAGTGGTCCAAGGAAGGAACAGTGGTAAACCGTTGACAGGGTCATGGGCGGCCATGGCTCATTGGTGCACGTGGGGAGCGAAGGCTGGCCCGTGTGGTCCGATCAAACAGAAGAGCTACAGTAGCTCAAATTGCTCAAGAAGTTAATGCTGGCTCTGACAGAAAAGTGTCAGAATGCACAGTGCATCGCAGTTTGTTGCGTATGGGGCTGCATAGCCGCAGACCAGTCATGGTGCCCATGCTGACCCCTGTCCACTGCCGAAAGTGAATATGTCTTTACTGTCACGTTTGATCAATTTAATGTGTCCTTGCTAAATATAAGTTTTAATTTCTTCTCCAGCCCCAGATGCTCGCATTAACAGCAGTGGCACTGCAGAACGATCGAAAAAACAAACACAGCATCCATCCAGAACACCAATAAAACATCTGGCAGGTACAGCTGTGCTATGCGATTTCTTTTTAGATTTTTGCATATCTTCCTTGTGATCTACATTTAAATAAGAAGTTGTTTTAACAGAAAACTTTTAATATCCCATTTTTGTCCTCTGACAGGAATGCCCATGCAGAGTTTTGATTCGGTCACCACAGATACTGATCTAGACACAGTGTGCTCAGAACAGGTTCAACAGCACCTGAAGTCTTCACACAGCAAAAGGACAGCAGGTACCATATTAACTTACGCGTGTCAAATGTCATGTGTTCTTTTTGAATGCATGTGCAGTTTTATTGGTGCTATAATGCTTTTTTTCTTTGTATGTATGTCACAGTCACAAACTTTGCAAAACATGCTGACAGAGTAAACTCTGACCAGGAATATAATCCAAAATATGGTATGTTATCTTACTTTACATTCCTTGTAGCTACAACCTGGTGTTTTTATTTGAATTCACTCTTATTCATATTTTACACAGTGAAACCGCATTGTTTTGATGCGCAGTGATGCAATCTATCAATCAATCAAATTTGAAGTTATTTAGATATTTGAATTTGTAATTGATCCATAACATATTAACATAACTGGATTTGTCTGTTCATATGCATGCCACTATAGCCTTACATCTGAGCAAAGAAAATGGATTCTGTACAGGACAAACCATCCAAAACAATATTCAGTCTTTCAGGTACTTCTCAACATTTTAACAACTGCAGTTCAATTAGACGAGATGAGCTTTTTGGATAACGTGGTGTTTAATTCATGCTACTTCATGATATGACACTCAGAAATGCAACTTAAGTGACCTGTGGGCAAAAGCCTACATTACTGCCATCTTTGTTTTAATTGGAGTTTTTATATAGAGATATGCATAGATATCTATAATAAAGGCTAGATGTCTTATGGCGGAGTCTCTACCGTCATCACCAGCGGCCATCTTGTCACAGGCAGGGCTCTGTGGTACCTAATGATCTGCATGAACACAAATACTCTTATCTCACTGAAATCTTGACGGATTTACAAATGGTTTGGTTTCTTGTAAACGTTATTAACGTGGCTATAATTATGGATGCTTGAACAAATTATGAATAATTTTTCATAAGTATGCATTGTCATAACTACATCTCTGACGTTTATAACAAACCAAACAGTTTGAAAATCGGTAGAAAATTGAGCAAGTTATGGTTATTTAAAAAGTGCAAGCACCCATGAAAACAATGTTACGAGTGAGGGAGCTGCCTGTGACAAGATGGCCGCCATGTGCAGACGTCGACCTCCATTGGCCAGCAGCGCGCACAAGACATCTAGCCTTTATTATAGATATCTATGGAGATATTTCTAATTCAGACATCTCTGGGAGAAATTATTGGGTTAATTGTCTACTACTGATTGGACTATACTATTTATATAGGTAATATAAATGACTGTTTCTCACTATTACTCCATGTGTTGTAGCTCTGATGATGAGAGAACTGTTGAGGAGACGAGCAGTGAAGGTGCTGTGTCTAAGCTTTGCTACAGAAGCAGGAGACATTCATCTGGCAAGAAGGTGAAGAGGAGGAGTTCATACCAGAGCAGAAGGAATGACTCCCAAATTGTGAGACCTTAGTGCATTCTCTAAACAACTACTATAATAATCAGTTAAGTTAATGAAATGCACCATTATCATGTGTAATTATGTTTTACATCATTTTTGCAAATAGTTATGAAGGAGACAATTTGTAATACTCTTCTGAGGTTTGTAGTATTTTTTGTTTTCAGAGTACAGAAAGGGCTCGGGACAAGAGCAGAATAGATGGAGATCAACTTAAAGAGCTGAGGATGTCACTTACCGGGCTTCAACAACAAAAAACAGTATGCATATTATATGATCACTCTGTAATTCTTTTACTTATCCATACGATTTCTTTTCCATATAATTACTATGATAATTATCCAAATGTTACTTAGCTTATTTATTAACCAAAAGGGGTGTTATTTCCTCAGGCTACACTTCATACTCTGGAGAATCTGAGAGAGGAAATTGATCAAGCTAAGAGAGAGCAGATTTCTCTACAGCTCAGTGTGAGAGACAGCAGAGCACAGGCCCAGAAGATCACGTATGGTCTACTCACACCTTAATCCCATTTGCTTTAATTGACTCTTTTGTTTTTAAATTCCATAGTACATAGTCAAACCAAGAATTATTCAGACACCAGATATCATTTTTTACTAGTGTGTGCAGGACACTATAGTTCATTTATGTAAGCAAGGATAGCAAAATAAAGTAAACTGTGACATATTATACCCAAAAATTCTTCATACAGTGGGCTACCAGTAAAATTGACATTGGTTGACCTAAATTGCTATTATCTAATTGTGTACTGAAATGTAACAGCTGACAGCTGATTGGTTGATTGTAATCCATTACATACCTTTCTATCAAAGTTATCTGACATTATCAAGATGAATTTTTTCTGACACAGTTTAACTCTGTTAAACTCTGTCTTTAACACTGAGTTCTTGTCATATTTTATTACCATTTTCTAAATTATAGAGAATAAACTGTGATAATGTGAATGTGTCTGAATAAAGTTTGGTTTGAATGTATATGTAACAACTATTTTTTTAAAGCACTGTATGTACATCTTAAAGGTATGAGTTACACAGACTGCAGGCCCAGAGGAACTTGTGTTTGGAGGAGGTCACGGTTCTGCAGGAGCAAAAGGTCACTAGTTAAGAAACAAAAAAGTCACATCAGCTCTTGTATATAAAATACCTATTAGTATAAAATGCCTGTTAGGTTTTCCTTAAACATCTGCATAGTTCTTTTTTTATTTAATGTGATTTTAAATAAATTAAATAAATACATGTATGTATGCACGTATGTGCATGCAGTAGCCAGATAACATATGCACTATTTTAATTTTGTTTGTCCCTGTCAGTGTGTAAGCCACAGTGTGTCTGTTCTGGAAAGGGAGGAGATGGACCGACAACTGGATAATGCCAAATCTGACCTGTTCTCAGAACAGAGGCGTTTTAGACACACGCAAGACTCTATGCAGGAGGTACTTTAGATCACATATATATATACTACACTATTTCTATATTTATCCACATGGGACCCAGGTATAGACTTTTGTCCTCTGTAGCGATATAGCTCAAACAAATATTTTGACTATATTTGACTATATATATTTTATTTCTTATACATTTGAGATGGGCTGATATTTTTACATCTCTGTCTTAACACTCTCATGCTCAAGTGCAAATAAGAGCACAATGAGTGGGCATAATCTGTTAGAAACATAATGACCAACTAAAAAGTGCATTAATGCGTTGCTTAATTTGATAGTGCCAGCTAAATACTCGAAAAAAAAATATTTTGTGAATATATTCACACAGCCCTCAATATGTACACAATAATGTCCTTCTCATTGTATCGTTCAGAGGCTGGATGAGGTGAATCAGGAACTGGAGCAGAGGGAGGAGGACTGCAGGGCTCTCCAACAGAAATGCAGTGAGCTGGAAGAGCAGCTGGTTGATACGATCAGAGAAAAAGAACAAATAAAAGAGGTTCTCACTCTTGTTTCTTCTTCTTAATCTACAATAAGCATGTTTTCAGTATCTGATACAGAGATAGATTGCAAACACTATCAATTTCAGTAACTGTATAATATGTGTGCAGTCTACACAAGAAGATCTAGAGCAGCAAGTGAAGCGCTTTGGAGTGCTGGAGCGAATTGTTGCCCAGAAGGAGCTGCTTTTGCAGCAGGCCGAAGAAGCGAAGGAAGCCCTTCTTCTGGAGCTCTGTTCACTGAGAGAGGAGCACAGCTTAAAGCTGACAGAAATACAGAACAGGACAAAAAAGGATATGGTAGGGAAGATATATTCATATATTTTCAAGCACTACCATTCAATAGTTTGGGGTCAGTAAAATGCATTATATTGATCAAAAGTGACAGTAAAGACTTTCACATTGTTACAATAGGTTTCTATTTCAAATAAATGCAGTTCTTTTGAACTTTCTATTTATCAAAAAATACTGGGAAAAAAACACAATTTTCACAAAAACATTACAATAGCCATTACATTATTACTTTTTTTTTTACTGTATTTTTGTTTAAAACATTTAAAAAATCGGTAACACTTTACAATAAGGTTGTATTAGTTAACATTAGTTGCATTAGTTAACATGAACTAACCGTGCACAAAACCTCTGTTCAGCATTAGTTCATCTTTGTTAACGTTAGTTCATAAAAATCCAGCTGTTCATTGTTTGTTCATGTTAGTTCACAGTGCATTAACTAATGTTAACAAGATTTTAATAATGCATTAGTAAATGTTGAAATTAACATTCACAAAGATAAATAAATGCTTTATAAGTGCAGTTCATTATTAGTTCATGTTCACTAATGTAGTTCATGTAACTAATGTTAACAAATGAACCTTATTGTAAAGTGTAACCAAAAAATCTTACCGACTTCAAACTTTTGAATACCTGTGTATATCAGTGTTGAACGATCTAACATCATATGACAACATCCAATATATTTGCTATTTATACATTTACTCTGAAATGATGTAAGCTGAAAGACTATGTTCATGAAACATGTGGTGGATATGCTGGTTCACCAGCTAGACTAGCATCAAACTATCACTAGTCACTATAAAGCAGTCTGAACGATATGTGCTCGTCTTTTCAGTAGGGTAAAGTATTATTGATTACATATATGATTATCAATTCCTTCTCAGGAGCAAGAAATTGAGCAAGTGACATTACAGTTAACCAAAAGCCACAAAGAGGAGCTTCAAAAGGTAAGATTATGTACTCACTCTGAGACTTATCACATATTATTCAGACATAATGTGAAATCCTGAATCTGTTTGGTTGGAATGTGTGAATCCAGATGCGTCAGCAGGCGTCAGCTGCTCTCAGTGCACAAGCTCAGACCCACAAACAGAGCTTGGACTCCTTACACAACTGTATCCAGGTCAGCCGTCATAGCGTATGCCCTTTGTATCTCACAACACTGCAATTCAGTCTTACATACACATTCACCTCTCTCTCTTTCAGATGAAAGATGAGGAGGTAAAGAGGCTAAAAGAGGCTCTAGAGCAGCATGAAGAGAAGATGAGGAGGCAAGCAGAGGAACTCAGAAGACAAACTCAGGAAAAGGTTTCCTCCCGGTTGTCCTGTTTTACAGTGGCTCTGAAGAGCTGATGACAGTTCTGTCAGGACGACTATCGTCAAAGATGATTGACAATTAGCATACAGTTTGGATTGGTGGTATGGTTCTGTTCTGGGCGAGAACTCCCTGTGCATTCATGCAGCCTAGCATAGATAAGAGCAGGGAGAGCAGCAATAATCCACCTAGGGTAAACAGAACAGAACCAACATAATGTATTGCAGATAGCCAATATATGTCAATATTTAATGTACAAAATAATTCAGGGGAATCAGAATACCAAATCCTGACTGGACGAGAGGAGGAGCTGGGGATGGAAGAGGGTAATTAGCTCCAGAGAAAAGGCGATAGCTGCTTATAGTACTGAAGGAGCCTATATATCTATGCTGTGATAGACATCGTATTCCTATAGGTAGCCGTGATCAGCTGACAGTCGGCTGATGCGAGCTTGACTAATGTGACCTGCCAGAACTGACGCTACGATTAATATTTATCAAGGAAATTAAGTTTGGCATTAACTTTGATGTGGTTCTCCGCTGTTTAAATTCTTGTTCTCACAAAACAACCAGTGCATCTCTTGTCATCTGAACTAACAGATTCAAAAGGCTGTGAAGCGAGAGGAAAGGAAGTGGGAGGAACAGCAAGAGAAGGCTCTGAAAGAGCAGCGTGGGACTCTGGAGCAGCAAATAGAGGAGGCAGTGAAGAGAGGGAGAGCAGAAGTGGAGAAAGAGAGAAGGAACGCACTGGCCTTACAAAGTAAATTGATTGAGCTTCAGAAAGTGAGTGGAATCAGAAGTCGTCTTTTTATTCTTTACATTTACAGTAAATGCTGAAGGAAAACGGATGCAAAATTTGAATAGATTCATATGGATAAATATATAATAATAATAATATTGATATATATTATATATATATATATATATATATATATATATATATATATATATATATATATATATATATATATATATATATATATATATATATATATATACAGTCAAACCAAACATTATTCAGACACCAGATATAATTTTTACTAGTGGGTGCAGGACACTATAGTTAATTTATGCTTAATTTATGTTTTGCTTAAGTGTTTTTTCTTTAATTGCTAATGCGACCTTTTACACCACAAACTGAACAAAATGAAGCATTGCTTGGTAATTGGTTGACCTAAATTGGTATTATCTAATTGTGTACTTAAATTTAACAGCTGACAGCTGATTGGTTGATTGTTTACATACCTTTCAATCAGTTTTATCTGACTTTATCAAGATTAATTTGTTCTGACACAGTTTAACTCATATTTTCAGTTATTGTCATATTTTATTACCATTTCCTAAACTATAGCGAATAAACTGTGATAATGTGAGAAATGTTGAAGGTGTCAGAATACATTTTGGTTTGACTGTATATAAGATGGGAATTACAAAAACGATCTAAAGAAAAACATTCAAACACATTTCAATAATGAGAAATTGCAGAGAATTTGTGGAAAGATAGTATTACTTTCAAGGCGCTTTGCCATGCAAGTAATTTCACAATGCAAAAATCACTGTGGTTATAAATATATGTCTTAATATTTTTTAAGCAAAATATCAATTCAAGTTTTTTTTCATTCTGGAGTTATATGTAACTTGTGCAAATGTATCAAAGCTGTCCTCAGCTCTTTACTTTCTGCTGGTTTCTTGTTACAGGAGGCAGAGAAGGAGGCGGTATGTCTGAAGAAAACTTTGCAGCGCTCTGAAAGGGAGCTTCAGGAGCTGAGGACAGCTGTCATCGAGAAAGACCAAAAATACCAGAGAAGAACAGCAAGACACGAGCAACAGAGCAGACGCTGGGCGCAGGACATACACGCTGAGTGTGTTTCCCTGCAGGAGATGCTTAAACACAATGGCTTGACTGTTGAAAACAAGCACTCGTCAGAGAGGTGCGCTCACTTGTGATATATACAGTACCCTGTGGTGCTCATACACACACAATTATATGCTATGTTACGTGTTAAAAATGTGACTTCTGCCCCACACATTGTGCATTGGTCCTGATTTGGGAAATGCACCTTCAAATCCAGCCTATGCCATATCCTGATTTCAGGCATAGCATTATGACCACCTTCCTAATATTGTGATGGTCCCCCTTTTGCTGCCAAAACAGCCCTGACCTGTCGAGGCATGGACTCCACTAGACCCCGGAATGTGTGCTGTGGTATCTGGCACCAAGATGTTAGCAGCAGTTCCTTTAAGAACTTTAAGTTGTGAGGTGGGGCTCCTTGGATCGGACTTGTTTGTTCAGCACATCCCACAGATGCTCGACTGGATTGAGATTTGGGGAATTTGGAGGCCAAGTCAACACCTCAACTTGTTGTTGTGCTCCTCAAACCGTTCCTGAACCATTTTTGCTTTGTGGCAGTGCGCATTATCCTGCTGAAAGAGGCCACAGCCACCAGGGAATACCGTTTCCATGAAAGGGTGTACATGGTCTGAAGCAATTCTTAGGTAGGTGGCACACGTCAAAGTAACCTTCACATGGATGGCAGGACCCAAGTTTTCCCAGTAGAAAATAGCCCAAAGCATCACACTGCCGGCTTGCCTTTTGCCCATAGTGCATCCTGGTGCCATGTGTTCCCCATGTTAGTGACGCACCCAGCCATCCACGTGATGTAAAAGAAAATCAGGCAACCTTCTTCCATTGCCCCGTGGTCCAGTTCTGATGCTCACGTGCCCACTGTTGGCGATTTCGGCAGTGGACAGGGGCCAGCATGGGCACCCTGACTGGTCTGCGGCTATGCAGTCTCATACGCAACAAACTGTGATGCACTGTGTTTTCTGACACTTTTCTATCAGAGCCAGCATTAACTTCTTGAGCAATTTGAGCTACAGTAGCTAGTCTGTTTGATCGGACCACACGGACCAGCCTTCACTCCCCACCAGCATCAATGAGCCTTGGCCGCCCATGACCCTGTCGCCGGTTTACCACTGTTCCTTCCTTGGACCACTTTTGATAGATACTGACCACTGCAGACCGGGAACACCCCACACCCCACCCCACGTCTAGCCATCACAATTTGGCCCTTGTCAAACTCACTCAAATCCTTACGCTTGCCAATTTTTCCTGCTTCTAACACATCAACTTTGAGGACAAAAAGTTCACTTGCTGCCTAATATATCCCACCCACTTCACCATAATGGTCTAAATGTTATGCCTGATCGGTGTAGAGTAAAATTTTTTTTATTTATAGCATTTCAAATATGCAGTCCTTTAATTTTATATTATTAGTGACACTGTATTGTATTTTATGAACATGCATATTTTAATTTGTTCCGGTTCAGTCCTACAGTGAGTGAAACTCTCCAGACCCTGCAGTCCCTCACAAAGGCCCTACAACAGCTTATTAAAGATCTAATTATTGAGCTCAACTCACAGAGACGTTCTGCACTGCAACTCAGCCGAGAAAAGGTAAAAGAAAAGTTACAAACAAAATACTCATCAATTCACAGCAACTCATGGGCTGTGAGTAGACGCTGCTTATGTGTTTCAGGAGCAAGAACTAGGTCTGCAAAAAGAGCAGTTGATGGAGGAAAAAGAACAAGCACTGGCTACTCTAAAAGAGAAACTCATACAGGTATACTGACACACGCACATACAATATGTACGATTTATTATAAATCGCAAAAGCATCTGAATGTAAAATGAACACTGTGAGCAAATAAGTAAATTGCTATAAATGTATTAAAATCTTTATGGTTTATGTCTCGTTTTGTTCACTGATGTGTGTAAACTTAAGGAGCACATTGAGGAAATGAGCAGCCTATCTCGAGCCCAGCTGCGCATGAACAATGATGATACAGACAGACTGTGTGTTCATCTGCGCAGGCAGCTGCGGGCTAAAGATGATGAGCTCAGACAGGTGCAGAACAACATGGGACAGTGGAAAGACCAAACCACTACAAGACTCGCACACAAATTTGAGCTGGAGCTTAACGCAGAACTGGAGAGGTGCGTCATACGTTTGGTCCTTAGGGGCCATTTACTCAACACTGAAAATGGAACGATTTTTATGCGTTTTGGTCATTCATTTACACAACAACAGTATTTTGGGGGCATGGAAATGCACACTTTTGAAAACATTTTCAAAGTGCAAGTTTTTGAAAACGATATTGTTATCGCCTCTGTGTAAACCACAATAACAAGAATTTGTGTAATAGGTGAAATCATGCGCATGCGTATTACGTGTTCAGTGTGTAGGCCGCGCAGTATTACTTTGTAAGTGATATCGGCAACTACTGGCCTGCCATGCATAATACAGCGTTTTCGCGTATCCGCGTGGAGCGTTTTGACAATGGTGTTGTCTATATGTGAAAAATGCGAAGGAAATTTTTTTCAGTTTTTAGTACATTATTGTCATGCAAACATGCAGTTAGTTAACTACCTTTCATATAAAGTAAGTTGAATGATAAATAGGTCAGGATTCAAACAAAAAACATATATATATATTTTTGTTTGAATCATGTTAAAACATGTTTTTTTTCTTAAGTCATGTCTCATTGAGCCTATAGCTAGAACCGCCTAAATAAATACATGAACAAATGAATGACACCACTGTAGATTATTGGCTACCATAACTCGTACAAAAATAACATTCATAACCAGTTGGATTATCCTTCTTAACCTTTACTGTATAAAACAGGAAGGTTCCAAAGCCCAGAGCAGAGCAGCAGAAGAGATTGGAGAGACTGGAGAATGAGATGAGACATCTGACTGGGGTAAATGCCAGTATTGTTTTGGTATTAATTGTATACTATTATAGTATTTTTATTAATATTTTTAAATAGCTTTTTTTATTATTAGTTTAGCTTTCATTTATTTTTATTTTTAGGTTTTAGTAATTTTCAACGGCAACATTTCTCATTTTCATTGACGTTTTTCATCCAACATTTGTATTTTGTTTTATTTCAGTTTTTTTTCCCAATGAACAAAAACTATTTTTAATCATTTTTATTAATAGTTTTAATAATTAAAAAGCAATGGTGCTATCAGGCTGCTGGTATGAATATCAGCACGATTACTCATATTTTGGAACAACAGCACCCTTGTGTTATATTGATTAAATATACACCGAAAACATACTTGGAGTCACATTTGCATGTTCACAGCATGATTGTAGTAGAATACATGGAAAGTACATCTCTCTGCAGCAATGCCGAGAATACAACGAATCCCAGTTGGCCTCCACTGGTCTTCAGGGTGGCACAGATTTCCATAACTCCAGAGTCACCCAAGACCTGACCTCATATAAACTGCTGCAGCATCTCCAGAGCCGCATCCGGCAGATTCAAGCAGAGAGACAGACACAATGCCCCAGCCCAGTGAAGTGGGACAGGGATCCCAGGGACTTGGGCGGCTCTTATTTGGACATGGTATCAACTTATCTCAAATGATCATAGTTTAAAGTATTTTGCTGTTGTATTTTAGTATCATTCATGTACTATTATATTTTTTATTTATATATTTACTTACATTTTCTGTGCCTTTGTCTTTTATTTTTTTATGGTTCTGTTTAAGATTAATTCATTATTTCTGTTATTATTATGTGCAATACATTTTCAAGAATGCGAAAGCATGCTTAAAAGCTTCTCATTATCTTGACAGATTGCTCCATCCCAGGAAAGCTATAAGACAGAGGAGCACCTACCAGCAAAGACCATTTCCAGTTAACATTTACTTTCAGCTCTCTTATTCTAGAATTTGTTCATTAAATAGTTGATTTTACAGGGAAACCATGTTTAAGAAAATAACTTAGCACCACGTTTGTGGAGCTCATAAGCGCTGTTCATGGTCTAGATGGACAGAACTTAGCACTTTATTGTAGGTGAATGTTTAATTCAGATGTGTTAAAGATCAAAGGATGAACTTTGATATTAAATGAACAGAATTCTTGGACTTAGAATTCTGCTTGAGTTTGCTATGAAATAATGAATAAATCTAGTATGTAGCTAACAGAATTTACAACTGTTACAAATAACTGTTGCACTTGTGTATTGTATACTTTGCAGTATCTGAATTTAATAGAACTAATTATTGTGATTGATTGAATTGTCAGTGACAATTCATGATGTTGTACGAATGTTTTTACTGCATAAATAAAATGTCCCAAGCAGAGAATTATAATGCCAAACTGATTTTTATTGAAAACCAAGCCTGCCTTTGTCTGATGTGGTCAATATTTACGAATTGTATGACATCTGCCAAAATGTATACAATCACAAAAAGGTCAAATTAAACGTTTAAACAATAATTTAGGCCAATGTTTAAACTAAATGCAAAATGGATTTACAGCTTATTTCATTGTTGTTCAAGAATTACAGCCAGACTAATAAATGCCATTTGTTCTTTACCTAGATAAACTGAGCCAGGTAATATGATTTAAATATGTATACCCATGCATCTCACCCAATAATTATTTTTCGGTCTTTGTAGAAGGTTAAACCAGCTGCTGTCTCTGTATATCCAGTTCAAGAGCACATGCAATCTCACTCAAGCTAGAATTCCCTACATAAAATTCATCAATCATTACTTTCCATAAAAACAGCATCTTGAAAAAACAATAATGGACACCATGAAGAAACAATTAAAAGAAGTTTTGACCAGTTGGATGTCTGCTAAAAAGAAAATATTACATATAACAAATCAAGTGCTCTGAATCTGTACACCGAATACTAGTACACTGCAATAATACTAGCTACATAAAAACAAAACTGAAATAGTCTTGCATTGTTAACCAGTAATGAGTTTGAATGTGCAAGGCGCAGAGCTATCAACAGAAAACTGACCACATTCACATATGAAACTTCTCATTTTATCTAGTGCAAATATGGTCCCACCTACAAAAAAAGTGCAGGTTGAAACAAAATACATGGCACAAGAAAAATTCATTTGTGAGCATTGTGAAGTGCTTCCGTCCCTTATGGTAATTCCTCATTTGCACTGATGAAGTTCAAAGCTTATTTCACACAAAGGGTCAGATAAAGTACTCATGGAATTCCCTTTTATAACTCCATGTCTTCCTCTCCAGAGTTGAGGAGTGCAGGGCTGCTGAACAGGGGGCTGAAAGTCTGCTCATTGGTTGTTGTAAACTGGGGATGGGATGGGGGGTTGCTGGTAGATGGTACATGGGTGGGAGTCTGTCTGTTCACTGCCAGCTGCTTGCGCTGCTGTCTTTGTAAAGAGTCCTTCAGCCTCTGGGTGAGAGGGTCCTCTGGGGGGCGCCATACCACCAGTTCCATACAAGAGCGGCCCCTGCAGAGGTGAGTGAAGAAGAGTGTGCTAAGCGCTGGATTCCTGTACAATGAGCTCAGTGCTGTTGGTAGAAACTGATGTTCTACTGCTGGTTTGAGAACATTTCTGCTTGGGTTTGTTTCCAAAAATGATCCATACAATATCATATAATCTACTTTGACTTGTTTCAGTTGTTCTTAATACAGGTCCCTTGTCTTATTTAGATGGTTTAAAAGATATTTTTCAGGAGTGTTCAGTACACCAAAAATTAACCCTTTATACATCTTTTTTTTTTAAATCATTATTTGAATTTACTCTACCGTTCAAAAGTTTGGGGTCGTAAGATTTTGTTTTTGAAAGAAGACTCAAAAATACATTAAGACTAATATTTTGAAATACCTGTTTTTTGTATTTTAATACATTTTAAAATATAATTTATTTCTGTGATGGCAAAACAGAACATTTATTATTATTATTATCATCAATGTTGAAAACAGTTGTGCTGCTTAATATTTTTTGTAGAAACTGTGATGCATTATTGGAAATCTTTGATTAATAGTACGTTCAAAAACAGCGTTTATTTGAAATTGTTTTTTTGTAACATTATAAATGTCTTTACGGTCACTTTTGATAAATTTAGTTTGCCTACAAAAACTATAAATGACTGCAAACTTTTGAACTATGTATATATATTCTAAATGTAAAGGATTATGCTTAGATGCTTGAAATTAAGCTAATGTATACATTTCTTTATCAACTAAAATTTAAAGGATGAGTTGATGAATCAATCAAATACTTACTTTAGCTGGACAATAACTTTTTTCTAGAGCTGATGTACAGCCAAAACAATCTCTCTTCCATTCATTTCCTATTATCACTGTAAAGCTGCTTTGAAACACTGTTCATTGTAAAAAGCGCTATATAAATGAAGGTGACTTGACTTGAATTAAAGAGGGGGGGGGGGGGGGGGGGTAGGCATGTAAACCTGAAAATAATATACCCACACTGATTGTGCTACCATATGGGGTAGAATGTCATCAATCCCACGCTGCAGCCCCTCCCTTAAGCTGTCGGACATCACCAGCACTGGCCTGCGCTGAGCCGGTTCTACATCCAGCTCTTCTTCATCACTATCATCTTCCAAAGTTATCCTGTAACACATAATCAGGGAGACTGCCTATAAAAACTGCAATCTTTAAATGGAGTATTTTAACCTTCATACATCTAATTTCTGATCAATGACTTAAGCAGAGATACAACGTGCACATGTACAGTGTGAAATCAAGCTAATGACCTCTTTATTTCGGTCTCACCTTTCTTCTATCTCCTGCAGTCTCCTCTGAGCGGCCTCTACCTCCATACCTGAGCCTTCTGTGGGTACTCTGGGTAGTTGAGAGGGAGAGGGTGCGACAGTGAGGGACAGACTCATCTCGTCTGTCCTGGGTCCAGTCTGCAGTTGAACCAGGCTGGTCTCAGATGAAGAGGAAGAGGTGGTAGAGTCCGCAGGCCATCTGTGGCTCAGTTTAGGACTTGGATACTCACCTGCACCCATCAGTTTTCTCCGTTTGGGGCTGCAGCTTCTGTAGGGGAAAAAGATCATGTAAAATCCACCACTACATATAGCAAGTATCACTTGTAAAAAATGTACTCACTCATCATCTGTCCTTCTCCTTTGTTTCCTCATGCATCTTCGTTCCCAGCTTCTAAGTTTAAACGTGCAGACATATAATAAGAGTGGCTGTCTTCATTTGATTGCATAAACAAGGACTGCATAACAGCACAACAAGACAATTAATAGGCTACTTACGTATTTGGCATTGATCCACCAGTCAGATGGTGTGAGCCTCTGGTTGGCCCACTAATTGTGACAAAAACAGCTTCACTGAAGGGTGCATGGGGGGAAAACATCATGAACTCCAGCTCCCTGCTTCCTGACCTGGTGCTCTGCATCGGCCTCCTGGTAAGAACAAGCTGAAGACATTAGAATAAAATAACTGCAGTCAAGCAGTGGATAGAAGATGAAGAATCTGGAAAACAGAAAAATGAATAACTTCAGAACAGGTTCTGCAGATGTTCTTCTATACATGGTATGAGTTATACTAGTCTATGGGTATAGTAGGTAAACTCAAAGCTTTTACCTTTACCATAAAGATATTTATATGTGTACACACACACACACACATTACTATTTATATGGAAAGTACACTGCTAACCCAGTCAAAGTCGAATAATGAATTGCTTTAATTAAAAAAAAAAGAAATTCATAGTTAGTGAGCTAACTAGTCACTAACTTAGTACATTTATGTTTTCCTTCACACCGTAGGCCATACCATTGAAATGCGAGTCATTTGTATTCTGTATTAGTAAACATTTATTTCAGTTTTATCTGTAATTATCTAAGATAATTTCCCATGAAATGTGGTGACATTCTGGGTAAGAATAACTTGAATTGATCGCTGCCTGTAGCTTGCAACATCTTCTGGTCTAACGTTACGCCCCACAACATACACAACAACACCTCGTCAGTTCTTTCATTAGGAACACAAACACTTACCTTTCACACGCTCACAAAATGGAATATGTTTGGAATATGAAAAAATGTCTAAAGACAGTTTGCATTAGAAGTTGCAAAAACCTGGATTTACGACGCTTTTCTGGAACAGTATGTATGCGAGGGTGCATGGAACTTGTAGTCCATTAGTTTTGTAGTTCTTTAACCGGAAGTGAACATAAATAACCGTAAACAAACTCACGTTTGGTAAGAGAGAGAAGAATTTTCCTTGCTGGTACACATAAAAAAAAACTTAAAAAAACAACAAAGAAGTGAGAACTAGACAACTAGACTAGTTCAAGACAACAAATTGAGATTGCAGATCATTTAGAGCACAGGTCGACAAGATGTTGCAAAACTACAAACTGTAACGTTAGATGAGTAACTAATTGGAGAAACTCCTCCTCTACTCACGGTCATACTATTTTAGTAAAAGACCCAGTAACGTTAGTTCATTTTAACTGGATTCAGCAGGACACCTTACTTTGCCTTAAAATGGTAAGAAGCACCTTGACTAAAGAAATTTAATCTTTCGTTAATATGATACAGTAGCCTACTTCTTAACCACAAAACTCAATAAAAGTTAATAAATAAAAATAAATTAGTATACTGTTAACAAAATATATTTTTTATATGTTTCGCGGATTAGCGTCACATTTTGTGATTAATGTCAGTCTGATGGCTTACTTCTGGTAATTCAAATTTCACCGGTTGTCTGTACTGTTTTCAATCTCAGATTACTCTTATCATTGTGAGTGGGCTGCTTGCACTGGCTGTTGGAAAACCGTGTTGTAAGTAAGACTTAGTACGACTAATGATTTACTTTTCCAATTCTTTATATTGCCTGAAATGGCGAATGCCCTATTGTTCTCCTTTGGATCCCCTTAGGCTTAGGGGAATAGATACTGCCTAGTATCTAAAAAAAAACAACCTATTTTTTAGATACTAGGCAGTATCTATTCCATTAGGTACTACTACTTTTCACTACTACTAATTATTACTAGTGCTTATTCTTTAGGTACTAGTACCTTTTAAAGATACTAGTACTTGTTAATTAGATACTAGTTCTTATGTATAAGATATTAGTACTTATTTCAATAGTGTGTAGCATTTAATTATACTTAAGGAAAAATATAACTAGTTTTTTAGTTTACTTGTAACTTTTTAGACCAAAGATATCGTGAACTAGTACTTTTTAAATTTATATTTCTGCTTAGTATGCTAACAATACATTGAATATTAATGAACCAACGGCATACGAGAGAGATTAGACAGGAAACAGAAATAAGGAGGTGGCTCTAGAGGTGTTATGAATTAATTTTTTTTTTTTTCATTCATGTTACATATATGAATTATTAGAGACACTGACCCTTAAGAAACAGTGCAGAAAACAGTGAATGTACAAGCAAATTATTTTCACCAATAATAAGACCAGCTCTGATTTCGCTTCTGTCTGATAGAAAGAATGGCTTGTACATTTAAGAGACGCATCATTCTTAGTGTGTTGCTTTTTATTAACATTATAAGGGCAACATAAACCTTTTTTTATCATCAAAGGGCCACACTATAAATATAAATTCACAAACCATAGCAATGTTTAGTCTTCTTTAGCTGAAACATTTTGAGTATGCCTATTTTACGGATAAAATGACTCTAATTTTGACATGCCTCTCATTCTCAAGCACATATAAATATTAATTAATTTTTAATTTAGGGAAATATAAATACTCTCCAAAAGGCACAATCTCCTGTGGTGGATGTTGTGGATATTGTGTTTGTTTGGGTGGTGGGTATTGTGGTTGGTGTGGATGAACCCATTCATTGCTGTCTGCAGTTGCTGCAGTACAGGATAAGAAATCTCTTAGGCCTTATCATTTTCTATCACTTAGAATAACAACATATAAAACAACATAGGTTTATGTAATTTTATAATCAAATAATAAATTCACAATCACTTGAAAATGACCCATAACATACTGTCACATGCAGTTTATTTAAATTATCTCATGGATGTGGTGTGTGGTCATAGTGGCACCGTGGCCTATTCAAAGACTTTGACCTGGTCCTTTTATATTTAACTGCTTTAAATGCATTAGCCACCATGCACAGTTTCCTTAAACCCACTAGGGTGGCGGTGGCACCGGAGCCTGTCATCGCTGCTTGCAGCTATATTTTTAATTTATTTATTTCTACATTTTTGTCAATGTAATGTTGACTTGTGATAGTCATGTGATGGTGTAATAATAGAAATTGCGTCATTGCGCAATATGGTGAATTCAGGGTGATTGGGACATTTGGGACAAATGTGTCCCAATCACCCTGAATTCACCCCTACCCATGTCCTATTTCTACAGTAATACCTTTACATAAACTACTGTATCAGTAAAACAGCACAAATGATGGCCATAGATGGTAATTACATGGTAATTTAATATATACTAAATAATTACAATATTCATATCCTAATCAGGTATTTTTAAAGAATGCTATAGACTACTATATGCTATATGTCATCAAGAATAGTATTTTTGTGTGTGTTTTTTGTTAGTGTAGGTTCCGTTTTTTTAACATTTAGTATTCTCCATAATAACCCAACCTATAATGTCCTCCAGTAACCTATAACTGCACTATCCAATTTGATTTCTGTTTGTCCTTTTTGCAGAAGCTCTGCTCAGAATACCTGGAATCATCTTACTCTGTTCTTTGCCCTCTCTTTTGTAACTGTAACAATTCTAAGACATAGCTATTTTTATGGGTTGTGTGAGTAAAATGTCACTCTGACACAGTATATTGCTGCGACAGCAGTGGACATAATCTAACTAACCTAACTGGCACTTTCAATTAGCAACAGTGGTGAATGAGGACACTGTGATTAAGTCAAAGTTTATCATAGTCTGTTGTTTTATAATTATAGAACATTGATATCAGTGCATATTACTGCATTTAATTAATGTCTTACTATGTATGTTCTCTGTATCACTGTTCAGCACCAGATCACAAGGCTCTTCTCACGTCCCTCAATCAGCAGCTGCTCCGCTCTGTGGAAACACGAGATAACCAATCCAATCCCAGTGTGCACATCGCCCTGCGGCTCTCAACACACCACAACCTAGCTAAAGAGAGCGAACATCTCAACCACCTCAAGACGGAGTTTCATGATGATATTGAGAAGTATGGAGCATATTTACGCAAATTTTGATTACTTGTGATTTTCGTGTGTATAATCCTAAATAATATTAAGTTGCTTCAGGAAGGATTGTCAGTGTAGTGATAGTGTTGTGTGAGAGTAGTGGAAAAAAATGATATTGTTCCATTTCAGCATATTTTTGTTCTAATTGCGTCATTACTATTCCAAATATCTGCCTGTAGATCTCTCAGAAATGGTGAGTTGGTGGTTGGCCGTCTTGCCCTGTACATCTTGGCTTTGAAGTCTTCCTGTCATGATCTGCAGAGCGTATATCTCAATCATAATGAGATGAGGGAGCCCGTCCTCACTCAGCTTAAGAAAGAAATGGCGGAAGAGCAACAGAACATTGCATGTAAGAGCAATTTTTTGTGATACACTACCATCAAAAGTTTGGGGGCTGTAAGATTTTTTTTCAAGTGTGTCCGACTGCGTCCTGCAGTACTACAAACCACACCCCTACTACAAGTTATGCCCCCTACAATAAAACAGCCAATTAGGGAGAAGCCATCAGAGCCCCTCCCTTCTGGAATCACTGATGTCATCAATAGTACTTCTTCTATTTCGCTTTCTTTGCTTTGTTAGGCGTGACTATCGCCTCCTAGTGATAAGGCATACAGCTCTTGCATAGACCCGCAGAGGACGTAAGTCATCCTGTTTGTTTTTCCTCAGTTTTTAAAGTATTTTAATTATGAAACTCTACAGTAAATAATTTTTAGGGTAAGGTTTAGGGTTGGGGTAGGATTTCCATTTTGTAGAAATAAATAGTTTTTATTTAGTTTTTACTAATAGCTGTTATTTCATACTTCATAAGATTTGAAAGCAATATAAGTTAGCCATACCAACATTTCATACATAAAACAAAAAATAAATTTACTTTTTTTTAGTAGGCGTTACTTGTAGGGGCATTTGTAGTACTGCAGGATGCAGACAGACTCCTTTCCAAGGTTTTTTTTTTTTTATGTTTTTGAAAGAAGTCTCTTATGCTCACCAAGCCTGCATTTATTTGATCTAAAATAACAACATACCGCAATATTGTGAAATATTACAATTTTTAATAAATGTTTTCTATTTTAATATATTTTAAAATGTAATTTATTCCTTCAGTGTCACATGATTCTTCAGAAATAATTTTAATATGCTGATTTGCTGCTGAAAAAGCATTTCTTCTTATTGAGAACTAAGTTGAAAACAGTTGTGCTGTGTAATATTTTTGTAAGAAACCATGATACTTTTTTCAGGATTTTTTGATGAATAAAAAGAACAACAGAACAGCATTTATTTAAAATATAAGTCTTAAGATCTTTACTGACAATTACATGTATAAATAATCTTACTGACCTCGAACTTTTGAACAATAATGCATATGTAATTGTGTTCTAATTCTAATTTTAACATGAGTTCGTTTCTGCAGTCAGTCACCGTCCAAAGACCAACTACTACCAGTACTCTCTGGGCATTCTGGCTCTATGTGTGAGCAGTGTTAGAGTCAGCACACATGTCAGCCACAAGCTCATCCATGCTGTGGAACATGGACAGATAAAACACGGAGAGTCCTTATGTGTCGGTGAGTTTTTTTGGCCCAGTAGTCATTAATAAGGTTCATTTAAAGGGATAGTTCACCCAAAAATGAACATTCTTACCCACCCTCATGTCAATCCAAACCTGTATGACTTTCTTTCTTCTGTGTTACACAAAAAAGGATACAAAATACCATGAAAGGGTCCTGTAGAACTATGTTCCAAAACAGTCAGAATCTCTTCCTTTGTGTTTCACAGAAGAAAGGAAGTCATCTGACTTTGGAACGTCATGCATAAATATGGAACAAACTGCATAATTTATTGGACACTATTATTTATTTTCCTTTTGGTTAGATTTAAGGAAATATATTCACATGTGCTAAGGTCTCTAACTATTCCAATCACCCTTCAGACTCTCATGCGATGGCAGGCATGGCCTTGCAGTGTCTGAAAAACGAGGGAACTGCTGTTAAAGATACTGCGGAGCTGGACAGGGCTCTTGCCTCCATTAAGAAGAGGCTTCTTGACTCTAAGAGAGCTGACGGGCACATGGGCAATGAGTTCAGCACGGGATTGGCAGTGCAGGTAAGAATAATGATATGAAATATTTGCCTTAATAAAAAAAGCCTTTTTTGAGTGGCAGGTTCTCATGGTTCTCCGTCTCACAGGCCTTGTTGGCTATGGGCAGTCAGATGGAGGAATATGCTTCTGCTATGGACGCTTTAAGGGCAGATGTTAAGAAAGGAACATACCATAACCCTATGGCAGCTTCCCAAGTCCTGCCTGCCCTGCACCAACAATCTTATCTTGATCTGAAGAACAAAGAATGCCGCAATGAGGATGGTATGTACATCAGACATGCAAGCTCAATGAAGTATCAATCGGCAGAATTGTGCTTGCAGGCAAATATTTCCAAATATATACAGTATATATACACCTCTGGAAAAAATTAAGAGACCACTGCAAAAAAAAATAAAAAATACATTTTTGATTTATCAAAGCATTTCTTTCAAATTTCAAATAAGAAATATTGTCATTTAGAGCATTTATTTGCAGAAAATGACAACTGGTCAAAAAAGCAAAAAAAGATGCCATGCATTTAGACCTTGAGTAATGCAAAGAAAACAAACCAATTCTAATGTTTTTTTCTATAGTTATGTTTATTGAATTTTTATTATAATACTCATACAAGACATCACCAAAACTCAAAACAAAAAGGAACAAAAATAGCTCAGATTTGTATATGAAACAGGACTACACCATAATGAAAGCAGATTAAAACACGTTTCAAAAAGATGAATAAGACAAAAAAGGTTCAATGTCAATTGTCAATTACAGTATTCCTCATAATATAATAGGGCAAAGACGAGTTTCCAAATAGTCCAGATATGGGGTCCAGACTTTATAAAACTGGGATGTTTTTTATTACATAGGTAAGACGCTCCAGTGGAATCAACTCAAAAATAATCTTATGCCAACCTTTAAGAGATGGAGGTTTTTTTTTTTATTGATCCAATTAAGTAAAATATTTTTTCTGCCAGCAAAGGATAGAATATTATACAATATCTTATTAGCAGATGAAGCAATGCGTCCATTAGGTATACCCAACACTCACAACACCAGTGAGACTGGGTCAAAATCCAACGGAATATTAAAGATCTTTTCCATTTCCCCCAGCACCAAAAACCAATACCTTTGCAGTCTGTTACATGACCACAGACACTGTGTTAAAGTACCTATTTCAGAGAAGGGTTCAAAAATGCCTGCAGTTAGGGGAAAAATGGAGTCTATTTATCATTTTAAATTGTATTTATCTTGTATGTGTACGAATACTAATGTTTTAACTTAGGAAGAGTTCAGGAATCAATATTTGGTGGAGTAACCATGATTTCCAATCACAGCTTGGTCAGTCACATTGCTGTTGGGCGACTTTATGCCACTCCAAAACAAAAATTCTAAATTCAAGCAGCTTGGCTTTATTTAGCTTGGCTGGTGACCATCTGTCCTCCTCTTGCTTACGTTTCAGAGGGTTTTTTTACTTATGGAAAAAAGGAAAATAAAGTTTAAATTTATATACAAAAATAAGTCATTTTTTATCACAAAATTAGTGTTTCATTTTCATATTAAACAAAGTATTTTAGAATATTTCAATGCTATATATTCTATACAAAATATCTATTTAATATTTTTAGTACAGCATTTTAATTTAACTTTTGTGTTTTTTCCCCTCTCCTTTTTATTTTCCGTGCCCTCCTGGTCCGATGTTCCTGATTTAGACACCCTTACTATTGATGCGGATTCCGTTTCGGAAGTTCTTCCAAGTCACGTGCAAGTGTCTCTACAGGTGGAGGTTATTAAATCAAATGGTGCATCATCAGTGTTTTCCATCAATGTGCTCCGTGGCTCCTCGCTATTTGAAGCCCTCAACCTTCTCCAAGGCAAACAGACTGGTTTCACGTGAGATGCTTTATTTCAAATATATTGTCAAAACAATTTAGGCAAATATTTGTTTGCTTTTTTACCGTATTACTCATTTTTATGGATTTTGTTTACGAACAACCCTTTTGCTCTCTGCATCACAGCTTTAGCACAGAGGACAGTTTGTGGGGACCCTTCCTCAGTGCGGTCAATGAAGAACAAGCACGTCAGACTGATCGTAGATACTGGCACATCTCCTCAGGTGGCACCTCTCTGACGCAGGGTGAGAAACAAATAGTTTACACAAAATTAGGCGTAACAATGCACATGTCTATAAAAATGACTGTTTTATCATTTCAATCCCTTTTGTATACTAACATTTAACTCTAATGCTGTGCTTTTCTCCACAGGTATCAAAGACTATAAGATTGACTCAGCTCAAAGCATCACCATTAAGAACACTGGGTACTGAGTCCACCGCTGGATGCAAGGGATGAATGGGAAGAAACCATAATACGTTTATGAATTCTATTGTTATGATTGTCTTTGATTTGATTTGATTTTCTTGTTATAAACAGATATCTGTTTGATTGTTGCCTCACTTTGTCTTAATGTTTAAAGGGTCATGAAAACAACAATCAGAACATATCAATGTAGTATGTATTTTACTTAGAAATGTAACACACAAATATCTTTTGAAATCTAACATATATTTGTATGAATCTGCAGCTGCTACCATTTTAGGTGAACAAATATTAAAAAAAATATTACAATTATTTAAAAAATGTGTGGTTGCATTAAGGTGTTGAGAGGACCGTATCTCACACAGTGGAGATAAAATGTTTATTGTAGCACATGGTTGCATGTAGTTGATAATGTTTCTTTTTAACTTAAAAAAATGTTGTGTAAAATAATATTTGCTTCATAGAATGAATTTAATAAATGAAAGTGGGAATCTCATGGTTGCCATTTAACCCCAAATCAAAAAAAAGAAGCCTAAGACCACTAGGACATTTTGTACTATCTAAAACCGTTTTATAACACCTGTTTTGTCATTTTCTTTTTTCTTGTGAATGATTGATTAATATAATATAAACAGAGCGACAAATACTTATATAATGTATCATTGAAAATATATATTTATAATTTTTTTCACACTGTAATGGGTAAAATAATGTTATTACAAAAGCATGTTTTTTTCTTTTTCTTCTAAAAGATAAATATGATTTTTGGGTGAAATAAGTCATGACATGTTTTTAGCTAAATTCTCAGCTAACGTGCTAATGTTGAGACTTTTATTTTGAAATGTAATTACCGTGACCGTAGCTAACCCTACCGCAGCGTTCTTCACAAACACAGAACAGCATTTCAATGATTTCATTATTCATAAGCTGTACAGGTTATAGAATGATCACACTGCACAGTGGGTCAGAAATTTAAGATATTGAAAGTTGGATCTAATCATTCAGTTGCTCTAGTATAGACGACAATACCACTGTAAGTACAAGAGCATCACAAATCTGGTACAAATCTGTTAAATAGTTCCGCGTTAGCAGGCTAGGCAGCTGTCAAAAATCGGACATAACAGCCCTTTACAATACGTTAGTTTCTATGCAATTTGCGTTTAATGTTTTTTATTGCTACACTCCTTTATAAACATCACGGTCATTTCTATTGTGGTAGAAATCGCAGTCTCGGGTTGTGTCTTAACTTAGCGAGCTGCCTACCTAGAAAGCATTTTTGGACATCATATTCCACACACTTATGGTGTCCCAAAATGTTGTTTAGTCAGGCGGGCTACTAGGTTTTGAGACACAAACTAAGGCTTCACTGCAAATTAGAGTTACTGCAGTGCACTGCACTGCAACATATCAATCCATGAAAAAAGCTTTTTATCCAGGTCTTGATATAATGCTTTGCAGCTTCATTCAACTCAGCTCACTGTTGTTGTTTTGTTTCTGTACATTGTAGTAGCAGCAGCAGAAGCTGATCAGATTCAACTGTTGATTGAATGAGGATCTTGTGATGCTGAACTGCAATACCCGTGTCATTCAATGGAAATGGATCCAGAGATGAAGATCTGAATTTATTCTTAGATGTTATGCTGTGCCAAAGCAGGGCTCATTCACCTCTCAAACTAATGTAGAAATGCTTTATGAGCATTGCATGAAAACTGTCCACCCACAGACAGACAAACTGGGGGCGTCATAGAGGCCAGTTTGAGACAAGAATATTTTATATTTATAATACGCATCTAGAGGCATAGTTTGGTCAAGATGTTCTCTGCTCTAAAGAAGCTTGTCGGCTCTGAGCCGGCTGGTCAGGTAAAGGACAAGAACATCCCTGCTGGCCTACAGTCCATGAACCAGAGTCTGCAGAGAAAATTTGCTAAAGGAGTTCAGTACAACAGTAAGTCAAATGCCTGCTGAAATGTATAATTAATGACAATCATTAGAATTTCTTTGATTGTTTTGTTGATTCTATGCTTGAAAAACGTTCCAGGTTTAAATGGAGAAAAACAAAATTGAAATTTTCAATGTATCCGCATACTGTTGGACTAAATTGTAACACATACAGCATGTCACAACAAATCACGTCTGTGTTGCTGGAGCCCCTGGGCGCTGTGTGCTAGGGATAATGTTGTTATCACAAGCTCTAACATGTTATGTGTGGGCTTTCAGTGAAGATTGTCATTCGAGGAGATAGAAACACAGGAAAAAGCACCCTGTGGCACCGGCTGCAGGGTAAGAAGTTCCAGGAAGAGTACCTTCCCACTCAGGAGATCCAGGTCACTAGTATCCACTGGAGTTATAAAAGTAAGCTTTATGTTTTTTTCTGGAAATCAAAGCTTCTGTCATCTTGTCTTGATATTTTTTACACCTTATATTTTTATGATATCTTTATACTTACACTCTTAAAAAAATCTCAGTTGGAATTGATGGTTCCATGAAGAACTTTTAATGTCCATTGCGCAAAAGGGTTTCTTTATAGTAAAAACAGTGTTCTTCAAAATGTTTTATTTAAGGTTAACAAAAATGGCTCTTCTATGGCATCACTGCGAAAACCCCCTTTATTTTTAAAAGTGTGTAAGAAGTTGCTTTTGCACTTTTGTTTGAAAGACATGAACTAATTATCTAATAATTTTTATTTCTTTCCATTTGTGCATCTTAATAATGCAAAATAGATTTACTTCAAGGTAAATATGCAGTCTTGCAGCTTGTGGATAAGTAGATTAGATTGATGGCTTTAAATGACCTGTATTAAACGTTAGATATCTAGTGATTTCTAGAGTTTGTTTTCCCTATTTATGTACATCCGTCTGTCAAAAGCTTTCACTTCAACTTTACATGGTGGAACCTGTTAGTGGTAATTTACAGTGAGACCTCCTTTCTTTGATAACGGGCATGGCTCTACTTGTATCCAACATTTTACTTGAAGTGCTGTGCTCATTGCCAAAAAACATACTTTCTATTCCCTGTTCTTTCTGAAAAGAACATTATTATATATAATTGTATATTATATCACTTTGTGGTATTGTTTTCCTGAAGCAATCTTACAATGTTAGTCAAGGTTTCAGCACCACAAATAATCTGTATTTTTATAATTATTTATTTGATATAAAAAAATATTTATTTTATAAAAAATATTGTATTTATTTTTTATAAAAAATTATATATTTTATAAAAAATATTGTATTTATTTTTTGCTTATGTACAGATTTCTGTTATTGGGAACCTGAAAGCCAAATAAAAAAGTTTTTTAAAGTAATTTGTCAAAGTAAAATTGAAAGTAAAATCAAAGGGGTGTAACAATATACACAATATATATCACAATACAAAACTGCAACAATATGTATCATTGATAGTGACAATCTGTATTGTGTATAGGTCACCCAAAATGAAAATAACTGTGAGAAAAAATTCAAGTTTAGAGTTTTAGTGTCAGTACTACATTAAACTGCTCTATATAATGTTGAATATAATGTATAATAATACCATGGGGGAATATTTGTAGGTCCTGATAATACCGAATGTCTTTTGTTACCAGTAAAAAGTGACCTACATTATTTTAAATATATTTAGTCAGTGACAGAGTGCAAACACATTTTTCTAAATTAATTCAGCATTTTCAGCTTCAGAATCATGAATATTTTTCTTCTGGTGTCACCATAGTCCTGTGCATTGGGTTACCAGCACCAATTCCAAGCCTGTTCATTTCCACCCCCAATGTAATACCAAATTTAGCATTTTGATCAACAGTAAAAAAAAAAATTGAAATCTTTACCATATGTAGTGGAGTAAAGCATAATATTGTATCGTAAGTTCAGTATCGTGACATGAGGGTATTGTTACACCCCTAATCGAAAAATAAATGAAAGGAAGTTTCAAATTAAAATGCTTGTCATTTCTTCTCAGCTACTGATGATGTGGTGAAGGTGGAGGTTTGGGATGTGGTGGATAAAGGTGAGTTGCCATCAGCCTATTTCAAGTCATTTCTCTTAGCATTCTGATCAGGTGACTTTGTAGATGCTACTGTCATATTTATCATAAGGCTGGAATACACTACAGTGTAGTTTATAGTTTGGGCCTGATTCGCAGTCTGTATGAGTCAAAGCTAGTTAACCAGCAGATATTGTGCATTCAAATTTCACAGATTTCACAGAAAATCACATAGTGTGATGGGCATAGACTCTGTATATAATTCCATCCATTTGAAGGATATCAACTTCAAGCATGTTTGATATTTTGAGCCACACTGTTTTCATTTTTATGTCTTCCTTCTAGCAACGAGGCACGTGTTTCTGTGTGAGTTTGTTGTGTTCAGAGGGAGGTTTTCTCTGTAACCATTTACAAAGTCTGCAAGTGTGAAATGACTAGTTTTAGAAAATCTGTTGAGATTTTAAAAATCACGTAATGTATTTCAACCGTTAAGCATTTTCTTGTTTATGCCTTTTAAAGTTTAGTGTACAGGTACTGCATGTCATTGTTTAACTAACATCCTCCATCTCATTCTGATGGTCATACGTGAAGCCATTTCACCCAGCCCTCCTTCATCCCCAGTCATTTATATTAATGGTATTTTTCTTACTTGCTGTCCAACCAGGCCAAAAAATCCCCCTTCCTGAAGGTGTAGGTGAGAAACTCCATAGATTGTAGACATTAGGCTGTGACTTGCCTGTGCTTGATCTGTTTGTTCTGTTATCCAAGTGCAAACTGACTTTTCACTGACTGCATTGTGGCAGAATGTATTCTAGTCTAGGGGCTTTTTCACACCTGAAAGTCCGCACCAAGGTCCGTACCAAAGGTCATGTTTTTATACATTTTATATATTTGATTAATTTTGGTTTGCTTTCACATTGCAATTATGCATGAGCGCTAAATAACTTTACATCTGGACCAAACAAGGTAGGTGTGAAAGGGCCTTATCATACACTTCTTGATTAGAAGGGTAAAAAACCGACCATGATATGCAGTGTGCAGTAATAATACCGCAGAAAACCAATTCTTGCTAATACCACTAATGTCACTTCCTTTGTGAAAAAGGAAAAAGCCGCATTTTGTTATCTGTTTTTGATGCTCTTGACGTTAATGGAAGTTGTTTACTAATTTGACATATTTCAATTTGATCTACTACACTACAATTTAGGGGTCGGAAAGATTTGTTTTTGAAAGAAGTCTTGTATGCTCACCAAGGCTGCATTTGATCAGAAATACAGTAAAAATGGTAATATTAAAATAACTGTTTTCTATTTCAATATATTTTGAAATGTAATTTATTCCTTTGATGACAACGCTGAATTTACAGCATCGGTACTCCAGTCTTCAGTGTCACATGATCCTTCAGAAATCATTCTAATATGCCGTTTTGGTGCTTAAGAAACATTTCTTTTCATCAATGTTGAAAACAGTTATGCTGCTTAATATTTTTGTGGAAAACTTGATTCTAGATTCTTCTTTTTAGAGTTCAAAAGAATAGCATTTATTGAAATAGCAATCTTTTGTAACATTATACATGTCTTTACTGTAATTTTAGATCAATTTAATGCACCTTGCTGAATAAAAGTATTACTTTTTCTTTAAAAAAAAAAAAGACTTACTGACCCCAAACTTTTGAACAGCAGAGTTACAATAGTCTACCTCTGACATTCTACAGGAAAGGGGAAAAAGAGAGGTGAAAACTTGAAGTTGGAAAATGAACCTCAAGAGGTAAATCTATAGTAGTATTCTATCAAAATCAGGTGTAATAGCAGTTCAAAATGCCCTTCACCGTCTAATAGTGGGGAGTTTCAATGTTTAGCTGGAAATGTCTCTTTGCTGTTAGCAGACGGAGAGTGAACTGGCCTTGGATGCTGAGTTTTTGGACGTGTATAAGAACTGCAATGGTGTGGTCCTGATGTTTGACATCACTAAGCAGTGGTAGGTGAACAAAGACTATCAGCATCTCCAGAGACTACTTCTCCATCATGCAAAACTCACAGCTCTGCTTTGGAATGCAAAACGTGTGCTTTGTTTGCACCAATAGGACTTATAATTACATTCTGCGGGAGTTGCCCAAGGTACCCACTCATGTGCCAGTGTGTGTGTTGGGGAATTACCGGGACATGGGAGAACACAGAGTCATTTTGCCCGATGACATCCGTGACTTCATCGCTGGTCTTAACAGGTTAGATCATTACAGTCAGCATGAACATGTAAATTGACACTTTTTACTGTCTTAATTTACATTCTTGATCTTATTACAAACAGTTTATCAGTTTAAAATCAAAATGTCTGTGCTCTTTTTTTTTTTCAAAGTAATCTTTGCTACTTTAGTTTTTACAATCCATTCATATACTTTATTTTTTTTACCCAATAACATGGAGAGTTGTGATATAGAGGTAAAATGGGCTGTGAATGCTGTTTCATATTGATTTGTTTGTGTTTAGGATTGGAAATCATGGAATTTGTTCACTAATGAGTTTTTTGAGTGTTTAATAACTTGTATTATTCTCAGTGGGCTTTATTGATGTTTGATATCTTCATGATTTTGTAGACCTCTTGGCTCATCTTACATCCACTATGCAGAATCTTCCATGAAAAACGGTTTTGGTTTGAAATATTTGCACCGATTTTTCAACATTCCATTCTTGCAGCTTCAGGTAAGCAGGTTAATGTTCTAGGCTAGAATATTGCTATAATTTGTTACATTTATATAGCGCTTTTCTAGGCACTCAAAGCGCTTTACATAGAAGGGGGGAATCCCCTCAACCACCACCAATGTGCAGCATCCACCTGGATGATGCGACGGCAGCTATATTGCGCTAGTACGCCCACCACACACCAGCTGATTGGTGGAGAGGAGACAGAGTTATGATACCAATCGTATATATATGGGGATGATTAGGAGGCCATGATGGACAGGGGCCAATGGGCAAATTTGGCATCCTGGGAGTCAGGACCTCGGTTTAACGTCTCATCCGAAGGACGGAGTTACCTAAGGTTACTGCTAAGGTTACCTAAAGGTTTAATCAAATAAAAACGCAACCAGCTACCAGACAAAGGTAATGGTTATTTGTAATAGTTAATATTAGGCTAATGCCGTGTTCCTGGCAACCCATAACCAGAGTTTTTCCAACCTTCTATCCACAAAAGTGCACTGGAACGGCAGTCAAACCCCGTGACTTTCCACCCGTGAACTCGTACAGTTACGCGCTTTGACGTCACTAAGCCCGCGAAACAACAATGGCAGCCCCTACGGATGCGGTTTTTATGAAAGTCATACACGAATAATATAAAATAAAAGGTATAACAGCTTCTCTTGCCTTATGCGCCGTTTTTTCTCCTCCGCTTCCCTCAAATAAGCAAGGAGTAAGCACCTTTGGCGATATAAATGTTTGTAAATGAGCACAAGCTCCATACAGTCCGCCATGCTTTGTTTACATCTAGCTAGCACAATTCCTTGCGCTCAGGCAGTTTGGCGTGACTTTGCCTGGAACGCTAGAAAGTCGTGAGTCATGGTTTTAAGTCGTAACTTGTGGGCTCAAAAACCTGCCTGGAACGCAGCATACATAAGCTGTGTCATGTGCCTGGCAGAAATTAGATCAGAAATCTTTCTCTGCATGTTTGCCCTTATCACAGTTACTTTTCCCATTACACTAGGTGTTACAGCTTTAAATGAAACCGTAGTAAAGGAAACATTTATATTTTAACTTGCACAGAGAGAGACCCTGTTACGACAGCTCGAGACCAATCAGCTGGACATCGATGCCACGCTAGAGGAGCTAACAGTTCAGCAGGAGACAGAAGACCAGAACTATGATATGTAAGAACTAAAAACGCCACACACACACAAACTTCCTATAGTTTAATTTCATCTACTGGACAGTCAAAACAGTATTCTGATTTAAATATCAGCAACTACACAACCATTCCAAAGTATCCTTTAAATGTTTTCAACATTGATTATAGTAAGAAATGTTTCTTGAGCAGCAAATCAGCATATTAGGAGGATTTTTGAAAGATCATGTCACACTAAAGTTTAGAGTAATGGATGCTGAAAATTCAGCTTTTCCATCACCGGAACAAATTGCATTTTAAAATCTAGTTTTCTATTTTAAAGGGTTACTTCAGTGATTAGCATTAAGCTTTGTATCAGTAGAAACCCGGTAGTATATTCAAATTATGGTACTTTTCCCCCTCACATCCCCCTGAGACGAGAGAATTATGCATTTTATTTCTGGAAAAAATCCTACGATGACGCAAATATCATCATTTTGCGTCATCTGAGGATTTTTTGGCCAGAGCCTAGAGACTATAGGAGCTAGTTCCGCATGTTATTAACCCGCCCACAGGGGAGGGATCTCACTCACAGAATGTAAATGCACCCGGCCGCTCGGCTCGGCATTCATAACTGAGCGGTGCGGAGCAAAGTGAGTGTTTCAACTTTTCAGTGAATTCCTATGAAAGTTAAGCTTCCATAGGCATGATCTGATAACGCGCCAGACTGGACACGCGTTGTGAATGAATGCCGCGGCCCGCACTTACCTCAGCTCTGCTCAGCTCTTTCTCTCGTGATGAATGAAATCTGACTCCAGCTGCGTCTGTGCCGTGACTTTCGTTCGGCTCACTCACACTTTATTGAAAAGACACGTTCAGTTTTTTATTGTAGAGTCTATTCTCTAACTGAACGAAATGATTGTATTAGTATGAAGCAAGTGCATTCTGGAAGTTGTTGTCTTTCATCCACATGAGACAAAAATACAAATACATTTTCTGTCTTTTCTCAGTCTAGAAGGCACCAAATTAAAAAATAATTTCACATTTCTACTACATAAATGACCCAGTTTAAATACACATTCATCTTCCCAGCGCTGAAGTACCCCTTTAAAATCTGTTCAAATAGAAAACAGTTTTTTTAAACTGTAAAATTGTATGCTGCCTTGCTGAACATAATAGACTTCAAAAACATTAAAAAAATTGGTTTGTGAACTGCAGTGAGTTCCATCTGACTATTATGATACAGTAGGTGTCTGTTATAACTTTCAGTTTCCTGGAAATGAAAGACTCTCGTAGTAAAGGCTACAACTCTCCCGGCCCTGCTAACGGACAAAGTCCTTCCTCAGGCACGCAGTCTCCTGTCGTTCCTCAGAGTGGATGCTCCACTAGCAGCTCCAGCCCATGTAGCCCCCAGCAGCCTCCCATTCCCTCCCAGATCCTGAAGTCTCCATCTCCCTCTCCGTCCCCTCCTCCCCCTCTCTCCTCAACCCAAGCGTCTGTGACCTCTCCCTCCCCTTCTCCTGCTCACCCTGGCCCGACAGTCTCTGCTCCAGCTCAGGCTCCTGCCTCTGCTCCTCAAACCCAGAAACGCAGCTTCATCTCCAGGCTCTTTGGCTCCTCTCCTGCCCAGGAACCTTCAGCAGTCGCCCAGGGTGAGTTTTTAGCATAGCTAGCTGCGTGTGTTTATCGTATAAGAAAAAACTCACAAACACTGAGCTTTTAATGGCACTATAAACAGCTTTTATGCCTTTCTTTTCAAATGTGCAGTGTCTCAGTGACTCATTGTTAAAGAACTGCCCTAATGCTATGAACTGCAAAAGGGATTTGAAGGCTGAGAGGAATTCATTCACACACACACATACACACACACATCCTCTCTCAGAGAGAGCTTTCCTCGAGCGAGACCCACAAAGCCGTGAAAAATGGAGAGGATTAGGACTCGTGCAGATCATAAGGATGTGTTGTGGATCAATAGAAAATCACAAGACCTTGTGCATTCCTGAGCTATGGAGAGGGTTTTATTAGCTCTTGCAGCCCACCTAAATGAGCTTGGATATCAAGCAGTAGTTATTTAGTAAAGCGCATATCAATGTATCACAATTTTTTTTTGTCATTTACCATTGATTGTTCTTGTTTGGAACTCATTGTAATTGCTGCTGTTTATATATTTTTAATGTAAGATGTTTTTGCCCCAGATCATGTGACCTCACACTTCTTGGATTTCCACAGAGCCAGATCCAGTATCTGCAGCGACTCTGCCTACAGTTCAGAGCGTGGATGATTTTGTGCCAGACGAGGGACTAGACAAAAGCTTCTTGGAAGACGGTCTGCATTCTAACACAAGACCGGTTATGAACACCCAGCCCTCTGCTGCGGGTACTGCAGATAGTGACAGGTACACCAAGGGCAAATAACAAAGAAAAAATGATGTGATATGCTATTTTGTTAGAAAATGTATTTAATTTAATCAATGTACGCTACTGATCAAAAGTTTGGTATCTGTACTATTTTTAAAATGTTTTGTTTTTGCTCACAAACGCTGCATTCATTTGATTAAATTTTTTTTATTGTACAATATTATTAGAATTTAAAATAACTGTTTTCTATTTTAATGTACTTAAAAATGTAATGAATTTCTGTGATGACAAAGCTGAATTTTCAGCAGCCATTACTCCAGTCTTTAGTGTCACATGATCCTTCAGAAATCATTCTAATATACTGATTTGGTGCTCAAGAAACATTTATTTTTATCAATTCTGAAAACATTTGTTCTACTTAATATTTTTGGGGAAACCATGATACAGTTTTTCAGGATGCTTTGATTTAATGGAACATACTTTTTTGAAATCTATTCTAACATTATAAATGTCTTTACTGTAACTTTTGATAAATTTAGTGCATCCTTGCTAAATAAAATTATTTTCTTAACAAAAAAAAACGTACTGACCCCAAACTTTTGCATGGAAGTGTGCTTTTACTTGTAAATGAACTGAGCTAGTGGTTTCGTCTGTTCAAAAATCTGAAGTTTTGCATCCATTCTTGTAACATGTTTATTTTAGTGATGGGGAAGGAAGAGAAGGGAACCCCATGGTTGCTGAGTTCCAGGATGATTTGGACCCTGATGATGCAGAACTTGAACCCAGAGCTTCTATTGTCAGTAAAGGCTTGGATATCACTCTCTCCAGTGATGAGGAGGGTCCAAAACCTGCTGTAACTCAGGATAAAGAGCTGGACCCTGAACCTCACCTGTAAGTTTGAATTCCTGCCTTTCATTAAGGCACGTTCACACCAAGGACGAGAACTATAACAATAACTATAAAATGATAATAATCTTTTCTATGAGAATAGGGAACCACAATTAAAACATTATCTATATCATTGGAATCACTTTCAGAATTATATTTTTCCAGCTGGTGAATGATAAAAACCGCCAATCAGAATCCATCCTGCTTTAAAGAGCTCAAGCATTTGAAGCGGCAGACGACACCACTGCAACGCATGCTCATAATAAACAGAACATTATTTTACATTGGTGTGGTTGCTTATATAGTTCTCTTTATAGTTTATTGTCATTACTGATGTGAGCGGGCCTTTAATGATAGACTAGATTTAAGATACATTGATAAGTGAGATGTTGATGAACTAGTAAATAATAGCTGGTGTGTTGTGGGCAATAAGTTTGTTACCTGAAGCAACTGGTTTTCATGTTAGTTGTTAATAATATTACCAATAATATGGTTATTCAGGGTGACTCTGGATTCATTAACACTGGAGGACAGACCAAAGCCTATCCACAAAGAGCCAGTGATCCAGACCCAGAGCATAGAGACTTCCATTCTCAGTCCCACTCCAGTACACACTACTCAACTTCTGCAGACAGCGTCGGGCGCAGCAGCCCTGGCTGACCCTCAAGCACAGGTCATAAAACATAAAGAGAGATCAGCTCAGGCAGAGTCCTCTGACACAGACCCAGACGTGCCTGTGGCCAAACAGATGCTTTCATTTGTCATGGATGACCCTGACTTTGAGAGTGAGGAAGAAGTCATACAGAAAGTGATTAAGGTACTGAAATCATGATGATGATGATGATGATGATGATGATGATGATGATGATGATGATGGTGATGGGCATTGTAGTTCATGTTTTGGTGACTTTTCTGGATAATTTACAAATTTAGGGTTTGAATAACCAGAAAAGACTTCTGTTGCTTGTTCTAGGACTCTTTCCCAGCTAGAGATGATATCCCTGATATATCTGATGAGGATATCAACACGGCTAAAATCCCTGAGCCCATGAAACCTACTGCACTCTCCTTCAAAAGCAAGAATGACGGTGACCTCTTTGGCCTGGGAATTGAGGAGAAGTCGATCAAAAGCAAAGACAGCAGCGATGAGCAAGATGGCAAGTCACTGGAATAGTTTTGTGATAGGAAACAGACTTTATATATAAAGTAGGGGTGTAACGATACCCTTATGTCACGATTCGATACATATCACGATACTGAACTCACGATACGATATTATTGCGATATTTAAAGACGTATGGTAAAAGGTTAACAAAAAATGTACTGTTGATTAAAATTATAAATTGGGGGTGGAAATTGGTGCTGGTAACCAAATGCACAGGACAATGATGACATCAGCATAAAAATATTCATGATTCTGAAGCTGAAAATACAGAATTATTTTAAACGAATATGTTTGAATTCTGTCACTGGCTAGATATATTTAAAATAGTGTAGGCCACTTTTTACTGGTAACAAAAAACATTTGGCATTATCAGGACCCACAAATATTCCCCCATTGCATTATTATACATTATTTTATAATTATTATTATTTATTATAATTTTTTATACATTACATTACTTTTTATATATTATATTCAAGATTATATAAAGTAGTTATGTAGTACTGACAATAAAACTCTGTAAACTTGAATTTTTTCTCACACGATACATATTGTTGATTTTTTTTTATTGTGATATATTGTGACACGATATATTGTTACACCCCTAAAATAAATTATAATAGCGATAGACAGCATGTATCAGTCAATCTCAGTTTTCCTAGCAAATTTGTAATTTCATTTCAACAATTGTGTAATGTAAACAACTGTTCAAATGAAATAATGACTTATGTTTTTCATTGTGTTTAAATAAATAATTGTTATATATATATATATATATATATATATATATATATATATATATATATATATATATATATATATATATATATATATATATATATATATATATATATATATATATATATATAATAAATAAATAAATAAATTCTTTTTTTTTTTTTTTTTTCAAAAGTGACAGTAAAGGATTTTTTTTTTCAAAAGAATGCCATTTATTTGAATTTATAATGTCATTCTTTTGAATTTTTCTTTTTAATTCATCACAGTTCTCACAAAAATATTAAGCAGCACAGCAGCTTTCAACAGTGATAATAATAAGAAGAAGAATAAATGTTTCTTGAACATCAAATCAGCATATTAGAATGATTTCTGATAAATTATTTTAATAAATTATATTTTAAGTCAAATACAAAACTCTTTAAATTGTAACAATATTTAACAATATTACTGTTTGTACTGTATTGTTGATCAAATAAATACCTAACCCAAACTTTTGAAAAGTGTATACAGGGAGTGCAGAATTATTAGGCACGTTGATTTTCTGATCATATTTTTTTTCCAGGCACATTTGACCAATTCCAAACCACAGTAATCCTAATAACTACTATTGATTTAGTATTTAATAATGTATAAGTGATATATAATTGTTCATGAAGGCTGGAAATGAAAATCACCTTATATTCAGGTGTGCAGAATTATTAGGCATGTTTTCTTTTACAGATAAATTGAGCCAAAAAAGAGATTTAACTCAGACTGAAAAGTCAAAAAGTATTAAAGGCTCATGAGAAGGATGCAATACTAATGCAATACTAGACATTGCAGTTAAGGCATGACCATTGGACAGTGAAATGCTCGTTGGGTCAGCAGGATCTGACAAAAACATGTGGTGAAGAAAAGACACCTGTTAACTGCAAAATAATTAAGAATTAAGGTGAAGAATTAAGGGTGAAACCATCAGGAACCCTTTAGTCTCCAGCGCCACCATTTTCCAGAGCTGCAACCTACCTGGAGTCTCCAGAAGTGCAAGGTGTCAGGATCTCAGAGACTTCAGTTAGGTAAAGAATCCTAAAAAATGACCCCCACTAGATAAGAATCACAAGCTGAAGTGTTGTAAAATACATGAAGAAGGTTTTTTTATAGGCTTTATGGACAGATAGGTTGAGAGTGACTCTTGAAGGAGCAGCACCACATCCTCTAGTACCACTGTTTGAAGAATTCATCTTCCAGAATCTGGCAGTACGTTTTGGGAGTTCATTTTTAGTCCATCTCTGCAAAATGGACTTCAGGATGGACTAAAATTAACTCCCAAAACGTACTGCCAGATTCTGGAAGATGAACAGCTTTGGAAAATGGTGGCGCTGGAGACTAAAGGGTTCCTGATGGTTTCACCCTTAATTCTTCACCTTAATTCTTAATTCTTTTGCACTTAACAGGTGTCTTTTCTTCACCACCTGTTTTTGTCTGACCCTGCTGACCCAACGAGCATTTCACTGTCCAATGGTCATACCTTAACTGCAATGTCTAGTATTGCATTAGTATTGCATCCTTCTCATGGGCATTTAATACTTTTTGACTTTTCAGTCTGAGTTAAATCTCTTTTTTGGCTCAATTTATCTGTAAAAGAAAACATGCCTAATAATTCTGCACACCTGAATATAAGGTGATTTTCATTTCCAGCCTTCATGAACAATTATATATCACTTATACATTATTAAATACTAAATCAATAGTAGTTATTAGGATTACTGTGGTTTGGAATTGGTCAAATGTGCCTGGAAAAAAAATATGATCAGAAAATCAACGTGCCTAATAATTCTGCACTCCCTGTATTTGCGAATATATGCAAATGAACAGCCATCTATAAATGTTTTTCTATTTTTATTCTCATAGAAAAAGAAAGCAAACATTCCAAGGAGAAAAAGAAAAAGAAAAAAAGGAGTAAAGAGGTGAGTTATATTCAATTATAACCTTTCATAAATGAAATTATATACTGTTTTTTTTTTTATAACTATTTCGTATTTCACGTAGGATGATGACAAAAGCAGCAAGAAGAAACACAAGCACAAGAAAAAGGAGAGAGATGAGGCCGCTGGGACAGCAGACGAAAAAGAGAAGAGAAAGAGAAAGTCACGAAGCAAGAAACCTGATGATCTTGAAGCTTTTCTGGCCGGAGAAGGCGGCTTGGCAAAAAGAGAGGAAGGCGACTATGAGGAACTGTAACACACACACACTCTCTCTCTCTCTCTCTCTCTCTGCTAAAGCAATGTTTGTGCATTGGTATTGGTACAAGCTTGAAAGAGTTCTCAACAAAAACCACAAAACAAGCTTTCTTTAGCAGACCAACACATCTTACTGACAGGTTAAGAAACGTTTAACGCTGGTTTTCCACTTGCCACAAACACTTCCCAATCCACCTTCCATGCCTGAAGAGGTTGGAAGGGCTGGCGTAGTTCATACTCTTTGGGCTCAAACTGCAATAAGTGGAGAAGCCATGCAAAATTGCATGCAATTTGACCTTTGTACTTTGTTTTTCAGATTGAAATGGACTATTTTCACTCACTCATAACATTGTGCTTTCTGAATGTTTACATACCCGCTTTTATATGGTTGCAATATTTTCATCATCACATATGTGAACCAATGTATGTTTATCATTTATTTTATTGCTTTATTAGTTGCCTTGTGTATGTGGATGAATTGGTATTTATGCTCAATAGATGTTCTGAGAGCTTGGCTTGTGTAGTTTTGCCGTGTGTTTAGTGTTTGAAATGAATATACTGTACTTCATTATTTGTTTTCCCAAAATATATCAAGAAAAAAATATTTTAGGAATGGAAAGGAATTTGGTCAATAAATGATCATTATGATAGCGGAGTAGTTACGACATCAAACATGACTATTCTCACACTTTTTAAATCAGGGAATGCCTTAAAGGAAACTATTGTGAAATGCAACACTTAACTTTAAAGAGCTCAAATAGACCAATAATGAGTGTGCTTGGATAAAACAATGAGATCTATCTACTGTGTCATTATGCAAACTTGTGTTTTACTTTTACTTTTTTCTAATTTGTCTGTAATTATACCATTTTGAATTTTTGCACTCCATTTTTTTCTCTACCTTATTGTTTTATGACGGTAAATTACAAGAAAGAACTATAATGTATTTGTCATCTAAGGTTTTTTTGTTTAGTTTTTTTGCCTAATTTTCAATGGAATCATGATTGAATGAAACTGTGCTGTTGCTTGAAAACTGAATTCAATACAAAAATACAAAAATATTTTTGCAATGTTACTGGGTCAGTTTTTCCTTTTTTTTTCAGCGTGGCTATTTCGTAATTGTCACTTGTTTTTAAGTTGTTTACTTGTACTAATAATCAAAGTAAGTTAGCAAAGACGGCGGACTTTGGTCAACTCGCAGATACACTTTAGCTTCCGCAATGTTTATTATATATGTATTCTTACATCAAAATTGTGTTATACATTGTTTATTGATGCTTTATAGGTTACATTAGTACACAATGTGGCAAATGACATTTGTTTATTTTACAGTATATTAAGAAAACACATTCATATGTGCTGGCATATTATTAAAAACAGTAAAACATACACATTTAAAAAAAAAAAAACAATTTTCCAAACGGAGCAGTTTAACTTTTACATGAATGACAAATGCAATAGCAATAATGTTTTTTATAAGCATTACATTGTATGTTCATTTACATAACAAGCAGAACACAATTATAACCTATTTTTATTTTAAATATTGAGTGTTAAATGTAGTCATGCTGCTATTTTGAACTTTTAAAAAACACTAGAAAATGTACATTTACAGCCGACGGCTTGGCTGACGTTCAACCATATTTTCTTTATTCTTCAGTAAATGTGACTTCCTCATTCCTCCTTTCTTTGGCGTCAGACTTCATTACTTATGTTGTCTGCAAAATGAAAGGTTTCAGTTAAAAATATTTAATTAAAATCAAAAAGTCAAGACAACATATTTTTTACAATAACCAATTTCAACTTTTCTTTTCTAAGTTCAGTCAGTTTAATATAATTTACTTGTACAGCTAATTTGATTATATTCAAAAATCTAAGGCAGCAACAGGTTTTAGGTTTTTAAAAGTTGAAGGTGCTGGATATTTTTATACAGTGCGCTCTTACCTTTGCATCGCCATGTTTCCCTATGGTCAGCAAAACCGAACATGTAAACAAAGAGGTTAGACTTCTTCAAAGCTCAAGTGTTTTTCAGTATAATGTGATGATAAACTAAGGTGGATTGTGTGAGCACTCACTGTTTAAATAAATGTGAGTCGAGATGGCCACCAAAGGAAGCAAAATAAATAAAATCCAGCGGAGAATGGACCAAACAAAGTTAAATTCAGCTGTAACGTAGATTAATACACTTTATCTTTGCATGATGTGTTTAATATTAGGAATTAAAAATATTTCAAATAAAGAAAATTTAAATATGCTGAAAGTATTGCTTAACACATAGTGCTGAGGAAACCATCTAAAGAGAAATAGAGAGCATTTCCATCTTACCAAAGTAATCCTCGGCCAGTTTAACAATGACCTTGTCTTCAGTCATGAACCCACACCAGTAGACTCCATTCCCTTGTGCGAGTGTCTGTACGGAGACGGTGAAGGCCTTTCCATCATCTTGCACTTGTAAATTGCCGTCCTCCAAAACACTGATGCCTGGCCGGAATGAGAAGCCCGTACAGCAGTTTTCATCCTGGACATCTCTTTTGCACCACACCCTTCTGTTCTGAGATATATTCCTATTCTCATAGGGGCAGGTGATTGAGTGTAGATAATCAGATGTGCTGTGTCCTGTGGAGAAAAAGATGTATGTTTTTCCTCTGTGAGATGGTAGTTTGTATTAATTTAGGCTACTCTAAGTTTGCGTGTATTGACCTTACCTATTAGGATCATTAGCAGAAATGCTGTTATTAGATTCATGATGGCTGAAAACAGACTGTGGTATAAGTCTGTGGATGTACTGGTCTTTAAAGGTTCTAGAAGAGGAAACACATACAGGAAATAACTCGCCACAAACACATTTAGAAGGAACATGTCTTTTACTTCTCTTAACACAGACAGTAGTCATAAGTGAATAATTTCATGAACAATTTCTTAAAATGTTTCACAATCTATTGTAAACTTGCTGTCTTTAGCACATGGGGTATTGCACTATTTATTAATTATATATGAAACATGTTTTTTTTGTTTGTTTCTTCTTCATTGTTTCTATCCATTTTCAGTTATTTTCAAATGTAGGCTACACTACTGTTTAAAAGTTTACACATATATTTTATGCTTCTAAAGCTCACCCCGGCTGCATTTATTTGATCAAAAATACAGTAAAAACAATTTAAACCGTTTTCTATTGCACTGTTTTAAAATACAATTGCAAATCCGAATTTTCAGCAGTCTTCAGTGTCACGCCGGTTTCAGACTGCAGGCGTTACCTTACCTTAACAGGGCGTAGGCAGGGCGTATTTTTTTCGACGCCCATATAAACAGATTAGAGCATTCACACTGCACGCAGAGGCGGCGCGGCAGAGCGTAGCAGGAGCAGCAGTGCCGAGATCGTTTCGGCGCCGAGTCTATTTTTGCCGCGCTGCTCACGCTGATTTAAAGCCACAGTATATTGTTTTGATTAAAATTGACCTGATTAACATGCAAAATAACACATTCCACCATGAAAACATGTAGTGAAGTGTACCGTGTTTTTCACAATCACCATATGACATCCAGCCCTGTGAAATTTTTTATAAAATACACGAAAACACAACACTGCCAGAAGTTTATGCCCAAACTTGAAAGGTCCGTTTAAATGATTAAAACTAGAGGCTTATCTTAACTTTAAAGGTTACTTTTATCATGTACTTATCATGTATATATATATATTAGATAATGGAGAAAGCATGCTGCCCATCATAAATCAATGCACGAGACAGACAGGGGTCGGGGGAGAACACCGGGAAAGGTGACAATGGCAGAGGTGGACAAAGTACACAACTCCATTACTTGAGTAAAAGTAAAAGTACTATTGGTTAAATTATACTCCATTACAAGTGAAAGTTGTAAAGATAGATTTTTACTTAAAGCTACACTATGTAACTTTTCCGTCTAGAGGTCGCCTGTTCAAAACAAAGGCGTAGTTTGATGACGCCACGTTTGAGCGCAGAATCTTGGGACATGTGGTCTTCACCTCACAGCCGGTGGAAAAGAGTCAGATAGGACTCGGGCAGAAATCATGTTCATGTATGCGATTATAAATATTACTGTAGTGAAGCAGAGCAGGACCGAGTGTTGTGGAGCTGAGCAAGGCCGCAGGAGCGATTGAAGAGCGGGACTGTTATTATGGCATAATCGCCACTTCCTCTCTTCCAATCATGAGTATGAGGTATCGCAACTCTGTTTATCGTATTAGAAATATCTGGGTGTGTTGAAAAGGAAGTTATGATGGTCGCTCGGCGGCTGCTATGACACTTGTTCACACTGCAGTGAGAGTAAAGTGTTTCACTGAATAAAACCGGAAACCGAGGGTGACGCAGATATGACGCAATCGACAGGCGTCTCCCTCACACGCATAGCTCACACGTCCCGGTTCCTCGGTTAAAATAGCAATTTCTCACGATTTACAAATAGTTGGAAACATTTGGGATATTCTAAGTACTCAACTGAACAAAATATATAACACTGGCCTAGTGGTTTCTGGATATTTTACTGCAAAAATCCTACACAGTTCACCTTTAAGTAAAAGTACAGAAGTACTTGCTTTTAAAAGTACTTAAGTATCAAAAGTAAAAGTAAACGATTATTTTATTATCGTTGCATTGTTGTATGAATCCACTGTTCCATCATGATTTAAGCCAGTCATGCTCCATCTGACATGCCAGCATACCTTGAACTCATTTAAATACTTGTTTAAAAGTTACAAAGCTCTTATCAAAGTCAAAATCATACTAGAAAAGAAAGGTTTCTACATTGTGTTTATTTGACAGGATTATGTAAAAACATATTTCTGAAAGGAGTTCAGTTAACATTATTAGCCCAACTATGTCGTTTTTGCATGCTAACTAACATTATTGTGGAACGTTAGCTATGCGTTAGCGCTGTATCCACAAAGCTATGGCAACTTGGCGGGTAAATCAATAAAAATCATTTGACCAACCATACTTCATACCACAGCAAATTTTGATTTCGTTTTAGTCAGTCTTTTGACTACAACATTTTAGGCATCTGAATTGTTTTAGTCTAGTTTTAATTGACTATAATAAGATTTTAGTAGATTCAATAGACTAAAATTCAGTACTTGTGGTCTGGCGTCTGAGAGGCAGCTTTCTGTGTGCACTTTCGTGTCGTCACACTTTTTCAGACTTATCCACGTCTGCTCTTCTGAATTTTAACTTTTAAGTATGACTATGGTTGCGCGCACTGCGTCTGGGAACTGCCGCCTTCTATTTTGCCATCAATTGATTGGTGTTCAAAAAATACTTGGAAATCATTGAACTTCATGTGATCCTACAAGAGTGATTACTGATAGGCTGTCTGCAAAAAAAAAACAAATCCCGTTTTAAAGAAGAAAACAAATCATCCACTGACTTTCAAAGCAGCTACGACTTTCTACTTCGAGGGCCTTGATAAAAATGTAGTGGAGTAAAAAGTACGATATTTGTCTTTCAAATGTAGTGAAGTAAAAGTCATAAGTTTCCAGAAACAATACTACTCAAGGAAAGTACAGATACTCAAAAAGTGTACTTAAGTAAAGTACTCAAGTAAATGTACTTAGTTACTGTCCACCTCTGGACAATGGACGATATTCGTCTGTATTTGCAATATACAAGCCGCAGTTCAGCTGCGCGCGACAAACGCTGCCAGTGTGAAAGCACAAAGGGTGCGCGCGGCTCCCGCACTCCATACGCTCCGCTCCTGCGATGCTTACGCCCTGCTAACGCGTGCAGTGTGAAACCGGCGGAAGTGGCTATAATGCACATAACTAAAGGAGTAGGCCACAAACACAATCTTTATTAAATCCACAATATCAGGAGATTGCAGGAGAAATTAGCTGACTCAGAACCAAAATACATGGGGAGAATCTAGATAAAATGGAACAGGTGTGTAGAACTAATTACCAACCAAGGAAACTAACTACAGGGAACACACTCTTATGGAAAATGATAATATTTTGTAATTATCATTTAAATCTGACTACTTTTCAAATTGTTTGTCATGAATCAACATCTGAGGAAAATGTTATGGGGTTTCTAATCAAAATATGACTTTCTGTTACAAAACAGGGCATTGATTTCCTCAGTTTAGAGGACACCGGGACTTAAATCATGTTTATTAGGCATTTTGGGGACATAAAGAATAAAGAAATTACACATCAACGTTCTTATAAAATATGAGATATTATTATGAAAATGTTGCCAACTATTACTACACTTGGTATGGTTACCAACCATTATTACACTTCTTGTTTCATTACATGTTGCTCCAAGAACACATTAGTATGTGTCATGCACTAGGTACAGTCTACTATATATGCAAATTAGATACAGTGTATAGATTGCATTGAATGGGAAAACGCATGTATTGCCATTTTACCCACATATTGCATAAAGTATAATTTAACAAATAACAGTTGAGAATCATCTTTAATAAACAAAGTTTGTTTAAAAAAAAAATGTAAACCTGAAAATTGATTGGTGAACGATATTTTTATTTTATTTTTTTTGCCTATAGGGCCTACATGTAATTTCATGTCATGTCCCAGTGTCCACTTATGAGGACAAAGCTATATACAAATATAATTTTTCAAAGAAATAATAATAATAATAATTCCCATTTGTTTATTATGCTCTAAAGTAATGTAATGACTAAACAATGTAATGACTAAACAATGTAATGACTAAACAATGTAATGACGTAAATAAAAAAAATACTAGATTCAAAAGGCTTTGTTTTCCTGGGTCTTAGGGGTCTATAATATTTCTGTGGAAACATTCCTTATTATCAATGTTGAAAACAGTTGTGCTGCCTATAATATTTTTGTGGAAACAGTGATACGATTTTTAAGGATTCTTTGATGAATAGAAAGTATAAATATTTTGTAACATTATTACTACAATTATTGTCGATTTGTACGATTTGATGTATCCTTGCTGAATAAAAGTATACATTTCTTTTAACATTTGAACTGTATTGTATACTCTATTAAATCATATTTTATTATTAGCAAATTACTTTTCCTAACGATTAATTACAGACCCAGACCCCGTGCTGTGCCGCACTCTGACCGCCGGATGCACATATGTGAACTTTTATTTTGAAAGACAGTGTCACTCTTGTTCGGTGCCAATGATTGGATGTGCGGATTGTCCAACAGGAAGTCGTGATGGTAGTAGACCGTAAGGCTGAATTGTCACGTGTAGTTGTTCAAAATGGTAAGTACAATATATTTGTACATATAATATTCTCAAATTGTTAGACGTATTTGACGTTTGCTTGTAAATCTTTTAACGCGATATAAAGAACAGTAGTTTATCGAACTAGTCATTTCTTTCCTGTGTTGTTGTAGTGTGATCAAACTCCATAATGAAGTGCGATGGATAGATGAACACACATTAACAGTGTGATTATTTACCCGCCCAGTATGAAAATAGAAAAATCACTTGCAAAACTCTACAATAGTGTGTTAGTATTTTAAGCAGTTTCTCCAAATGTTTTGTGAATTGAATGTTCTCTGAAGAGGTTGTGATGATGAGTGAGTGTCTTAAAATAATTAAAATACACTGTCTTTGATTTCGACTCTAAGGTTTGTTCATTACTTGGCATTTCTTAGTAATTACGGTGCTTACAACTACTTCTCTTGTGCAAGTCAAATATGGGGGTCTGTAAGTTTTTTTTCTTTTCTTTTTTACTTCACAACAAGGATGCATTAAATTGATTGAAAGTGACTGTAAATACATTTATAATGTTACAAAAGATTTCTATTTTAAATAAATGTTGATCTTTCCATTTTTTTCGAAATTGTATCACAGTTTCCACAAAATATTAAGGAGCACATCTGTTTTCAACACTGATATGAATGTTTCTTGAGCAGCAAATAAGCATATTAGAACGATTTCTGAAGGATTATGTGAAATTGAAGACTGTGGTTAATGGCTGCTAAAACTTCAGCTTTGCCATCACAGCAATGAATTACATTTTATATATATATAAACTACAGTTTTAATTTGTAAAATTTCACAATATTACAGTTAGGTGAACATATAAGACTTCTTTAAAAACATAACTCTTACAGACCCCTAACTTTTGATCAGTGCATTTCCTACAGTTCATATTGTTTCTGAACTGTATTTTGTGATGTAGCTGCGCCGAGAGGTGAGACTGAGAAAGGAGTACCTGTACAGGAAGGCCCAGGAGGACAGACTGCGCACTATTGAAGAGAAAAAACAGAAGCTGAAATCTGCTTTAGATGGTGAGACTTCAGATAGATAACCAATTCAGTCAAATTATCTGATATATTTGGAGGTTGTAATATTTGTTCTATTCTTATCTTTTGCAGAAAATCGTCTTTTACCCACTGAAGTTCGGAAAGAAGCATTAGAATTACAGAAACTTGTGGAGTTTGATGATGAGGGTGGAGAAGGTGAGTTTTATTCTGTCACTTATATCAGAATGCTGTTTTGTCTGCTGCCATATATATATTTTTGTCTGCTGCCATATACATAATTTTTTTTTTATTATATAGGTGTTAGCTCTCATATGGATGATGAGTACAAGTGGGCAGGAGTGGAAGACCCCAAAATTATGGTCACAACATCCAGAGACCCCAGCTCCAGACTCAAAATGTTTGCCAAAGTTTGTTAAATCTTATTATTTACATTTGACATTATGAATTAGGGCTGGACACAAATTTCACGATTAGATTTCCATTTACAAGCTTTCGACTCGATTATAATTTCGATTAAATTCAGGCTATGTAATGTGCTGCATATATTTATCAAAATGCTCCTCTCTTGAGTAATTTTTTTCTAGCTGACTAATGAGTTTATGGACACTGAATAGTTTTTCTGAGGTAAATGTGACTAAAGCTCACAAGCTGTTTTATTGACGTCTTTCCGCGAAACACTGATCGATAACGTGACGAGATAAAGATTTCAGTGCTTTGTACTCTATCTTTTAACATACCTTCAGACGTTCATTCGTGTTTATTTCGCGTTGTAACTGGTATTGTAGCGGAGGAGATGATCAGTTAATGTGCTCTTTTGAGCTGAGCTGCTCTACTGATCTGTCACACCACATTAAACAGTGTCAAAACGGTATATATATATCTTTTAAATTTCGTAATAAAATGGACGTAATTTGAAATCTGAGACTTTGTATTTTATCAAAAGTAACAAAGCACAAAGATTATTGTGATTTATTGGATGAGAGGGACTCCACAAAGTTACGTTCATTCATCAACTGAAAACAGGATGACTAATCGATTTTGGGGATTTAAGAATCGATATCTGTTCATTAAAATGAGAATTGATTTAAATTGAGAAATCAATATTTTTTTACCCAGCACTATTATGAATGCTTGTTGCCATGCAGAAGTTTTACTTTGTCTACTCTAATGTGATGTTTTGTATGTTCATCATGTGCATGGTAACGTAAGGGAAACCGTCTTCATCTTCAACCATGAGCAGTGTTTGTGGTTTATTTACATTTTTGTTTTGCAGGAAATGAAGCTGATGTTTCCTGGGGCCCAGCGTATGAACAGAGGAAACCATGAAGTTAAAACATTAGTACATGCGTGCAAAGCTAATAATGTCAGTGACCTTGTCATAGTGCACGAGACCAGAGGCCAGCCAGGTATGAACTTTTACAGTTTTCATGCGTGTCTATTTTGGATATGCATATTTGAGTGTGTGTCCAAAGTGTGTCAGCATTTGATGTAGAGTGAAAGCCAGTCTCTCTACTTTCATATCCAGTTTAATGGGCAATTTTCACTCTAGGTATTTTTATTTTATTTATGTCTCTTTCTTCTTTAGATGGTTTGGTGGTTTGTCACCTTCCTTTTGGGCCGACAGCCTACTTCACATTGTATAATGTGGTAATGAGACATGATGTACCAGACATTGGCACCATGTCCGAGGCCTACCCTCACCTCATCTTCCACAACTTCACGTCACGTCTTGGCCGAAGGGTGAGATATAAAGGAAATAATGTCCTTAGAAACAATAATAAAGTCAGTTTCTCACCTACACTATCATTCAAATGTTTGGGGTTTTAAACAATAATAATACTTTTATTCAGTAAATATGCATACAATTGATAAATGACAGTAAAGACATTTATAGTGTTTGAAAAATATTTATTTTTCAAATAAATGCTGTTCTTTTAAACTGTATTCTATATTCTAAAAAATGTATTACGGTTTCCACAAAAATATTAAGCAGCACAACTATTTTCAACATTTATAATGATAAGAAATGTTTCTTGAGCAGGAAATAAGCATATTAAAATGATTTCTGAAGGATCATGTGACACTGAAGACTGGAGTGAAAATTCAGCTTTGCCATCACAGATATAAACTGAATTTTAAAATGTATTAAAGAGGACCTATTTCAAAGTCCTCCCTTTTCAAAGTCTTGATTTTGTTTTTGGGGTCTACTAAAATAGGTTTTCAAGCTTGAATGTTAAAGGGTACCTACATAACACACACAGTTTCTTCCAATCTCATGTTAATCTTGAGTGTGTATAGAGTAGTACTGCATCCTTCATAACTCTGAAGAGTATTTTATTTTTATCTGATAAAAAAAAAAAACCCAGATACGCTGTACTGATACTTTCCAAAGACAGCCGAACTCATGGAGGCGTGCAGTGGGCGGAGCTAAAGAGTCACAAGCACACACACCTATGACACACACACACAAAATACATCATGGCATTATCCCTGGATAACTTTCGATTCACTATACATTCGTGTTTACATTATATGCACTTACTCGCCGATTGCCTACAAAACAGACATTTTATGCAGTTTCACTCATCGCAAACAAACACACTTGCAGAACTCTGTTGCTGCTCCGGAAAAACAAACAGCATCCAACATCCAATGCCAGTTTTCTTAACGCTGGATTCTTTGGGAAGCGGAACAAGGTTATCTTTCCCTCACAACCAAAAACACAGTTCTTTAGTGACATTGTAGATTTTGTGGTCTAAAAACAAAATGACAGTGCTGCCGACGGTTGATGTGTACACGCTTTCTTCCGGGAGAAGTGCACATACAAGGAATTCCGCCCTTTATGACATCATACAGAGCCATACTCGGGGGGGGGGGGGGTCATACTTCTAACAATTTTTTTTTAATGTTGACACTGTTTAGCATGAGAATCCAACTCTTTTAACAGTGTAAATAAGTAATGCGTAATTTGCTCTGATTGGTTGGCTGGACCAATGTGTTGTGATTGGTCGACCCCTGCAAGAAATGTCACCATAACTGCAAGTAGGGCTGCACGGTTATGACAAAAAACATAACTGTTGATTATTCCCTTAAAATTGTAATTGTGATGATTAGTTCCGATTATCACAATTTACATAGAATGATGTTTTGAAGAGCTTTATACCATTGTTTGAAGCAACTGGATGCCATATTTTTATATGAAAATAAACAAGCTAAAAACACTCTTCCTGAAAAACTTTTATTGCTTTTCGTTAGCATTAAAGGGATAGTTCACCCAAAAATGAAAATTAGCCCATAATTTACTCACCCTCAAGTCATCCTAGGTGTATATGACATTCTTCTTTCAGACGAATAAAATTCTATTCGACGAATAAAAAAAAGAGTTATATTACAAAATGCCAGGCTAATCCAAGCATTAGAATTGCATTAATAGTGGCTCTGTTTTTGAAGTCCATAAAAAGTGCATCTGTCCGTCAAATAACGTGCTCCACGCGGCTCCGGGGTGTTAAAGGGTTAGTTCACCCAAAAATTTAAATTCTGTCATTAATTACTTACCCTCATGTCGTTCGACACCCGTAAGACCTCCGTTCATCTTCGGAACAGAAATGAAGATATTTTAGTTGAAATCTGATGACTCTGAAAGGCCTCCATTGGCACAATGGCACGGTTCACTCTCAAGACCCTTAAAAGGTACTAAAGACGTCGTTACAAAGTCCATCTCACTACAGTGGTTCTAAAATAACTTTATGAATCGGCGATAATAGTTTTTGTGCGCAAAAAAACCCTAAATAACGACTTAAATAGTGATGACGATTTCAAAACAAGGCATCATGAAGCTTCGAAGCGTTATGAATCAGCGAGTCGATTCAGCGGTTTGAATCGCCAAATTTCAGCAGTTTGGCGGTTTGACACGCGATCCGAATCATGAATCGGCTCGCTGATTCATAACGCTTCGAAGCTTCATGATGCCTTGTTTTGAAATCGTCATCACTATGTACAGCCATCAGATCCAGAGCCATCAGATTTCAACTAAAATATCTTCGTTTCTGTTCCGAAGATGAACGGAGGTCTTACGGGTGTCGAACGACATGAGGGTAAGTAATTAATGACAGAATTTTTCATTTTTGGGTGAACTAACCCTTTAATAAAGGCCTTCTGAAGCGAATCGATGCGTTTGTGTAAGAAAAATATCCATATTTAAAACTTTATAAAGTAAAGTTTCGGCCGACTGAAAAGTACTACTTCGCCACTTTTTCGTCTACTATAAAATAGGGAAGTGTGCGTTTTCGGACGCAGCCTATAATCAAGGCATTTCAGGAAGTTCAGAAGCAGTGCTTACTGGTATAGAGAGTCACATCCTTTTTGCTTTGTAATTTTGCAGACATTTTTCATGCTTAAACATCAACATTACATCTAACGAAAGTTGAAAATGTAAAAAAGCATAATAGGGCACTTTTAAAATATAAAACCGTTTTAAATTGTAATAATATTTCACGTTTCTTTTTTGCTGTATTTGTGATCAAATAAATGCAGTTTTGGTGACTTGGTGTCTTACATTAAAAATCTTACCGACCTCAACTTTTGAACAGTAGTGTATAGTATTTGACACTCAAGTTCCTGTTTTAAAATAATCAACATTATCATTGTCTTGTCATATGTAATTATATAGAGAAAGAGACTATGCTTTACTGAGGATTATTTAAATATCAGAAAAGCTTTATAATCTCTGACTGATCTGAATAATTACTTTGTTTAGTAATGGACTTAAAGCAAAAAATGTTTTTCTCTGTAGGTGTCCAACATCCTTAAGTATCTGTTTCCTGTACCCAAAGAGGATAGTAGACGTGTTATCACGTTCGCAAATACAGATGATTTCATCTCTTTCAGGTTAGTGGTGGTGCTAACTGCTTTAGTAAAGGTTTTGAGCAAAATCAGTTTAAGAAGTTTAGTTTTGATGACTTTGAAATTACTTTGTATATTGCAGGCACCACACCTACAAGAAAACCGACCATAAGAATGTTGAGTTGTCAGAGGTTGGACCCAGATTTGAAATGAAATGTAAGCAACTCTGTTTTTTGGTTTTAGATTAATTGATATTAATGCAGAATGGGCACTAATTTTGGACTCTGCTCTTCATTCATATCTTGTATTTTATCTTTCAGTGTACATGATCAAGCTTGGCACACTAGAGAACGAGAATACCGCAGATGTTGAATGGCGACACCACTCTTACGTGCGCACTGCCAAAAAGAGGAAATTCTTGAGTGTGGAATAGCCAAATGTACTCTTCAGAAACCTGGCTTGTTCTGTCAGCAATGCTCAGCATGGACATTTTCATTTTAATTCCACCTACATAGTTGTCTTTCTTCCCATTTAATTGTGACATTTAAAGGATAGAGCAATTGCTTTCAATATTATGATAATACAGTCTGCTTGTTGACACTTCCTCAAATTAAATATTTTGTACCGAAGTCACCTGGACATTAAAAATGGTCTTTACATTTGTAGGCTTTGTATTGTGCTTTCATTGTTCCTTAATATCTTCATTATTCCCTAAAAGTGGCTTGTACTGAGTAATTTAAAAGGTTTGCTTGAAACAGTTTTTGGTTTTAACGAACATAAAAGCATTTTGAATAATACACTGAGAGCGTATGTAACAGTTATGTAGGTTTCTTTAATGCCTGGGAAAACTTTACATTCGTTACCAACAGCACACGCCACTTTCTCATTCCCTTGCTACAAAGTACCACAATAGACGACCAATCAGCGCCGCGATTCACAGATCTAGACCAATCAGAGCGCGAGATTTCGCTGTTCCGCTTTCCCTGAAATTCTTTGCTGATCCGACTTGAGACTGAGAGAATTCAAGATGGCTGTCTCAGGTGAGTATTTACTCTGGAGCAAAAATGCAAAGGGACTCGTGCTAACGGGCTGCGTCGTTTGCAGAAATATTATTCGCAGGTGTAAGTCGCTGTAATTCATAGCGCCGTGTCTGAAATTTTAAGATTAATAGTAATTTTTGAACTTTGAAACACCATTAGCAAAACTAGCTAGCTAGCAGCTAGTCGTCTAATCCCTTTCCGCCTCATGAAAACTGCCTTCCCTCTTTCGGCACTAAAAGGCACCTGACACGACTTAAGGGTCTATATTGGGTTAAATGCTTTTATACGTATGTCATACTACTGAAGAATATCTTGATAAATTGAACAAACTAAGTGCATGGCCTGTTGTAGTAAGAGAGCTGAGCAAATGATCAGGCACATCACTCCTAACTAAACCCAGCCAGCTCATCTTCACTGCAGCAGGCTAATGCACATTTCTGTGGTTATACTTTCAGGAGGGGAGGTGTTTGTGTAAAACATCTTTATCATTCTCTATAACCTCTTGCCTTTATACTGCAGACTAGCATGAACTGCTGGGGTGTTACTTGTTTGTTAATTTGCCTTTATAATGGTTTAGATAGTGGTATTGAATCTTTTCAGTAATTAATGCAGCCTCAAGGTTGTGGGCGTTAATGAAACAATGTGTGTGTGTGTGTGTGTGTGTGTGTGCCATTTGCTTTCTGGCTGGTATAAACTGCATTCAAACTGGAATCTGGGGGATGTAAGAAATGTATTTGTTATTTGTATTTGTAGTATAACTACACAGCACAAGACAGAAGTATTTTGTCAAGTTTCGCACAACTGCAGTGGTATTTTTCCACTATACATAATACTTGTGGTTTAAGGTTGGGAAGACTGTATACTGCATAAATTAACATAAACGTTCAGTCTGAAGTACTTCTTGTTCCTACGTGTCTGGATTAAATGGCTTCATTTCAGAGTTTGATAGCCTTAAGACTTAAATGATAGTCTTTAATTATAGACCAAAATGTTAAAAGCAGTTTAAACAACATTGAATTCCTTTATTTGGGGCATTTCCTTCTACATCTGTTTCAGATTGGTTTTATTACATGGAAAGACCAGTGTTAAAACAAGTCCAAAAATGTATTAGGCACTTAAGCTCCACTGACATGACCGAGTTTCTTTACTCGATGTAATTTCAAAAGGATATGCCTGCAGTGTTTTTGTGCTGAATTTTGCATTGGAAAAATCAATTGTCTACCAGTTTAGAGTGTGTTGTCACCAGGTTATCCTGTCCAAAAATTAAAATTGTCATTAATTACTCATGTCGTTCCATCCAAAACCATAAGACTTTCGTTCATCTTCAGAACACAAATAAAGATATTTTTGATGAAATCTGAGCTATTTCTGTCCCTCCATTCTGATCGTAAAACGAGTGGTCAAAACGTAGTCCACGAGAATGAACCTTATTGGTTCTCGTCTGTCAAGCGAAAATGCTTGAGCTTCTGTTCACCACTACTGATGTGTGCATTGATTTATGTTTATATGTGAATAAAAGCCTAAATTCCTTCTGTTCATCGTACTTAACCACTTTTACGATCTCTTTATGAACGTTTTGAAGTGTCAGTTGCGTAGCTGTAATTGGACAGAGAAAAGGCGCTCAGATCTCATCAAAAAGATCTTCATTGTGTTCCGAAGATGAAAGAAAGTCTTAAGGGTTTGAAGCGACATCAGCGTGAGTAACTAATCCTTTTAGTAGTTTCATAAGAATCCTGCTTGTTTGGATGTTATGTCCATGGCATTCAGCTTGCACTTCTATTTACTTTTTATGAAGGCATCAGCAAAGGCAAATTTGACACATTGCTACTTTAGCATAATTTTCGTCACTGTGAAGTGTACAAAATTGTGTAATTTATAGTAGGTACAAAATTTGGTTTGAAACGTAATGCTCCACCGTTGAAGTATGTTTTATATAGTCTGAATGTGTGTAGAATTAATGTAATACAGATATACTACATTCGCCATGTTGTCATTGTCATGTGATCTACGGCATCAGTTGCGTCACTTCACTGTCCTCTCCCATGGTCTCATGGGATAGTGAAGTGTCCTTTAGATGCGCACTTCAGAATCTCACCAGAACTAGTATATCAATCTGGTACTTTTTACCTAATTTATTATGAATACAATGAAATCGGACATACTACTCGGCTCACATACTGTTGTTTGTCTACTATTTAGCATGGAAGTATTTATGACAAAGGGACTTGGCCACCAAAAGCCTTTTTTTTTGTGTTCTATTGTTGCTGGAATTTTAGTACATCACTAATAAAATCATTGTAAATTCCACTTTTTTATACGAAGAGATAAAAAAGAGTCATGTTAGCAAAACCATACATTTCAAATTAAACATTTTGATTTGTTACATTACTTTGAATATGCCAAACTCATCACACTCATGCCCTCACTATCCATGTGTGTTTGTAAGATATAATATACTTTAGTGTTCTGGAACCATAAGGAACATTTTAAAGAAATTTGGTCAAAAGATAGCAGAAAGGATTTTTTCCAGCTGTCTGTGCTAAGACTTGCAGTGATACATTTTCTTGTCATCATTCATATTACTATAACTGTTCAATTGATTTGTTTTTATGTCAACATAGGTGTAAGGGAGGTTTTTATTTATATATATGACGCTAACACACTGTTGTCCATCCCAGGCTCCAGATGAGGGCTTTCTCCTGCTTTGCCCTGGTGTGTAAACCTTTCTCGCGGCTGACTGAGTGTCAGTGCTGCTAGTCCCTCACTGCCCATTGGAGACACCATGTCCAACACCTCCTCCTGTTCCTCCTCGGGGGAAACCAGCCCGGATGACACGCCCCGAGGTGGGGGCACCATCCGTGTCTACCTCCCTAACAAACAGCGGACAGTGGTGAGGGTTCATTCACTGGAGTCTGTTTTTTTTTTTAAATGTCATTTTATTGTTCTTCATAAAGATTTGAAATGACTAACATGACCTGCTTATGTATAAATGTCATGTGTATAGATTGGTAATTAAAGGTTGTGTGTTTGTGGTAATACGTTAATAGCACAATGTGATCATGTGTTCAGGTAAATGTTCGGTCTGGACAAACTGTCTATGATAGTCTAGATAAAGCCCTGAAAGTCAGAGGCCTAAGCCAGGATTGCTGTGCTGTCTTTCGCCTCCTTGAAGGGTAGGTGACTAAGAAATTAGCTTTAAAATGACACCATGTCTCTCCTTGCTGAAGTTTATATTCAGTTGTTGTCTAACTTTGTTCTTCTTTTGCCAGCCGGAAGAGACTTACAGAATGGGACACTGACATCACACCCCTCGTAGGGGAAGAGCTTCTGGTAGAAGTGCTGGATGATGTTCCCCTTACCATGCACAACTTCGTAAGTGTACTTGCGCAACAAACTCAAAGTCAGCAGGGCGAGGTTCTCATTTTTCGGCCCTTATAAATTGGTTTTGGTACTGTGCATGTCTTGGAAAATATTTGAGATTGATGCATAAAATAATCTCTGTGGTAAGTGTATGTGGGATGATTATGATGAGCAAATACAGATTACTTGGACACAGATCTTGCAGCAATTCTTGGTTTAAATTCAAACTACTGAAGCTTTGATTAAAATGATAGCACGTTACACTTTATAATGCCATACCACATAAAACCATATAAAACCACAGCTCTGACACATTCTAATAGAATTAGATTTAGCAATTAATTTCACATTTGAGATTAACATTTATGTTAAAGTATAATACATATGCGTCACGTTGTATGTATTATGAACAAACATGTATTAACAATGAACACAGTAACAGTAAACTACTGTTTAAAAGTTTGGGGTCGGTAAGAGTTTTTCATGTTTCTATTTCTGTGATGGAAAAGCTGAATTTTCTGCAGCTGTTCCACTCCAGTCTTCAGTCACATGATCCTTCAGAAATCATTCTAATATGCTGATTTGGTGTTCAAGAAACATTTCTTATTATTATCAATGTTGAAAACAGTTGTGCTGCTTAATGTTCTTTTGGTAAATGAATCCTACCTGAATAAAAGTATTAATTAAACAAAAAATAAGTACAATGTACTGACCCAAAACTTCTGAACAGTTGTAAATAAATGAACATTAAACTTCCAATCAGCCAGTCAGCATCCCCCGTAAATCTTGTTTTCACAGGTACGTAAAACATTCTTTAAGTTAGCATACTGTGACTTCTGCCACAAGTTCTTGTTCAACGGCTTCAGGTGTCAGACATGTGGGTATAAATTTCACCAGCACTGCAGCAGTAAAGTCCCTACTGTATGTGTGGACATGGACACCATGACAAAACGGTATGTTCCACGTGAAAGTGTCCTAAATTGTTTATGAGAGCTTGTCATACATTTTTGTCACTCTGGTGTTCTGTTGCTGTCAGGTGTGTTCCTAATACAGAAGACTGTCCTCCGATATTGATATATCCGGCCACCAATTCCATATCATCGAGCGACATGCCCGTAACTTCAGATTCTCTTGGGTACCTTTTAACTTCACCTATAAATAAATGTGTCCCTTCATCCCCAATGGAAATGTAGCACTGACATGTCCTCATTATGTTTTACCCTTTTTAGAAGGGAACTGCTGTCTTCAGGGTCAAGCTTCCATTTGATCATGCGAGGAGAGGATGGTCAGTCTCTTCAGAGGCATCGCTCCACCTCAACCCCCAACGTCCACATGGTTAGCACGCTGGAGCCTGGCGCTGCTGTCCTTATGGAGGTTAGAGATCGGACTGAAGGCTCACTCAAGTCCACATGCATCTCCTTATGTTGCCTCATTTTTTTGTTCTAAAGGAACAGTTCATCCACAAATGAAGTCACCCTCATCACTCTACAATGTTCTTTCTTCTGTCAAACCCAAATGTTCACACTGCTCTTAATAAATTGAACAAACTAAAAAGCACAACAATGGCAAAAAAACACCATCAAAATAGTTTGTATGGGAAAGAGCAGTGTAGACGATACTGCTACACTTCTCCTTGTGTGTTGTACGGAAGAAAGGTTAGTCATGCAGGTTTGAAATTACAAGAGAGTGAGTAAATGCATTTTGGGTGAACTGCCCCTGTACTAGAGTATTAGCTTGGCTAGATACCAAATATTAAGAAATTTTACTTCAGAAAATATGACTTTGGAGGTTCTGCATGCCTCCTTTATCATCTCTCCTCCATTGCATGTATTTATTCATTTTTCCCCCCCACTCTCATTCAGGAGCAATTCAAAATCAGCACAATGGGTGAGTAGTTTTTTTTTCTTTCTTTTTTCCATTTGACAGCCCAGAGTCACATGAGCACATTTCTTTTTAAAGCATTACACTCCATACATTTTTGTCCATCACTGATTTAAATTACATCTATCTATCTACTCCTTTTTGTGTATGTGTGAACTGGCCCTCATATTGTAGTGTTGTCCACAGGGCAAGAGTCCTCTCCCAAGCCTTCCACTAGCCCACCCCACCTAGGGTCACCAGGAAGAAAACCCCACAAATCCCCTTCCGAGCCCAAGGAGCGAAAGCAATCCTCATCTGATGATAAAAAGAAAGTGGTGAGTGTGTTGTATTTGATGGGAAACACAAATGATTCGGATTCATTGCAATCTGTTTTTTTGTTGGTGGATTTTTAGCACCGGGGAGGTTACAGAGACTCCAGTTACTACTGGGAGGTGCACTCACGGGAGGTGAACATGTTAAAGAGGATTGGAGCAGGGTCTTTTGGGACCGTCTATAAAGGCAAGTGGCATGGAGACGTGGCTATCAAGATTCTTAAAGTGACAGAGCCCACACCGGAGCAGCTCCAGGCCTTTAAAAATGAGATGCAGGTTTTACGGTGAGCCATCTGTATGATCATATATGAATGTATCAAAGCCTGTTAGTGATCTTTAATAATCAGCAGTGATGGTACTGTACTGTAATTTTCTGCTTCACTAACAAATGTATCTTCAGCTCAAAAAATCAAGATCGTCTTTCTGTTCGATATGACTAATTAGAATTTCTTGCTCCTCAGAAAAACACGCCACGTCAACATTCTGCTGTTCATGGGCTTCATGACGAAGCCAAATTTTGCCATTATCACGCAGTGGTGTGAAGGCAGCAGCCTGTACCGCCACCTGCATGTTACTGAGACCAAGTTTGACACCATGCGCCGTATCGATGTTGCTCGCCAGACTGCACAGGGCATGGAGTAAGAATTTCAGTTTTTTTTTCCTCCCCATATTAACAGGTTAGCCCCTATCCTATATGTAGCTGTGCCAATATGGTGTTTATAAAAAAAAGACTTTATAAAATGTTAATGTGCAATACTGTTTAAAAGTTTGGGGTCAGTAAGGTTTTTTTAATGAGAGAGTACTTTTATTCATCTAGGATGCATTAAATAGATCAAAAGTGACAGTAAATATATTTATAATGTGACGGCATTTATTTTAAATGAAATATTGTTCCTTTCAACCAAAGAATCCTGATTCCACAAAAGTATAAAGCAGCACAACTGTTTTCAACATTGATAATTAAAATATTTTTTTCTTGAGCACCATATTAGAATGATTTCTGAAGGATCATGGGACACTGAAGACTGGAGTAATGATGCTGAAAATTCAGCTTTGCCAACACAGAAATATTAAAAACACATAAAATAGATATTGAAATAGAACATTTATTTTATATGACTTTTTATATTACACTGGGGGGTGAAACACTCATTTTCAGTCAATCTCATGTCAATCTTGAGTACCTATAGAGTAGTATTGCATCTTTCATATCTCGAAAAGTCTTAAGTTTTATTATATTCATAAAAGAAAGATACGCTGTACCGAGTCTTTGCGGAAAAAAGCCTAGCGGCTGGGGGCGTATCGTTCGGGCGTAGTTAAAGAATGACGAGCGCGCGCAGCTATTGCGTTGAGCTATGCATGTTTACATAGAAAAACAATGGAATCGATAGCTAACAACACATAGACATTTGAAGCCGTTTTACTCACCGCCTGCTACCAACACACGTCCGTGAACCTTAATTGCTGGGATTGCTCCATCTTTCAGCATTAGGCGAGCTACAAATCCGGAGTTGTACTGTACCTTGTTTATAAACCATCGTCGCTGAAATTCAGGGAACAAACAAACACTTGCACAACTCCGTTGCTGCTCCGGAAAAACATGATTGTCTTGCCATGACAACCCGTACGGCCCGAACAAGGACATTCCGCCCCACTGACGTCACATATACCCATACTCGAAAAAAACTCTCCGAAACTTATGAGAAACTGGAAGGAGTATTTTTGGCACAGAAATACTCCATCAAACGTCCAACTTTTTTTTAAAACTTTGTCCATGTTTAGGATGGGTATCCAAGTCTTTAACCGTGTAAAAAGCTCAGTATGCATGAAAAAGCATTTCACCCCCCCCCCCTTTAAATTGTAACACTATTTCAAAATATGACTGTTTTCACTGTATTTTTGATTAAAATACATTTAGCCTGGGTGAGCATAAGATACTTTTATAAACATTTTTATAAAAATCTTACCAACCCCAGACTTTTGAATGATAGTATATGTTACTTAAAAGGGATAATTCACTTACAGACATAGTTATAGGTCCTCCACACACTCAGACCAACCGATAATATATCATTATTATAATGTTAACTAGTGTGGTTAAGCATGATCACTACATACACCCTGAATAGTGAGATGTTATTTTTTATTTGAACTGGAAAACATCTAAAATGTCTTCTTAATTCCACAATTGTTATACGATTGTACTGTCTGTTATTAGTGATGCTTGACTTTACAGAGCATAGATGGAGTGTGGAAACGTAATTATTAGTTAAATTGAACTCCTAATTTTGTACATAATTTGGTACTTTTCTTTCCTTGACAGTTATCTTCACGCCAAGAATATCATTCATCGGGACTTGAAATCTAATAGTATCCTTTCTATAATGTATTAGCAGCGTTCTTGCCTGTATTGTGAGAGAAATCTGCCAGTAGATGGCATCGCTTTTGCATTTCGTCATGTCCTAGTAGATTGCCAAGCTGCTGTCTGTCATGATATACTTGTAAATAAAGAATTGAATTGTCTTACCAAAATTATTTTAGGCATTAGAGTTTACTCCCCACTGTTACAATATATCCCCATATCTACTAATGGATGTTTTAACATATTTCTGCTCAAATTAATATAGGCTTGTGGGTACTTAATGATATATAGCCAAAAATATCCAAACAAAACTGTAAAACAGCTCTATGTAGGCTAAGGTTGATGATTTAATGGAATAATAATGCTGATGCATTCTCCCTAGTGATGTTGTCTTGTCCTAATAATTAAAAACTCATTCTGTGTTCTGCATAATACGCCTGAGCTCATGTGTCAGATATCTTCCTGCACGAAGGCTGGACGGTAAAGATCGGTGACTTTGGGCTGGCCACAGTAAAGTCTCGCTGGAGTGGCTCTCAGCAGGTCGAACAGCCCAGTGGCTCCATCCTGTGGATGGTAAGAATTGTCTCATCCAGAATCGTAAATTAATTTAATACCTGGTAGCTTGCAGCTTATCTGAAGTAAGTAGTTTAATCCTGTATTTATTGTTGTGAAATAAATTTTACAGCTTGTCGTTAAACTGTTGTTTTTCAGGCCCCTGAGGTGATCAGAATGCAAGACACTAACCCATACACCTTCCAGTCAGATGTATATGGATATGGAGTGGTGCTCTATGAACTGATGTCTGGGACTTTGCCTTATTCAAATATTAACAACCGCGATCAGGTCAGACATATGGCACCATCACTTTGCAGTTATGTAGTAGGAGTTTGTGTATGGTTTCAGAATTTGAGGTTAATACATTTGTTCTTTTTAGGTTGAATTTACAACCCAGAAACCTTCCGTTCAGACAGAAAATAGTTTCCATCCAGAGTTGTGAAATTTATGTGCAAAATTGGAATATAGCATAAAACAAAAAGCACTGTTTCAATCCCATGTGTTCTAGAGAAAAACATAATATCTGTAATAAAAATGGAAGTTGCTGGAATTCGCTGTGGCTATTTTTGTCAGACATCGTAAGTTACTTGCGGTAATCGTGTGAGAGTTCTAGGAGGTAATATACCCGAATATTTTGATGACAAACTTTAACTCGGGCATTTCAGAATGACCAAACCAACATTTGAGATGAAATTGATCCACTGGTTAGTCCAGTTATCCAATTACATCATTTGTTGAGGCAGTCACATTATTTGTTTTTGTTGTGCACAAAAAAAAAAAGAATCAGGATGCATTCTAAATAAATGGGATTTATTCGATAAATGTGTTTTTTTTATCCACATCTTGTCTTTCCCATCCAGCGCTTATTTGTTTTATGCAATATCCCAAAATTTGCATAAACATAGGTGGATGGAAACATAGCTTCTGAAAATTGTTTAGCCCAAAATGACAATTCTGTCATAATTTACTCATAATGACTTTCTTCTGTGGAACACAGAAGTTTTTGTGATTTAAAACTATGAAAAACAGTGCTTGATTTCTCTTCCAATAGATTATTTTCATGGTGGGTCGTGGGTACTTGTCTCCAGACCTCAGTAAATTATACAGTAACTGCCCTAAATCAATGAAGAGGCTCATCATCGACTGTCTGAAATTCAAACGGGATGAGCGGCCTCTTTTCCCACAGGTGAGAGTAAACCAGAGCTCTTTTTTCCATCACACTGTGGGTGTAATATTTCCAACACTGTTATGTCAAATAAAGCAACATCCTCTCATGTTTCATCCCTGCTGTTCCTCAGATCTTGGTAGGGATCGAGCAGGTCCAGGATCTGTTGCCAAAAATCGAGCGGAGTGCCTCTGAGCCCTCTCTACACCGTGCTGTACATGCCGAGGACCTGAACCCGCTTTTCCTTCACACCACGCGCTTCCTGTGAGACTCTCGAGATGATTCGCTCTTCTCCCGGATGCCGTGCAGCATCATTCCCTGCATGGAATCCTGAGTTCCTCGCATTATTCCACACATTCCTGAGAGCACCCTAATTATTTCATTGGTCCTACATATAGTCAAACACACACATCAAGTTTATCAACTTATTCACGCTCCCGTTATTGTCTTTTTTGGTTCGGGCTGCTCCTCCGTAAAGCTGCCTGTAGAGAATGTCACATTCTATCTGGACCAGCTGCTTTGTAAAACTGAAGCAGGAAATAAATGTGCTCTCTTACTACACTTATTGGATTTTGAAATCCAAGCATCATATCGGCAATGTATCGGCACAATCTTAATATAACCTCCTTTTTTGAGGTATATTTCAAAATGTGTTATGGTGGCTTACACATGACCTTTTTTTACTTTGAGATGAAAGTAGCATTTAATTTTTTTCCGCAGAACAGGCAAACCAGCATGGAGAGTTTCTTTTTTTTCTTTTTCTGCCTGTTCTCCTTGCTTGAACTTCATTGCCCAGCGATAGCACACTGTGATGGCTCCATTCATCTACATCAGTCACAGACACTCTCTGCTCACACATCGGTTTGCAGGCTTTTAGATTATTATAACAATCATGTCAGTTGATGGTCATAATCCTATTGTAATTGTTTGGCATCTTTTAATTCCGTTATTTTTCAGATGGGAAATCTCATGGAAAATATTGCTTAAACTCTGGTGTCAGATTAGGTTGGATGTACATGTGACTTGTGACCTTAACAATTGTGCTGTGCATTTGTGATATTTAAAAAAATCTTTTATTCGGCTTTACCTTTGGGCTTCTTCTGTATGTTGGTCAGCTTTAAATTGTGTAGCATAAGGACATTTCAAGAAAAAGAAACTAATCCTGTTGGTATGCTCAAAGGAATGCTGGGGATAGGGATCTTTTTTTTTCTTTTTCTTCTGTTGCTTTGAAATGAGTACATTTGCTTTCTGGATTTATAAATGAATGATTGTTTGTTTTGAAACATTGCATCTTAACCATTCACAAACTAAACTAAAATTGCACATGATGACCATAAGCATAAAATAGCACTGACACTTAATCCCAGTCTTACTTCACACACGGCTTTATTAACCGAATGCCTTTGTTGACTGGGCTGTTGGATACAGTTTGTATACAGTCACTTTCTCTTGAGTTTCTGTGTGAACACAGTCTTTATTTTGCAATCACAAAGCAGCTTTAAATGGAGATACAGTTGATGTCCGTGAGCAGTTTTTGAAATTTGAATTAGGCTGCTAACTTCAGGCCCGCTGCTGACCTCTTGTTAATCGACTCTAAATCTGACCAGCTGATCAGTGTTGAGTGAGATGATCAAACTTAGGATGCTCTTTCGTTTCCACAGTGCCCTCTTCTCGTAGGGCTCCGGTAAGAGCAAGAAGAACAGACATTGTTAGCATTTCTTTCAAATCAAAGTTGTGGCAGCATGGGATGAGTGGATGCTGTTTTCTTTTGGTTAATTTTATTCACTAAACTCAAAAGCATGTCTTTTCGAAACAGTCATGCTGTTTAATAGCAATATTAAAGTTCATTTTCCTCCCATTCAGCTGGTTTCAATAGGACTGACTGAAACCTACAATGATGGGGCCTTATGTGATCTACATTTCCATCTTTTAATGGAGTCTTAATATATGTAACTTATTGTTTCATAACTGACACTTGTACTAAAGGCAGAGCTTTGGTTCTTATCTAGCAATATTTGAACGGGGCTGGGTCCCCCATTGAGCTGTACTCATTCCAAATATGATGCCTATGGAAGATTTATTGAGCGTTTCTGTATCTCTTTTTTTCTTTCTCATGAAAGATAGTTTCACATCCCCTCAATGACTATTGGAAATGGGAAATGAATATGTTGTAGTCTCAGACAAACCGGGCTATACACAATTTCTCAACACAATCTAGAAAACAGGGTGTGTTGTGTGTGTTTCTGGCCTCTTGTAGAATGATGATGTGGTACTCTCCGAGTGTAGACTTTTCCTAAGAAACCAGTGGTAATAATATTGTTCAGTACTAAAGGAGGTAATTGAGTAATCAAGTATTTGTAGATGGCACTATACATGTATGCTCTTCTCTATTCATAACTGTTGAGAAAACAAGACTATCGGTTTATATTTGTACAGATTTAGATGCACAGCTAGATCTATTGAAATTTGTAATAGATTTAAAGCTATAAACAAATGATATGGCTTTAAAACTACAGCCTGGAAACCTCAATAGAATTAGAACCCCACCAAATTCCAGCCTTACTCGTTTTATGAGATGCTATAAGTGGTCCTAGATAATTAAAACGGTAACTTCTACCAACTTTGGATATTTGCAGCATTGCCACATGTGGGACAAATACATTTCCCCCATCTTGATCTTTCTAAGCACCTCAGTTGTTCAAAGAACACTTTTATAGTTTACACCATTAAGCCCAAAATAAGATAATCAGTATCAGATCCAGTTTCTGCTTTTGCACAAGGGCACGAATGCAAAATGGTGAAACCTTAGATTAGCGTACAAGCCACCATTTTTCAGAACAGAAAATATAACAGAAGATCAATTTTTGTTTAAAGGAAATAGTTTTGCATATTTTAGGTGAACTGCAATAATGTGTGTATAGTTGAAGAGGTCTACGGGGTGTTTGCGAAAAATGGTTCTGCTGTGTACAGTTACTTTTTTTTCTTTTTTTTAAGAGTAAATTGTATTTGTTTCTATTTTTTTGTGTGATGGTTCAAAAAGAACAAAATTATTTTAAAACATGTAAAGGAAATCTTAGTCTTTTTTTATTAGTTTTTTGGGTTTTAAATATTGTGGAGAGGATTTTGTTCTAAAAATAAAACCATTGAATTCTGATGTTTTGTTTTATGGAGTTTTTTTCAACTGACGTTGACAACACGCATTTCATATTTAATGAACTTTATAAGCAATTTCATAACCAAAAGCATATTTACAACTCTTGTAAATGTGCAATAGTGTTCTGCAGGAGGAAGTGTTGATTTGCTATTGGTGGTACTTCCTCTATCAACCACAAGCATGATAGTTTGTCTTTGTTTCAAAAAGGAGAGAAAGCATTTCCATTCAGTTTTATTTTAATCTACATTGGTCTAAAGACAAACAAAGAGAATAAACAAAATTATGCTGTAAATCAGCATCACATCTAATATTATTGATAAATTACAAGAGTGAGCACGCGTGGTTTCCACGCAGTGTGTATTCTGGGAAATCAAGTGGTTTAGTCATTGCTAAAAAGGAAGCGATCAGAATTAAATGTTTTGCATTGTGCAGTATGCAACAACAATTATAGTCTAAGTAACAAGTTAATTACAAGAACATACTAGCACAAACTCAACATTAATGTTATATGAGATGAATGAGAAACAGTACTTATATACAGTTGTATCTTTGTTTAAAGATGATTCAATATGGAAAATCTCCCTTACACCATCATTATGAGTTGACATTCAAATGCAAAAGTGGGTGAAACCCCCTAGAAGTTTCCATTTAAGCTGTGAAAAAAATAATACTGCTGAGAGCTTTTTTAAAGAACCGGGTTATGGTTTAACTTCTCTACTAACTGTTGATGTAAAAGATAATCATAATAATAATGCAGTTGCAATAATTATGTCACAGTTTCTTAGAAGAGGACAGAATGTTGTGCACATTCCATAAAACAAGCATCTGTACAAAAACTGCGAGCCATCTTGTCTTTTACCGGCTGTCTTCGGGCATTTGTAGGGCAGTGCACAAACTGTCAAAGATTTCTGGAAATGTTTTTGATCATTTGTATCCTAACCCGGATCGACTTATGTGGCAGAACAGGGTCATGGAGAAACACATACCCAAGACCTACAAAAAGAGATTGATATGTGTAGTCAAGTGACAAAAATACTTATTAAATATTTATCATGGTACATTTTAGTGCTGATCTGCATCAATTGTAAAATAATAGCTGCTAAACAACATTTAAAATGAAAATCCCCACACTGAGGTGACTATGATAAAGCAAATATGGAAACTCGTACCTCAATAATGCAGACAACAATGACGCTAATCCCTATGTTCAAGAGGTTGTTTTCAAACGTGTCCTTCAGCTTGCTGAAACAACCCTAAATGCAACAAGACAATACATATGCTGCTATAAGACTCAATGAGATGTGTAGGTTGTTGATGTGCATCTCCACATCAGGTTTATCTCCATGTTACATTAATATTGTTTTGACATATCGCAGATATAGAGATGGATGTGAGTGCAGTATTACTTTAGGCCAGTAGTGTGTTCCATTTCCAGGGGTGTTGCATGACTTTGGTATTTGTTTCCCCCATTCCGAAGAGTTATTGATTCCACAGCACTGAAACTGTTGATTTATTAGAGGAAAAAGGAATTTAAAATGAACAAAAAAATGTATGTGTTTAATATATGTGTGGGGTTTGCCTTTAAAAAACTGACAGTTCTTTAAAATATTGTGATATTTTATTGTGTAAGTATCGTGTAAATGTGTTTTCTATTCCCCCATTAATGTAAGTCTATGATTTCTCCCCCCATTTCAGTATCATTTAGATACTGTTATAGTTTAATTATATATTTTGAATTAGTTTGTATTTTTGTCATTTCCATTTTAATTTGAAAGTTTGGTAAATGTAATTTTTTTAAATTATTTCTTTATTTTGAAATATTATCAATTTAATTTTGACTTTCTTAACCAAGTTAAACTAAATAAAAGTGAGAAATGGTGCTTTGGGATTCGTTTTTTATAAACATTTTAATTCAGTTAACATTTCTATTTAGTAATGATTTTGAGGTTTTAGTGTTAGTCCAGTTCATGTCCAACACTGAGCAGTAGTAATGATGATGCTTGGTTTAGTCTTTATCCATCTACAGTAAATGTGCACTTACTGTCGTTTGCACTGTGTCCCAGTCATCTACAAGTGTGGTTACGTTTTTTCTGTTGTCTATGGAGTTTCTTAAACCTTTTTGAAGATCGTCAGTCATTAAATTCTCAATCTGTGAGTAAAAAAGCAGAATCTGAAACATCTTTTCCTCACATATGCTCTGCTTCCATATAGCTACAAATCTTTTTCTTACCTTGGCCTCATAAACGAGAAGCACGCAGGCAACAGAAAGTTCGACCAGCATTAGAATGAACAACAGTATGAAGAACTAAACCAAACAGATGTTGAGTTTTATTAAAAGAATGTAAAAAGTAAAACTGAATGGACATCAGAGAGTATGCAAGTGTAAGTTATAGATGAGACTCACAGATATTAGTAGACAGCGATTTTCTTTTAGGGCTCCGAGAAAGCCCAGGAAGGAGACGCAGGTGATAATGATCCCAATGATGAAAAGAGTGTTTGCTATGTTCATAGCCTGAAGGCTAGGGAGTATGGAAGAGAACCTGCTGGATGTCATCAAGTGGATGCCTAGTCCAAAGATAACTGCTCCACAGATCTGTAATGATAATGTTAAAGGATTAGTTCACCCAAAAATGACAATAATGTAATTTATTACTCACCCTCATGCCGTTCCACACCCGTAAGACCTCCGTTCATCTTCGGAACACAAATTAAAGGGTTAGTTCACCCAAAAATGAAAATTCTGTCAGTAATTACTTACCCTCATGTCGTTGGACACCCATAAGACCTCCGTTCATCTTCGGAACACAAATGAAGATATTTTAGTTGAAATCCGATGGCTCAGAAAGGCCTCCATTGGCACAATGCACGCTTCATTCTCAAGACCCTTAAAAGGTACTAAAGACGTCGTTACAAAGTCCATCTCACTACAGTGGTTCTACAATAACTTCATGAAGTGACGAGAATAGTTTTTGTGCGCAAAAAAAACCTAAATAAAGACTTATATAGTGATGACCGATTTCAAAACACTGCATCATGAAGCTTCAAAGCGTTATGAATCAGTGAGTCGAATCATGATTCGGATCGCGTGTCAAACCGGCAAACTGCTGAAATCACGTGACTTTGGCGATCCAAACCGCTGAATCGACTCGCTGATTCATAACGCTTCGAAGCTTCATGATGCAGTGTTTTGAAATCGGTCATCACTATATAAGTCGTTATTTCTGGGTTTTTTTGCGCACAAAAACTATTCTCGTCGCTTCATAAAGTTATTTTAGAACCACTGTAGTGAGATGGACTTTGTAACGACGTCTTTAGTACCTTTTAAGGGTCTTGAGAGTGTACAGTGCATTGTGCCAATGGAGGCCTTTCTGAGCCATCGGATTTCAACTAAAATATCTTCATTTTTGTTCCGAAGATGAACAGAGGTCTTACGGGTGTCCAACGACATGAGGGTAAGTAATTAATGACAGAATTTTCATTTTTGGGTGAACTAACCCTTTAAGATATTTTTGTTTAAATCTGATGGTGAGGCCTGCATAGCCAACAATGAAATTTCCTTCCATTAATGTACTAAAAACATTTAAATCAGTTCATGTGAGTACAGTGGTTCAATATTAATATTATAAAGTGACGAGAATATTTTTGGTGCGCCGAAAAAACTAAATAACGACTTATATTATAGTGATGGCCGATTTCAAAACACTGCTTCATGAAGCTTCGAGCGTTATGAATCAGCGAATCGAATCAGCGGTTTGGATCGCCAAAGTCACGTGATTTCAGCAGTTTGGTTTGACACGCGATCCGAATAATGATTCAACACACTGATTCATAACGCTCTGAAGCTTCATGAAGCAGTGTTTTGAAATCGGCCATCACTATATAAGTTATTTACTTTTTTTGGCGCACCAAATATATTCTCGTCGCTTTGTAATATTAATATTGAACCACCGTACTCACATGAACTGATTTAAATATATTTTAGTACATTAATGGATCTTGATAGAGGAAATGTCATTGCTGGCTATGCAGGCCTCACCGTCGGATTTCAACAAAAATATCTTAATTTGTGTTCAGAAAGATGAACGGAGGTCTTACGGGTGTGAGTAATCAATTACATTATTTTCATTTTAACCCTCTATGGGACTAATTATGAAATCACAACTAGAAAAAAAGAAATCACTTTATGTTTTACATATATTTAAGACAAAAATTATTTTCAGTTCTTTTTTTTCTACATCTGACCTTTGACTTTTTAAGGATGCCATCATGTATAACTGACTGGGTAAATTATATTTTTGGCAAATTGTCTGAAACTTGAAACACATTAACTATCTGAAAAGTATAGTGAAAAACTCTTAGTGTTTCAATTTTTTTGAATTAACATTCCATTTCATCTTGTGCTATTTCATTTAAAACTGTGAAAATGTCATAAACTGCCAACCACGTTGAGTTAAAAAGATTGTTTCTTTTTTGGCATTCAAAATCAACAAGAATTTTTCAGTCTAGCCCACACTTTCCACACGTAACTTGTTTTTGAAGTGTATATAGGTCATCTTTTAATGTATGCTAAAGTTTGAAACAAGGAAAATACGCCTAACCCAGAAACGTGTTAACCCATGGTTTCGAATGGCCTGAGATGAACTTTTTTGTGTTAAAAGCAATTAGATATATCATGATGTGACAGTCTGAAAATAGATACGTACAAAAAAGATGAAGTTCACCAGACACATGGTGTACTTCAGGCACTTCAGGCACGACATCTTCCACTGCGTTGCTCAATTCTGCAAGGTCATCAAACACACCGGACCTGAGGTTAAACTATCATCTTACATGAAGACCTTTTGTTCTTTCCCAAACTGCCTGCATCCACAACATAAAATTCACTGACTCAGTAAAGTCAGAAAATGCATTTCCTGTTCCGAGAATTAGGGTGGAGCTGACATAGTGGAAGAATATCAAACACATGCAACTACTAAATGGAGCCCCGTATTGAATCTTACTGTCGATGATGCATTTCCTGTGTAACTTCCTCCACCGAACCAACTATAGTTTAATTATTTTCAAAACTATAGTGAAAACAACACAGATAAATGTAGATGCACACGGACAGGACAGAAAAATATGAACTGGGAAAAAAAGTATTATTCTTTCAAACCCATTTTTAGGTAAACAAGAATTCAGAAATTCACTACCTGTATATTTGGACACATATATACAATTAACCCCTCAAAAATAATGAAAACATATTTATGTTATGAAAGACATTATTAAAAAGACTCAATTTCTCATAAGCAGCAATGTGAGTATAGTAACAAAAATAAGTATTACTTACACAATATAGAATGAAAATAAATACCAAGAACATTTGATAGATTTCATATTCTTACCTCTAATTTACTCGGTAGAGATGCTCCAAAGAATAATCCTCAATTAAAACAATTGGACTCTGTGCCCTTTGTGAATGTGTTGTTTTTAAAGTCTGTCGCTGGCAGTGGGAGTGCAGCAGGTCTTACTTCCTCTCTAAATGACGCAGTGTCTAACTGACAGTGCAGGGGTGTTGAAGACCAATGACACAGAGAAAGAAAGAGGTGCTATATAAAAAAAGTTTATGATTCATGGTCACAATACCACATGCCTTATATGCATGTACCCAAAATACATCTGTTGCAGAGAAGAGAAGCATGAGAAACAACTGAACCTGTTCTTTTTTTGTGCACACAATGTTTCAATGCTTCATGCTGAAACCACACAATGCCCCTTTACCTAATACAATGTCACAAATACAAATGCGGACCATAGAAATAAGCATGACATGAACTTTTGTCATTTTGAAACATTTGGGTATTAACGGATATCAAATAGTAAAGGTGCAATTGTAGATTAAACAGTGGACCAGCACATGTGTTGGTGTTTACACTTTTTTCGGAAACTTTCCGAATGTTTTGCTTTGTGGAGTCTATGTGTTACATTAAAATTGAAACCCCTATTACATTATTTCATTAAAAATGTTTTACCAGTCACCTCCAGTTTAGTGAGTCTTCTCACTAAAAACACTGATGAGAAGACAAAAACAAATGATTCTTAATATATCTCTGGGGAAATTCACTTAGGGATTTTTAAAGTTCTACATATTGTCTCATTATTATATCATCATGTGTCAACATTGAGTCATTTGCATGTTCAGACCTTATACTGTTTTCCTCTTTTACTGGTAACCAAAAGACAGGGACAGATAAATGCACAGAAACTGGAGAAGGGGAAATGAAAAAAAAAAAAAAAAACAGTTTTCAATGAGATGCATTCATTTTTTTTTGTGTGTGTGTGGCTGTCGTAGTCAGAATCTTGAATTTCTCAGGTTTAGGTGGCAACCCTTAAAAAAATATCGTTCTCAGACATATTGTAAGGCCCGCTCAATCGTCCCAACGACGGCTTCTGATAAGCGGGAGAAGGTTTCTGTGCGTTCTGTCTTTTCAGTGGGCCAAAGTAATTTAATTCCAATTTACTTTTATCTCACTCCATTTTATCATGACCTCATATTTAGGTTAGAATGCCAATTGGTTATTTGGTCATTTGTATATAAAGTTTAACTACACATTTGATTATTCTGTTTAACCCTTTGTTGAAATTATAGCCTACCTGTTCATCCGGATCACACTTCGAGTCTCACACCAGCCGGATTACGATTTCTTTATCACAAACTTGTCAGTCTTGGTCATTAGACAGAGGCGAATGACTAATATTCTAGATGGCCGTACCTACTTTGGTCATTCTAGAATTATTTCGCCCCCATAGATCTGAACATACTTAATTAAGGCAATACGATATCTAACCAGAGGTCATGACCTCATGACGGAAGTGGCTCAGTGGTTCATGTAATTTGTCTACAAACGGAAGGTTGGTGGTTCAATCCCCGGTTCCACCTGACCAAGTGTCGAGGTGTCCATGAGCAAGACACCTAACCCCAGCTGCTCTCGTCGAGCTGGATGGCGCCTTGCATGGCTGCCACCGCCGTCGGTGTGTGAATGGGTGAATGTGAGGCAAGATGTAAAGCGCTTTGGATGGCCATGGGTCTGTTGAAAGCGCTATATAAATGCAGTCCATTTACCATTTACCATGACCATTACCATAGAACCAAGCGACCAACGTAACTTCCTCTAATGGTAACTTTGCATAATCATGCCATGTTTTCCTATGTATACGTAGTTAGAATAGTATTACAATAATAAGATTTTGAGGCTTTATTGTAGTTAAAGGGATAGTTCAACCCAAAAATGAAAATTCTGTCATTATTTACCCACCTAAATATCGTTCCAACCCCGTAAGACCTTTGTTCATCTTCTGAACACAAATTAATTATATTTTTGATGAATTCTGGGTGATTTCTGTCCCTCCATTGACAGCAACGCAGCTGACACTTTGAAGCTTCAAAAAGTTCCTAAAGAGATCATAAAACTTATCCAAATGAATTGAGTGGTTGATGAATTTAAGCTTTTATTCACATATAAACATTCATCAATGCACGCATCAAAGGTGAAAGGAAGCTCAAGCATGTTCGCTTGATGTGCGAGAACCAATAAGGTTAATTCTAGTGTGCTACGCAGCACGTTTGAGCTTCCGCAAGAACCAATGAGGTTCTTTCTCGTGTGTTACGCAGCACATTTGAGCTTCAGCAAGAACCAATGAGGTTAATTCTCATGTAACGCAGCCCGTTTGAGCTTTCTCAAGAACCAATGAGGTTCTTTCTCGTGTTACGCAGTACGTTTGAGCTTTCTCAAGAACCAATGAGGTTCATTCTCATGTTACGCAGCCCGTTTGAGCTTTCTCAAGAACCAATGAGGTTCATTCTCATGTTACGCAGCCCGTTTGAGCTTCAGCAAGAACCAATGAGGTTCTTTCTCGTGTTATGCAGCACGTTTGAGCTTTCTCAAGAACCAATGAGGTTCTTTCTCGTGTTACGCAGCACGCTTGAGCTTTCTCAAGAACCAATGAGGTTCTTTCTCGTGTTACGCAGCACGCTTGAGCTTTCTCAAGAACCAATGAGGTTCATTATCGTGTTACGCAGCACGTTTGAGCTTTCTCAAGAACCAATGAGGTTCTTTCTCGTGTTACGCAGCACGTTTGAGCTTTCTCAAGAACCAATGAGCAGTGTTGGGCACGTTTCTTTAAAAAAGTAATTAGTTATAGTTGCTAGTTACTTCTTACAAATAGTAACTGAGTTAGTAACTGAGTTACATCATTATAAAAGTAACTAATTACCAGGGAAAGTAACTACTGTGTTACTTTTTTTTTTCTTTTCAAATGTTCAAATATGTCAAATAACTTGGATGCCCCCAATATTAGATATGTTAAATGAATGAATTGGACACTAAATACATTACTATTATAAAACAATTCAATACATTATTGTAAATATTATCAGTAGACCTACTATAGTGTAAATATGGTGTGAATATTATCAGTACTATACTACTCCTTTGGTAGTGGAGCTCACGTTATCACCTGGGTTTTTAGCCACTAATTTTGTGGCGGCATGTGATGATGTGAGGCTTCATTAGATTAGAATTACTTGCCACCGACGTGGAGAGACTCTTTCTTCCTGGGCATAAGTTACATGTTACATAAACATTCTTACCTTTCACCTCAACGAGGGAAAAGTAGCGCTTATACTTCCAGTTTGCGAAAGCTACATTTGAAGTCGTTGGACTTGCCATCGCTGACTGTGCATATGCGTGTGCGTCATAGGTGTGTGTGTGTGTGTGTGTGTGTGTGTGTGTGTGTGAACCATAGACCGTGAAAAAAAGGTGTGAACTCAACCTATCAACCTCAACCTTGTCACCCACCCAACAATCATCATCAGTGATGTGTAACACCCCACCCACCCCCCAACACTCGTGGCTGGTGCGCGCGCACACACACACACACACACACACACACACGTTGCAGGTCCGACTGTCAGAGAGCCTGTTCGGATGAAAACTGAAGCGTTTTTTTTAACCGAACAGGCTCTCTGTCAGTCGGACCCGCAACGTTTTTTTTTCTCTGGTTGGTGTGTGTGTGTGCGTGCGTGTGCGGGCGTGCATGCCATGCGTGTTCGGGGGTGGGTGGGGTGGTACACATAACGCTTCGGTTACTAACGTAACCTCGGTTCCCTAAGATGAGGGAACGAGTATTGCGTTTTGCTAAAACGCATATGGGGGAATTCCTTTCCTTGAGTTATTGAAGCAAAAATTTTATCCCAAAATACCATGTACACGCAGTGCAGCTGCACAACTCTCAGCAGGAAGCAGCTGTGTGCTGATTGGCTGTGCCGGTGCAACTGCAGCAACCTATGGCGAGACCACGGGGCGGGACGGACCAATCAGGTCCTTCTAAATTCCTACCACAAGGGGCAACAGAATTTGCATAGCCAAGGGTATATAAGACCCCGTCGCAAGGTTAGTCAGGTTAATCGACTGAAGCGACTCCTGAGCAAGTAAGCAAGCACGGCAAGCAAAACGCAATACTCGTTCCCTCATCTTAGGGAACCGAGGTTACGTTAGTAACCGAAGCTTTCCCTTACGAGAGTACTCTCGTATTGCGTTTTGCTAAAACGCTTATGGGGGACCAATGGAAAACGCCGTGCTTGCTTAACGGTTCTAAAGCCGACGACACCAAACCCAGGCCAACCTAGGTGGGCCCGTAATATGATATCAAGAAGTCCAAAAATGAGCCAGACCTGAGTCGGGCCCTTAATGAAAATGAACACGATATACGTGTAATAATATAATGTATAGACCAGACATAGTCGGGCCAGGAATAATGAATGGCCAGATAATTCGAGCCGTATAAGGAATGTGCTTATGACTTATACAATATTTAACCCAGACTGGACTTTTCGAGTCTTAATGGATTAAATCTGTTTACACAGCAAGAAGCCCAGCTTGTAAGGCCGGAACATCTAAATTATAGAATCTGATAAAAGTGGACGGGGAGGCCCAGCCTGCCGCCGCACAGATATCATTCAGAGAAATGCCAGTAGACCAAGCCCACGAAGAGGCCATGCCTCTAGTAGAATGGGCTTAAATGCCTAAAGGACAGCTGAGATCTTTAGACTCATAGGCCAGTGAGATAGCATCCACTATCCAACGTGACAAGGTCTGCTTTGTAACCGCGCACCCTCGGGTGCGGCCGCCAAAGCATACAAAGAGCTGTTCAGTTTGCCTGTAAGCAGCGGAACGCTCTATGTATATTCTCAGTGCTCTGACAGGACAGAGCAAATTAGCATCTTCTTCATCTATCGGTGATGAAAGTGCTGAGAGTGAAATTACCTGTGCTCTGAACGGAGTTAAAAACACTTAGGTACATATCCATGTCTTGGTTTGAGAATGACTTTGGAGTCGTTTGGCCCAAATTCCAGACACGAGGCGCTCACAGAGAGCGCGTGCAGATCACCCACTCGCTTAACTGACGCGATCGAACCGAATGCAGAGGCTCAAATGCAGAGCTCTTCATGGCATCCAGGACCGTGGACAGGTCCCATACAGGGACTGAAGGGGGGCGAGGTGGGTGAAGCCTTCTAGCCCCTTTAAGGAAGCGAACAATGAGATCGTTCTTTCCTAGTGACAGTCCGTTCACTTGAATGTGATACGCTGCTATAGCAGCCACATAAATTTGAGCGTGGAGGGGGAACGGCCCGCGTCCAGAAGCTCTTGTAAAAATGTAAGCACTTCTGACACTTCACAATCATGTGGGGTCAGACTTCGCGCTTTACACCAGTCCGAAAAGACTGACCATTTGCCTGAATAGAGCCGCCTGGTCGCGGGGGCTCTAGCTTCAGTAATAGTATTCAATACATTTTCAGAGAGGTTCTCATGTACCCGTTGATGGGCCAGACATGAAGCGCCCATAGATCGGGACGGGGATGCCAGATCTGCCGTTCCGCCTGCATGAGGAGGTCTCTCCTCAGGGGGATCGGCCACAAATCTGTATCTGACATCTGACTCGGTAGTGAGAACCAAGGTTGATTTCTTCAAAGCGGGGCTATTAAAAGCACAGCCCATTTGCTCTCCCTGATCCTCTCTATGACCTGAGGTAACATTGAGATTGGGGGAAAAGCATAAAGAGGAAGGTTGGGCCATTCGTGGGCCAACGCATCCTTGTGCTTGGAGAAATATATTCGGCATTGAGCATAGTCTTGTGAGGCGAAAAGATCCACTTTTGCCTCTCCAAACCTGCCCCAATTGTCTGATTTGCATGTGGGTGAAGAGACCACTCTGCAGGGGACACTTTGCCCCTGGATAGCATGTCCGGACCCAAATTCAGAATGCCTGGCACATGAGTCGCTCTCAGCGAGCTCAGATTGTGCTCTGCCCATATTAGGACTTCTTCCGCCATTGTGTGCAGATCGATAGATTTCAGACCGCCTTGGCGATTTATATAGGCTACCACCGACCTGCTGTCCGTTCGGACCAGGACATGGTGGTGCTTTTTGTACGGAAGGAAAGCTCTTAGCGATAGCGTGACAGCTTTCATCTCTAGACAGTTTATGTAAAGGCTCCTCTCCGAGTCTGACCAGAGACCGGAGACTGGCCTGCCCTCGTGAAGGGCTCCCCAACCTAGGTTGGATGCATCTGTCGAGATAACTTTCCACTTCGTAACAGTGCCCAAACTCACGCCCGTCTGGTACCAGACGGGATTTTTCCAAGGAGCCAGAGCCAACACACAGCTGTGGTCTACCTTGATTTGCAATCGGCCCGAGAGCCACTGGAACGCGGCGATTCAGCCAGTGCTGTAGGGGGCGCATGTGCAACAGACCTAGTCTGAGAACTAGCGCCGCCGAGGCCATGAGACCCAGCATCCTCTGAAAGTGTTTGAGAGGAATGCGTGCACCGGACCTGAGGGAAACCGCTCGGTTCTGAACAGAGAGCGCGCGCTGTGACGTCAGTCGCGCGCTCATCTGCAGTGAGTCCAATACTGTTCCCAGAAACGAAACTTTCTGTGTGGGAGACAATGAACTCTTTGCCACGTTGATTCTGAGTCCCAAGCATTCTAAATGGTTGAGAAGCCAAGATCTGTGGTTTAATAACTGTATCTCTGACTGAGCTATTATGAGCCAGTCGTCGAGATAATTGAGAATTCTCATTCCCCGAAGCCTCAGCGGGGTTAGCGCCGCTTCCATGCACTTCGTAAACGTGCGGGGAGCCAGAGATAGACCAAAAGGTAGCACCTTGTATTGGTATACTTTCCCCTCGAAGGCAAATCTCAAGAATGGCCTGTGATGAGGGGCTATTTGTATGTGGAAAAAGGCATCCTCTAGATCAGTGTTTCTCAAACTTTTTCTGCCATTCCCCACTTTGGAGGTAGTGAAGGGTTCCGAGCCCCACCTGTCCCCAATCGCCACAACAAAGTTTTTCCAAACTATCGGTATCTGCATTTATGATGGCCGATAAATGAATGTTTAACAAAATTATAAAAACGGACGAAACACCGCTCAACCACATTAGTTTTTATACATTTTATTTATCTTTTTATCTTTTTTTTATTTATCTTATCCTTTCACCTTTGAACTTTAATATATTTTTATGTTCCTTTCTGTTGTGACCATAAAACAAACAAGTTTATTTTTAAACAGCATTATCACATTTTAGAGAGGCTGAGGGATCATGAATAACTACAAATAACTAATGTAAGGGAAATCTATATATGCTTTTCTGTGTTTATATACAGGCCGATATATCAGATGAACTTGACAAACCTGCTTACCATGTAATCAAATCTAATAATCATATTCTCAAATATGTGTAAGTGAGTGTGTTTTGCCATTTAAAAACCCTCATAAATTATCTTGATCTATAATGTGAGATGGGCGCCCATGTTTGTTTGCGTCGCAGTTCAGAGAGTCCTGTCAGTCAGATTTGCGTGAATTTATCCGTTTCTCCCGAAACACATGCAAGTAAGTGACCGGTTCAGCCTAAAAAAGGCATTTTTTTTACAAGCTGAGGCAGATACTGCTCGCAACGGCTCTCACAAACAAAACGGGCTACAAAAAACCACACAAAAAAAACATGCTGTTTGTCTTACCTTACACCTCTCTACAAAATGAATATAAATCCGAACTTCAATTCCCGGCCTGAGCTATAGTATGCACATTTAACGGAGTTCACGTCAACGAAAGCAACAGATATGAGCTGCATTAGGTAGGATATATCAGCTCATTTCAACATCAAAGACCACAATATGAGAGAGCGACCTAAGCACTGGTAAGAGCATTTAGTCTCATTCGTTTTAATGAAGATGATTGTGTTTTTGCCTATTTTCAGTTTCCCTTGCGGCAGTTTGCGTGCTGGCTTGCTTTAAGCCTTGTTTATACTTTCGCCTGGCTCCGCAGCGCGAGCCTCCGCTGACTGCGCGCGCTCCTTCCCAGACTCATTTGTGGCGATGCGTTGCATAGCGCCAGCCCCGCGCCACTCTAAACACTGTGCGAGCCGTCTTGACAGTCGCGGTGTCATGGTCTCGTGTTTCCACCAGCGCAGCACATCTCATCTCAGGTGCACCGAAATAAAAATCCCACATGTGGGACCGCTCAAAAGGGTAATAGAGATGGGCTCAAAAATGACCACATTTCCTCCCGTTTGTCGCGTCCCACCTGTCATGTCTCTATTCCCCACCAGTGGGGCGCGCCCCACACTTTGAGTAACGCTGCTCTAGATCCACAGTGAAAAACCAATCTCCCGGGCGAATGTGCGCGAGGATTTGTTTAATTCTCAACATTCTGAACGGGCGCTTCATAAGGGCTTCGTTCAGATGTCTAAGATCTAGAATGGCCTGAGACCTTCTTTTGGCACAAGGAAGTAGCGACTGTAAAAGCCTGACTCGCTCTGTGAGGGGTGCACGGTTTCCACCGCTCCCTTTATTTAACAGTTTGATATTTCGGTTCGAAGCACGTGACTCATGTCGCTTCTCACCGCTGTCTCTACCACAGTGCGAAAGCACGGTGGTCTGTGAGCGAACTGTAGCGAGTAACCTTGTTATCGAAGCCAAGGGTTGAATTAATTTGTGGGGCGGGTCACTGAGTAACAGGGACCTGTTAGCCCGGTTGCATTGTGCTAGTAGCACTGTGAGAGGCGGCGTGCACTGAATGGTGACGCACGCCTTATTTGGGTCGCCGTGGGAGTGGCGCTTACCAAGGGGATTGTGTTTGTGTACAGAAGAGCACGTTGCTCATGGGCTTGTAGACTGTGGAAATAGTGTTCCCAGCCGCCTGAGTGCAGGGGGCCGGAGAACGCAGAATAGCGGTGAACGCTTTAATTGTGTCGCCGGGGAAATGGTGCATTTGTACAGGCGAGCGCGTTTTTTTGCGGGCTCGTCGATTGTGGGAATAATGTTTCCAGCCGCCTGAGTGCAGGGAGCTGGGGAACAAAGGGAAGTGCTTGAGTGTAGAGTTACTACTTGATGTTGGCACACTGCCTACAGATGAACTCGTAACACTGTGTTTGGATAGTGTTACTGTAAAGTGGACGCATTCTTGCGGATTAGTCCACGTGCGCGTTAGCAGCAGGGCTAATGGATAGCGCGTGCTCTGCAGGCGCGGGTCTGCCTAGCCACTAGAAAAGCTCTGATTCATTGTAAATAATGTGTGGTGGCGCGCACTGTATAATGGGCGCCACTACATTAGAGTACTCGCGGCGTACACCAGCGAGCGAATTCACAGAGGTAAGCGCATAACAGCGTTAATGTGCAACCGAGCATGTTTGACCACAGAATAGTTATTGCAATTTATATCTCCAGTCACCTGAACTAAGGGAACTGGGAGAATATCAGGTTTATTGAGTGATTTTGTGGCACTGAATTAACAGTGCTTGTGCAGGAGTGCACACTATGTAGTGGACACATTACCTACAGTGTTGAACCACTCCAGCCGCCTGAATAGGGGGACTGGGAGAAGTGATATTTGAGGGAAAAAAAGCCGCAAGCTTGGCAGCCATTTTATGACACCGTTATGCTCTAGACGGAGAGCGCGTGTTATGACGCGCTCTAGTCAGCGAACGCGCGCTGTGCAGCGAGAACGGCTGTTACGTAAGTGCGTTCTCGATATATCCAGCAGCCTGAGTTCGCTTGTCTACTCTAGCATTCTCTGTCCGCGGCATATCAGGGCGGTGGAGCGAGAGAGAAGGAAGAGTGAGGAGAGCTTAGGTTGAGTTCACTCGTGTGCAGAAGTGCACATCTTCTGTCCGCGGCGCTATCCGCGCGGCGGCAGTATAACATTCTCTGTCCGCGCCCATTTTCAGGGCGGCGGAAGTGAGAGAAGAAGGCGAGTGAAAAGCGTATGTCCGCGGCGCCATTAGCGCGGCGGGGATATAACATTCTCTTTCCGCGGCCATTTTAGAGCGGCGGAGGGGAGAGAGGAAGGCGAGTGAAGAGCTCCGTATGTCCGCGGCGTCATTAGCGCGGCGGGGATATAACATTCTCTGTCCACGGCGCATTTCAGCACGACGGAATGAGAGAAAGAGAGAGCTCCGTATGTCCACGGCGGGGATATAAAATTCTCCGTCCGCGGCGCTTCTCAGCGCGACGGAACGAGAGAAAGGGAGAGCTCCGTATGTCCGTATGTCCATAGAGCGGCGGGGATATAACATTCTCTGTCCGCGGCGCATTTCAGCGCGATGGAACGAGAGAAGAGGAGCGCTCCGTATGTCCGCGGCTTTATTGAAGCGGCGGAAGACCAATGTTCTCTGTTCGCGGCGTAAACACGCGGCGGACACGAGAGAAGAGAGGTGGAGAGCTAGTAAGCTCTTAGAAGTGGCGTTGCCAGCAACGCACACACACGTACACACATATACATAGTATAAAGGATATTTTGATGCCGAATTGCACAGCTGGAACAGCAGGCGGCTGAAGGCGGAGACCAGGTTGGAATCTGTCGTCCTCAGGGCTGCAGGGATTCCGCTGGTAGCGTTTCGACGGCGGGCTTCGATCCGGAGCTCAGTGATAGCAGTCGCTGAAGAAGAATTAATCTGACTAACCTTGCGAGACGGGTCTTATATACCCTTGGCTATGCAAATTCTGTTGCCCCTTGTGGCGGGAATTTAGAAGGACCTGATTGGTCCGTCCCGCCCCGCGGTCTCGCCATAGGTTGCTGCAGTTGCAGCGGCACAGCCAATCAGCACGCAGCTGCTTCCTGCTGAGAGTTGTGCAGCTGCACTGCGTGTACATGGTATTTTTGGATAAAAATTTTGCTTCAATATCTCGAGGAAAGGAATTCCCCCATAAGCGTTTTAGCAAAACGCAATACGAGAGTACTCTCGTAAGGGAACTGATGGGTGGGTGGGAGACATGGTTGAGGTTGATAGGTTGAGTTCACACACACACACACACACACACACACACACACACACACACACACACACACACACACACACACACACACACACACACACACACACACACACACACACACACACACACACACACACACACACACACACACACACACACACACCTAGTCCAACGACTTCAACGGAAGCTTTCGCAAACTGGAAGTATAGGGCTTGGGCGTCTGACGTCATTACTTGGCGTGGCGGCCATGTTGATGGCCTCCTTTACTGCTACTCGGACTACTACGCACTGTTTATAGACGTACTCCCTCTCAGTCGTGTGTCTTAATTTGATTAATTTGGCGTCGAAAATTTATTAACTTTCCACCGCTTTCCTGCTTGGAGGCGCAACCACGGAGACCAAGTATCCGAGGTAACAAAGAGTCGTCGGCTTTCACAAAAGGACGCTGTCTGCTGGATGCAAGAGATGTGGAGAGCACAAGAAAAAATGCCCACCTCCGAATTCACGTGTAAAGGGTGATTGGAACCGTCCGCAACAAGTACACTATTTTGTCAGATAAAGTAACGATTCACATGGTGTTGCCAAGCAAGGACGAAGACATGACATTCCTCTATAAGATTGTGTCTGTATGTTGTGCTCTGACAAACATGAGCCCTAGCGTTGTGCTGAAATAAATGTGCATTAAATACAGCCATAAGTGTCTGTTGCATCCATACCCACAATCTTCACAATAAATATACTCAAATCAGTATAATGTGCAAAAGCAAGAAGTGTCACACAATCGCAATAACCGTATAATGTGCAAAAGCAAGAAGTGTCACACAATCGCAATAACCGTATAATGTGCAAAAGCAAGAAGTGTCACACAATCGCAATAACCGTATAATGTGCAAAAGCAAGAAGTGTCACACAATCGCAATAACCGTATAATGTGCAAAAGCAAGAAGTGTCACACAAATAGATATTTTTCAGTGTTTATTTGCAAGTAGTGCAACCTGAGAACACAGAACGGTGCAGAATGCTTCAAGGTAAAAGGTTAACGTTACATAGGCTTCATGATCTGCAGCTCCTGAACCCATCCATTTGTGAACTGCAAATTTCATATGAATCCAAACCGTTAATAGTTCCAATTTTGTCCATATACCGGTCCCTGGCTTCCCTATTTAACGTATCCCGGTAAATTCCACATCCTTTTCGGGATTTTAACATAGTTTTTCTTTCTCCCAACTCTGCATCTCCTCGTTCGATTTGCTGTATGTTTACATTCGCGAGGCCATCAACATGGCCGCCACGTCCCAGAATGCAACGCAGCGCCCGAGCCCTATAAGCACTACTTTTCCCTCGTTGAGGTGAAAGGTAAGAATGTTTATGTAACGTGCAACTTATGCCCAGGAAGAAAGAGTCTCTCCACGTCGGTGGCAAGTAATTCTAATCTAATGAAGCCTCACATCATCACATGCCGCCACAAAATTAGTGCCTAAAAACCCAGGTGATAATGTGAGCTCCACTACCAAAGGAGTAGTATGGTACTGATAATATTTACACAATATTTACACTATAGTAGGTCTACTGATAATATTTACAATAATGTATTGAATTTGATAGGTGTCTCTCACATTGTCCCACAGCAACATTACAATAGTTTACATTAATGTACAATGTTTTATAATAATAATTTATTCTATTTAGTGTCCAATTCATTCATTTAACATATTTAATATTGGGACATCCCTTTCCCTGGTAATTAGTTACTTTTATAATGATGTAACTTGAAGTTACTAACTCAGTTACTATTTGTAAGAAGTAACTATAACTAATTACTTATTTAAAGTAACGTGCCCAACACTGTTCTCGTGTTATGCAGCACGTTTGAGCTTTCTCAAGAACCAATGAGGTTCATTCTCGTGTTACGCAGCACGTTTGAGCTTTCTCAAGAACCAATGAGGTTAACTCTCGTGTTACGCAGCACGTTTGAGCTTTCTCAAGAACCAATGAGGTTAACTCTCGTGTTACGCAGCACGTTTGAGCTTTCTCAAGAACCAATGAGGTTCATTCTCGTGTTGCGCAGCACGTTTGAGCTTTCTCAAGAACCAATGAGGTTCATTCTCGTGTTACGCAGCACGTTTGAGCTTTCTCAAGAACCAATGAGGTTCATTCTCGTGTTACGCAGCCCGTTTGAGCTTTCTCAAGAACCAATGAGGTTCATTCTCGTGTTACGCAGCACGTTTGAGCTTTCTCAAGAACCAATGAGGTTCATTATCATGTTACGCAGCACGCTTGAGCTTTCTCAAGAACCAATGAGGTTCTTTCTCGAGTTACGCAGCACGTTTGAGCTTCCGCAAGAACCAATGAGGTTCTTTCTCGTGTTACGCAGCCCGTTTGAGCTTTCTCAAGAACCAATGAGGTTCTTTCTCGTGTTACGCAGCACGTTTGAGCTTTCTCAAGAACCAATGAGGTTCATTCTCGTGTTACGCAGCACGTTTGAGCTTTCTCAAGAACCAATGAGGTTCATTCTTGTGTTAAGCAGCACGTTTGACCTTCAACAAGAACCAATGAGGTTCATTCTTGTGTTACGCAGCACGTTTGACCTTCAACAAGAACCAATGAGGTTCATTATCGTGTTACGCATCACGCTTAGCTTCTCAAGAACCAATGAGGTTCTTTCTCGAGTTACGCAGCACGTTTGAGCTTCCGCAAGAAACCAATGAGGTTCTTTCTCGTGTTACGCAGCACGTTTGAGCTTTCTCAAGAACCAATGAGGTTCATTCTCGTGTTACGCAGCCCGTTTGAGCTTTCTCAAGAACCAATGAGGTTCATTTTTGTGTTACGCAGCACGTTTGAGCTTTCTCAAGAACCAATGAGGTTCATTCTTGTGTTACACAGCACGTTTGACCTTCAACAAGAACCAATGAGGTTCATTCTTGTGTTACACAGCACGTTTGACCTTCAACAAGAACCAATGAGGTTCATTATCGTGTTACGCAGCACACTTGAGCTTTCTCAAGAACCAATGAGGTTCTTTCTCGTGTTACGCAGCACGTTTGAGCTTCCGCAAGAACCAATGAGGTTCATTCTCGTGTTACGCAGCCCGTTTGAGCTTTCTCAAGAACCAATGAGGTTCATTCTCGTGTTACGCAGCACACGACCAATTATGCAGCACGTTTGAGCTTTCTCAAGAACCAATGAGGTTCATTCTTGTGTTACACAGCACGTTTGAGCTTTCTCAAGAACCAATGAGGTTAATTCTCGTGTTACGCAGCCTGTTTGAGCATTCTCAAGAACCAATGAGGTTCTTTCTCGTGTTATACAGCACATTTGACCTTCAACAAGAACCAATGAGGTTCATTAACGTGTTACGCAGCACGCTTGAGCTTTCTCAAGAACCAATGAGGTTCATTCTCGAGTTACGCAGCACGTTTGAGCTTCCGCAAGAACCAATGAGGTACTTTCTCATGTTACGCAGCCCGTTTGACCTTCAACAAGAACCAATGAGGTTCATTATCGTGTTACGCAGCACGCTTGAGCTTTCTCAAGAACCAATGAGGTTCTTTCTCGAGTTACGCAGCACGTTTGAGCTTCCGCAAGAACCAATGAGGTTCTTTCTCGTGTTACGCAGCCCGTTTGAGCTTTCTCAAGAACCAATGAGGTTCTTTCTCGTGTTAAGCAGCACGCTTGAGCTTTCTCAAGAACCAATGAGGTTCATTCTCGTGTTACGCAGCCCGTTTGAGCTTTCTTAAGAACCAATGAGGTTCTTTCTCGTGTTTTGCAGCACGCTTGAGCTTTCTCAAGAACCAATGAGGTTCATTCTCATGTTACACAGCACGCTTGAGCTTTCTCAAGAACCAATGAGGTTCTTTCTCGTGTTACGCAGCACATTTGAGCTTTCTCAAGAACCAATGAGGTTCATTATTGTGTTACGCAGCACGTTTGAGCTTTCTCAAGAACCAATGAGGTTCATTATCGTGTTACGCAGCACGCTTAGCTTCTCAAGAACCAATGAGGTTCTTTCTCGAGTTACGCAGCACGTTTGAGCTTCCGCAAGAACCAATGAGGTTCTTTCTCGTGTTACGCAGCAGTTTTGAGCTTTCTCAAGAACCAATGAGGTTCATTCTCGTGTTACGCAGCCCGTTTGAGCTTTCTCAAGAACCAATGAGGTTCATTCTCGTGTTACGCAGCCCGTTTGAGCTTTCTCAAGAACCAATGAGGTTCATTCATGTGTTACGCAGCACGTTTGACCTTCAACAAGAACCAATGAGGTTCATTCTTGTGTTACGTAGCACGTTTGACCTTCAACAAGAACCAATGAGGTTCATTATCGTGTAACGCAGCACGCTTGAGCTTTCTCAAGAACCAATGAGGTTCTTTCTCGTGTTACGCAGCACGTTTAAGCTTCCGCAAGAACCAATGAGGTTCATTCTCATGTAACGCAGCCCGTTTGAGCTTTCTCAAGAACCAATGAGGTTCTTTCTCGTGTTACGCAGCACGTTTGACCTTTCTCAAGAACCAATGAGGTTCATTCTCGTGTTACGCAGCCCGTTTGAGCATTCTCAAGAACCAATGAGGTTCTTTCTCGTGTTATGCAGCACGTTTGACCTTCAACAAGAACCAATGAGGTTCATTAACGTGTTACGCAGCACGCTTGAGCTTTCTCAAGAACCAATGAGGTTCTTTCTCGAGTTACGCAGCACGTTTGAGCTTCCGCAAGAACCAATGAGGTACTTTCTCATGTTACGAGGCCCGTTTGAGCTTTCTCAAGAACCAATGAGGTTCTTTCTCGTGTTACGCAGCCCGTTTGAGCTTTCTCAAGAACCAATGAGGTTCTTTCTCGTGTTACGCAGCACGCTTGAGCTTTCTCAAGAACCAATGAGGTTCATTCTCGTGTTACGCAGCCTGTTTGAGCTTTCTTAAGAACCAATGAGGTTCTTTCTCGTGTTATGCAGCACGTTTGAGCTTTCTCAAGAACCAATGAGGTTCATTCTCGTGTTACACAGCACGCTTGAGCTTTCTCAAGAACCAATGAGGTTCATTCTCGTGTTACGCAGCACGCTTGAGCTATCTCAAGAACCAATGAGGTTCTTTCTCGTGTTACGCAGCACATTTGAGCTTTCTCAAGAACCAATGAGGTTCATTATCGTGTTACGCAGCACGCTTAGCTTCTCAAGAACCAATGAGGTTCTTTCTCGAGTTACGCAGCACGTTTGAGCTTCTGCAAGAACCAATGAGGTTCTTTCTTGTGTTACGCAGCACGCTTGAGCTTTCTCAAGAACCAATGAGATTCATTCTCGTGTTACGCAGCACGTTTGAGCTTTCTCAAGAACCAATGAGGTTCATTCTTGTGTTACGCAGCACGTTTGATCTTCAACAAGAACCAATGAGGTTCTTTCTCGTGCTACGCAGCCCGTTTGAGCTTTCTCAAGAACCAATGAGGTTCATTCTCGTGTTACGCAGCCGGTTTGAGCTTTCTCAAGAACCAATGAGGTTCATTCTCGTGTTACGCAGCACGTTTGAGCTTTCTGAAGAACCAATGAGGTTCTTTCTCGTGTTACGCAGCACGTTTGAGCTTTCAAGAACCAATGAGGTTCATTCTCATGTTACGCAGCACGTTTGAGCTTTCTCAAGAACCAATGAGGTTCATTCTCGTGTTACGCAGCCCGTTTGAGCTTCCTCGAAAACCAATGAGGTTCATTCTTGTGTGTTATGCAGCATGTTTGAGCTTCCGCAAGAATCAATGAGGTTCATTCTCATGTGTTACGCAGTGCTTTTGAGCTTCAGCAAGAACCAATGAGGTTTATTCTTGTGTGTTATGCAGCACGTTTGCGCTTCCGGAAGAGGTTTGTTCTTGCGCGTCAATCAAGTTTGGTTGAGCTTCTGTTTATGTTCGTGAATCAATGTTTATATATGTGAATAAAAGCCTGTTCATCATATAAAGTTTGACTAAATTTGGATCGCTCTATTATGGATTAGTTGTTACAATCGCTTTATGTGGTAGTTGCTGTTATTTGGTGTACAATCTGCCTAGATCCCACACACCTTCTACCTATTTTTAGTTTACAACCTCAGGCTAGGTAAAGCAGGTCGAATCCTTAACTAGATCATAAATATATATTCATACTCACTTTCTAGAAGAACAGACCCCCTCCGTGTCTGGTTCAGATCAACTCGTTTAGAAAGCAGAGACGTGGCAGACGATTTCTTTTTATAAATCAATTATAAGTAGATTTATTTTTCCAATAACAAAAAGTTTTACATACAATCAAATAAAAGTTTACAAAAAGAAAAAGTCTTAAGTAACAAAAGCGGCAGTTCACAAGTGTCACCAGCAGATGTCAGGCTCGGATCATCAAGCAATGGAGAAGCAGCATAACGCTCTCAGCTTCTGGTGTTCATACAGAGATCAATACCTTATATACCATTTCATTATCACACCTCTTCATCACATATTCAATTACACAGGCACAGTTCATCCAATCCTAGATTTTGAACGATTGTCAACTCCCTCAATTCCTTCAACATTTTAGTATATAACGCTCTGTATTCTTTCATTCTTCTTCTTCTGGCTTGTTTCCTTAATCTCCTCCTTCGTCTCGTCTGCAAGACATCATCCTGGGTAAAACCTGTTTCTTCATTCAATACTTGGTTACATTTATAAATGACTTTTATACATATGACTTAGTGTTTTTCTTCATCTTTTTAATAAAGCAGATTGCCTAAAACATATCTCAGCGTGTTCATTTCAATTATTCAATCAAATACTTTTACAAAGTCTTTGTCTCCATGTCTTTACTATAAAACCAAATAAAACATTTTTACCAAATCATGTGTCTGCATTCTTGCTATGAATCAAAGTAAAACATTTTTACAATATCATGTTGTCATGTTTTTCCATGCTTACAAAGTCATTCATGAAAGTTGTATAAAAAAAACCTCCTTTAGGCTCCTCGGCCTTATCAACAGCTAATACATAAAAGTTGAAAAATAAAAACTTTTTATAAAAGTCTCTTGGCCATATAAACAACTTCTTTATTTCACTTTGCTGCTTCTGTTCTACATGTGGCTCTTATAAAGTCCAGTATAAAGGTTCTCTATAAAACCTCCACTACATTTTCTATATATTTCCAACATCATAAAACCATGCATAACATATCTGTGTGGTTAACATATGCCTCTTTACATTTGGCATCACCCTTGGTTACACATTGGGAGCAAGACCTCCATACATTAGGCCGTCTCCCTGTACATACATTGGGAATAAAAGAATCAATTTCATCATTATTCTAACATTGCGTAGCTGTCAATGGAGGGATAGAAAGCTTTCAGATTTCATCAAAAAGATCTTCATTTTTGTTCCGAAGATGAAAGACAGGTTTGGAACATAATTTACCGGTCATTTACATACCCGTAAATTATGACAGAATTTTCCTTTTTGGGTGAAATATCCCTTTAATATTGTATTCCAAATTAGGTGATGTTTTGTCTTATAGAAATAACGCACACATGGATACACTAGACACTCTCACAACTGTAGTATATTGTAGACAGCAGAATTATTGGAAAAAAAGCTTTTTTTTGGTAAAGAGAAAGTTAGTGTTTAAAGTTGTTATGTTTGACATTTAAGAGATTCTGTTAGGTTGACGTTTTTGTGGTTAGCATTGTGCTGAAGAGTAATGCTTGTGGTTATTGTGAGTGGCTACATGAAGGTTTGTTTAACACTGACTATATGAGTAACAAATGTGATATCATCAGTAACAACTAATAGCTTACTTATTCAATAAATTTAAATGATGTTTATTAACAAAGGTTCGGGAGGAGCACTTTCAGATAATTGACACAGGTGGAGAGCACTCCGCTAATCAACAAAGAGGTGTGTATATACCATAGACCGTAAAAAAATATGGACGACGCGACTTCATTGACTTCCGCTGACCAAAGTTGAAGCTTTCATAGGCCTGCACACGGCGCTGACATCTTGGGACCGAGTCTGCGCAGTAGCGATCTCGGGACCGGAGTTGCGCAGTAGAGAACAGGAAGTAGAGGCGTGATTATCAAAAGCCCGCCCACACTCTCGCAGATGCAGAACAATTAATTATGTTGGTGTGAAATAAACAGTTATGGAAGTGTAGAAATTAAAGCTAAAGCTCCAATCTCCTCCCAAAAATCCAGAAAAAAGTCCGTTAGTGCCTCAGTGACAAGTTCACTCAGAGAAGCAGTCAATCTCAGCTGTCAATCATGACGTCACACCTCCCGTTTTTATAGCATCAAATAACTCACTAAAACTAAACTTATTTAAAAAAACGAACACTTGAAATGAAATTATTGTAATAAAAACTGCCTAAAATGACAGAAACCATCTTTAGGAAACAATTATTTGAAGTGTAATTAAATTGTTTAGTGTGTCTCGCGCCCATTCAAATACATGGAGAGGCGGGGTTTAGGAGCTATACTGGGACCGGCCACTGGGGGGCGATTGAGGCGCGAAAGCTTCAATTTCTGACTGGAGCACTACAGGCTTGGTATATACACGCAGCAGTCTTACCTCTATTCATTGACAGTTTTCCAGCACGGACGGCATTTCCGGTGTTGTGCCGAAAACGGCACCCCTGCCGTGAAAAGCACCCTCGTCGCAAGAACGCGCATTTGTGGATAACAGCCTTAAAACGAATACCAATCATTAGCGTTCTCGTTATATATCACATTTTACTCTCATTAAAGTCCAGATATTATGTAACCTAAGCTTGTTTCTGAATTCAAATAAAAAATTATCTCGCAAAATACTTTATTTTCTAGATTGATATAACCGTGAAATGTTCACTATTCAGATAAATTACAACTGTACTTGAGTAACTCGCAAGCGCCTTTACACACACACACACACACACACACACACGCACACACATGTATATTTGCGACTTTTTATCTCGCAATTCTGACATTATAAATTGCCTTTATATACATATATATATATATATATATATATATATATATATATATATATATATATATATATATATATATATATATATATATATATATTAGGGCTGTCAAAAGATTAATCGCGATTAATCGCATCCAAAATAAAAGTTTGTGTTTACATAATATATGTGTGTGTACTCTGTTAATTATTATTTATATATAAATACACACACAAGCATGTATATATTTAAGAAAAAAATATTATTTTTTTTATATATAAAACATTTATATTTATATATATATTATAGATTATATAAATGTATATACAGTATATACATGCAAAGATTTCTTAAATATATACATGAATGTGTGTGTATTTATATATAAATGATAATTAACAGAATACACACACATATATTATGTAAACACAAACTTTTATTTTGGATGCGATTAATCGCGATTAATCTTTTGACAGCCCTAATATATATATATATATATATATATATATATATATATATATATATATACACACACACACATACAATCAAACCAATAATTATTCAGACATTTTTGATACATTTTTATTAGTAGGTGCAGGACACTATGTAAGTGAAGATAGCAAAATAAAGTAAACTGTGACATTATACACAACAAATCTTTATACAGTGGACTACTGTTAAAATTGTGAGAGAAATTCTAAGAAAATACAGTGCTGTTGATAAAGCATATTAAATATTACAGTCAGTCTTGATTCGCCCCGCCCGCCCACGCCGTTTACACGGCTCGAAGCAACTCTACAATACTAAAATCTTTTTCCTTACACATTTATAAGCTGTCTAAAAACCCCTTTCGGCCGCTTCCATCAGCATTCACGAGCCAACCGCGAGAGCAGTGCACGGACAGTGTAAAGGAGTGCACACAGCACTTGCAACAGTTCCTGTCTTAAGATAAAGTATTACAACTCTTACTTTTCTTGCGATCTTTCCGCCTCTGTGTACTACAGTACAGACAGATACTTTTCACACAGGAGAAATGCGCTCATCATGTACGCCCACGCGGTCGCCGTGGTGATGAACTATCAATTTACTCGCTGCTGGTAAAGCGAGCGAACGTATTGTGAGGCTAAATCACTAAAATGCTGTCAATGCAACAGTGCATATTACGACAAACGTTTTCAAGTCCTGTCCTGGCCCTAATATAACAATTTTCTATCCATACAGAGGGGGCATACTTTAAATGTATTGAAATTAATAAGGAATCTTTGAGTAAACTTCGAGTATCATTTGAGTATCTCATTGCTCGGCCGAATGTCCTGGTTTTCGGTTATCAAAATATGGTCACCCTACTATAACTCAATTAAAAGTGATGCAAACAGTTGCATTCTTTTTTTGCTGAGCCAAAACCTTTGTTTTTAGAGTGTATAGAAATAATTGTGTTGTAAAAGCTGTGAAAATAGAAATGTTTATTGTAAAACAATTCCTAACATTTTAATCAGAAAACATGAGTTACCAAACATCCATTTATAAGACAAACTTAGAATGTTTAATTTAGAATTTTCATCATTCAACATGTTTGTGACAACCATGAAAACGTTAGACAGCGGTTTGATACAGCAGCTTGCTCAATCACTGAGCTCATGAGAACAGCAATGCAATCTCTGCCCAGTATAAAACAATGGACAAATGTTGCTTAACTGTAGAGAGCAGCGACTATAAGAGACAAGAAAAGACTGAAACATGGACAAAAGGAAAAACCCTTGCATATTTTTGCAACAATGTAATTATTTAAAAAGTCTGGAACTGTCAAATGCTAGCATTGCATCTCTGCCTCTTTATGGAAGATATTAAGATATAGGAATTCATGACATGCCATCATCAATTTCTCATACATCAAGGCCCGGTTTCACAGACAGGGCTTATATTAAGCCAGGATTAGTTCAATTAGGACATTTAAGTAGATTGTGGATCTTGGTGACAAAACAATGGCTCTGACATATTTTAAGATAACACTTTTAAGTTTCTTTCAGGTAAAACAGCTCAAACATGCAATTTAGTCTGGGCCCTTAAAGCCTTGTCTGTGAAACTGGGGGCAAAATTATTAAACATAGTATTCAAATAAGGCCATGGAGACATGTAAAATAAATGTTGTCACAAGTTATAGTTAAATTATGTTTCACAAAGTAACTACTTAATAAGCTACATGTGGCAAAGCAGTTCAGTGCAGTTTTGGATACATAAAAAGGGACCACATATAACAAGACAAAGCACCTATATTTACCAATATTTATTACAAAACAGGAGTTTGGGGAAAATATTCTTCACATTCACATTGATGGTTGTTACTGTGGGGTTGATGGGGGTATTCTGGCACGGCTATTTACTGAAGACATTTCAAAGTCGAGGTGCCATTCATATTTTCGTTTGATCAATTTCTGTCCAATTTAAAGAAAAAAAACGACAATAGACAACCTGAGATTACAACAGTTCTTGTACAGAACTCTGTAAATGCTGTCACACATTGTTCTCTGTGCTGCCTCAGGGTGAGAGGCCAAGGTTAGTGTAACTGGTACAAAAATACAGCAAACGTACACAAAAGTCTGGAGAGACCTTCAAAAACAGACTCTATCAAATGCTTGAAGAGTTTTTTGAGATGATAATCATGATTGAGGTGATCGGTTTCCACTTGGAGAGGTCAGGTATGGCTTTTTTAGTTCAGCGTTGGCCTTCAGGTCCTTCCTGTTGGTGGCAGAGGTGAGGACCAGAAGTGGTCCTTTGCAAAAATGCCAGTCACACTCACGTTGGATCTCTCATACTATTTCCTACCTGTCACACTCTCTTAAATCTGCTCAGTAGAAGCGCTTGCGGCGGTTTTCTTTATAGCGATTATAAAGAAAGATAATTACCACAACCACTACAACCAGTGCAACGACGGAAACAATGAAGAGAAAGAAGACGGTGATGATGCTCCTTCCTTCATCCTCCAAGTAAACTGTGTAAAGAAAAAAACATTTGTTCGTACTCCTCCGCAAACTATCTAATATGGAACATATACTGAAGGTACAATCTTTTTGTAACTATTACCATTAGGGTCCGCTCGGTAGTCTACACTAGGCAATGTGATCTCCTTTTGTTCCTCTTCCTCTTCAGGACTCCGTTCCACTGTAAGCTCATACAGCTTGAGGGAGATCAGGTCATGGTTATCTAGAAAAAAAACAAAAACGTGCAAAATAAATAATTAAATAATGTAAAAACAATATGAATTTAAAAAATGATTATATAAATAAATATTCAAATGATTCTTATTGGCTAATATGCAAAAAGTGGTTTACATTCTTCTCTTTTGAACAAGAAGGTAACATAAAAGATATACATTTATTTTATATTATAGTAATAAGCACCAAGTATATCTGTTAGAAATCCTTATTTTTAATGTAAAATACATTAGAGCAAATAACTTCTCCAGGCAATACAAGCAGATATTATATTGCTCTGGGAATTGTTTACTATTGCTGAGGTTAAAATTAAAGGGTGAATTGACTGAAATCGTGTTTAACATACAAATAAATACTATCAATTACTTTATGTGTATTAGTTAGTGTAACATTCAATCTAATGGAAATTTTAAAATTGGCCCAAAATGTATGAGTATGATATATAATGCAGTTCACATAGGATTTGAACATTTGCTGGACTAAAACGGAGTGAAATAGGTAATGATAGATAGATAGATAGATAGATAGATAGATAGATAGATAGATAGATAGATAGATAGATAGATAGATAGATAGATAGATAGATAGATAGATAGATAGATATCTCATGAGGCAAGTAGCCTATACGCTGAGTTTCGGTTAATTTATGTGACGTGCTGCAGTCCAGGGAGACCGAGACGGCAGAGAGCGCATCCTTTTTGTTTTCCTTATTTTACAAAACCACAACGTTTTGTTTTTATTGTGAATGTATGCAAATAAAAGTAGACCCTTTACAGTTTGGAATGATGTATTACTCTGTATTATTCTGACCAAAAATGAGAGAATATTTTAAGTTGAAAAAAATGTTAAGTTGAAAAAAATCCATGTGCAGTAAAGAGCTATACATTAGCTTCCATACTCAGCACAAACACTTAGATATGCACCAAATAATAGCGCACATTGATCTAGGTTATCGTTACGGCGACCAAGCATATCAAGTTGCCACTACTTACATGTTTCAAATGATAAGCCATATTTGAGGTCGATGGATGATAGGCGAACATTTGGATTTCCAGCCCGACGTACTGTAATTACCACAAGGACCCGGCGTTATCTATCCCGCTCATGGACTGTGACTTTCGATGACTAACCGGCTAATCAAATCTTGGCCGACTAAGCCTCTTCTCGTTGACTAACGTTTAGTTGACTATTAGGGGGCAGCCCCAGAGTGAATGGAACACTTCACTGGACCAAACCTGATAAATCTCCAGTGGCTGACGAGACTCCGAAGTAGTAACCTTGTGGCAGCCTCACTCCAGGCATGTCCAGACAGTCCTTCCACTCTTGCTTCCCATCAATATCCGTCATCACCTAAAAGACAGAACAGTAAATGAAGGCGCATATGGAACTGAAGGCTGCTTTTCAACATCTGTCTAAACAATACTTCCTTTATCTCTATCATCAACAAGGTCAAGAATATTTAACCTCTCTCATGTCTTGAGCATCAGCATGGCAATATGGGAGACTGAAATGGTGTGGCACTGCATGCATGTATCATTCTTTGGCTGAATAAAGAAACACAGAATGTAAAGTCGTATCTTACTGTGAGTCTGTTCTTCATGTATCTGATCAAGAGGAACGTGTCATATTCAATGTTGCGAACGTGAGCAGTGCAGCCACCAAGATCAGTAGACCGTCCGTCACGGTCGTGATCATACGTTACACTCCCATTCCCGACCATTGCAGAGATAAAAGGAAACGTTCTCTAAATAAAAGATGGAAATTAAACAGGTTAGATTATTTCTTACTTGCAGGCCAGGGGTCATGTTATTTAACTTAAAGAGGACCTATAATGATTTTTACACTTTCTGTAGTGTGTAATATTGCTGTTTGAGCATTAAAAGAGTCAACAAAGTACAAAGCCCACTCCAAAGGGAGTTATTAGGTGTGTTCGTCTTGAAGCGGCGCTGCGCAGATCAATCTGTGTATGACATCAAAGTATCGTGAGAGCGGACGGCTCTGTATGCTTATGAAACACTCTCGCGGTACTTTGATGTCATACACTGATCGATCTGCACAGCGACGCTTCAAGTCGAACACACGTATTCTCAGCAAGCACTGTTTCTGAACTCCCTGAAACACCTTAATTGTAGTTTTGAATTTCTTCTGGGAACGTACACGTCACAATTTTCCTTGTTTAAAGGAACACGCCGACTTTTTGGGACTTTAGCATATTCACCGTATCCCCCAGAGTTAGGCACCCACAAACACACACACACATCTGACAGACTGTTCTGTCTCAATCGAGATGTGTTATGGGCTGCCCTCGTCAGTCTCCCCGACAGGGGCTGATTCTGAAATCGCCCCCCCAAAACCTCAATCACTATTCCCTACGTTATCCACTATACAGTTCACTTGATGAGTGAATGAAAACGAGCGAGTGAATTCGGATAGCTGTTGTGTGTACATCAGCTGTACACTCGTTATTGCGGTGCAATGTGGGATTGAATGAGTGCACTCAATAACGTCCACTATGGTCTGGACACCACTACAAATGGCTGTCCCCTCAAACAACGCCCTATTTGAGATATTTCGGATTCAGCCAGGGAGAGTGCTGGCCTGCCGAATCGGAACCAGGTGACAAACTAGGCAAGTCAACCTCATGTATAACATAACAGCTGATGAGCGTGTGTGTGAGCGCACAGTGCGTGGATGTGTGTGTGTGTGTGTGAGCGCGCGCGCCGATATATTGGTGTGTCTCTGTGTGTGTGTGTGTGAGAAAGAGAGAGAGAGCGCGTTTGTGTGCGCATGTGTGTTTTAAATGCAATTACAAAGCAATTGATTGGTTTTGTTTAACTCTGAAACATTTTTCGAGGTGTGTTGTGGTAAAAATAGCTACGGGTAGCGGCAGTTGATTGCCAAGTGCAACCATTTTACGTCATCAACCTAGAACATAAACAAAATGGCGCCGCCCATTGTCCAAATTTATAACGGATTTTTAAAATAACGTAGATCTTTCATGGGTTTTCTACTACATATTTCAGTAAGAGACATAATTTATGTTATATTAAGCCATACAAGTCTTAACACCATGGGATCCCTTTAAATGATTCCTACCCAAGTCATATGCAAAATATTCTCGCCGATTTATAAAAGGCGTGACATATTTGTAACACACTCATAGTGGTTGACCAATCACAACACACCGGTTCTGCTGACAAATCTCAATGCGCCCTAAAGCATTACTGAGACCCCCCCAAAAAATCAAGACTTTGTAAAAGAGCATCGTATAACGATTTCTTATGAATGCTAAAGCTAACATGACATAAGATGGTATTTTTTTTGTATAATGTTTAGTGGCGATATACCTCAATCTGCTTGACATCATTTGGATAAGTGTCTACAAAAACACCCAGACCAGTAAAAAGATTTTCGTTTCCAAACACTTGTCCTAGAGGAAAAACAAAACAAAAACCCATAAGTCACATCATTGAAAAACAATATTTTGAAAATTTGTAAAAAATTATGATTTCTTACCAATTTGCATTCGCTCTTTGGTCAGCCATATTGCAAGGCCGTCCCCATTCAGGTTCTTCTTGCCCTCTCCATGAATCTTAAATTGCACTCGTAGCTCCCAGTCCCTAAGGTAACAGGGCTACATACACAAACACACTGATTAACAAGCATGACTATTAAACATTTTCTCAAGAAACACTTTGTCTAATAGGTTGAGCTGTCTAATAACTCTAGATTAAACCCAAGGTGGTGTTTCAGGTTCTCTTGTCATTTAAACTCACAATACGACTCCACACAGCTCCTTGTCTGCTCTGCAAGTCTGGTGTCAGCCGTATGTGTTCAGGCATGATCATGGTGTTGCCCATGAACTCCCAGTGTGAGGAGCTGGAGGAGCCCAGTCCTGTGAACATACATTAACATTTTAAAGTAAATGCACACACAATATATAATACAATATAACACACACAAACAAAATAAACCATGATTAATGAATGGACATACATATATACATTATACAAATATATATGCGCATCTTAACATTAGCATATTTTTTGCTCAGTTATTTATTTAGCATGTTTTATTTTGGTTTCTAGATAACCATGACTTATCTCCCTCAAGCTGTATGAGCAAATGCAAAAGATAGATCAAGATAAAAGTTGCAATACATACTAGTTAATGTTGTTTGATAAACATATGAACCGGAATATCTACACTTGTCCTGTACTTCCGCCCTATGGACGACGTGAGAAATCACTGCAGTTGCGAAATAAAACAGCCTCTTACAAGAGCAAGAAAGGGACAACCAACAATAACAAAAGAAATAAGGACACAGTTACCGTTCTAACAATAAACTTGTGGTCTCACTGAACTATTTCCTTCTCAACTAGCTGACTTTGCTGAAACCGCTGAAACAGGTGCCACTTTTGGCAGGGCACCGGTTTAACGCTTACCTTGGTACGGCTTAGTCAGCGAATACTCTCGCTTGAGAAATTCATAAGTATTATCTTCATATGTGTTTTCTCCAGAACTACTGCTCACAAAAGTAAATATGAAAACTAATAACACAGATACTCTAATTTTGTTCGCTAGACTGTACGGTAAATTCATTACTGTTGTGTAAATAGTCCCGTTCAACTTCATCGCGATGGTCGCCATTTTTCCTCGTTCACTTCAAAATGTCCGCCCCTTGTGACTATTGGTCTATTTTCATTCGTGCACTGCTATAATTGGTTCACAATATTGTCAATCATAATTTCGACCAATCAACGTTTTCCCTTTTTTGCGTTTGGTGAGTATGTGTGCCAATAAAATAAGACTATGCTCTGAAAAAAATGAAGCCAAAAAGCTATTTTAAATGTTAAAATGATCATCTAAATCTGCGTTATAAATCTAAATCTTAAATCTTATCTAAAATTTACATATCTATTATGCAAACCATCATGTACCCAGGACGTGTCATTCTAGGTCAGTTGTTTGTTCAGCTTATAAACAAATATTTGTCATTCAAATAAGCTGCAATGTTATACACTGCTGCCAGTTTGGTTTAAATCTCAGAAAATGTAGTGTAGCGTGTCATTACCCTTTAAATGCAACACAGATCCGTAAAGGACCCTGCAGATTTAAAATTAAGACATATAAATGTTATGTTATGCACTTTCAGTTGTGAACAGGCCGTGCTCTTTTATTTTAGTTAATAAAAATAATAACCAGATGACTCAATAAGCAATTAAACATGCTCTTCTTGCTACGTAGCTACGATACTAAGTAAACTAGCACACTCACTTCTACACTCAGACACAAATAATGTGCTCGCTTGTTTCTCCTATTATAAAATATGTGATTATTGCAATGAAAACAATCCATCTAGAGGTGTTTGACATTTCATACTTACTCACCGCTAGAGGTCACCAGAGGAATGGTTCTTGTATTTTGAGTTAACAGAATTTAATTTAGTTCACCCTTGAGTTTATAGTTATCATTATACTCCTCATGCTTAAGGGGACCACTTAAGCGAAAATCCTTTCGGTGTCCCAGACCCACACAGATCTACAACAGCAATGCGGGTCTAGAATACTGGTGGCAGCATGGGAGGGGGCAACATGAATAGAACTGAGTCTTCACCAGACGTTCCTCTGGACTTCAGCTGTTTTTTTAGAATATGGTGTCTGACCCTTTTCGGTGGGTGTTCGTCAAGTTATTAGGTTTCCTTGTTGAGTCAAACCTGTAACTGTATACAGTGGCAGGTCGCAGCAGATAGCATGCTGGACTAAGCGTATAGCTTTGAGTTTGATGGGCTCTTTAGGCTATAATCAGAGGTAAACATGTTCACGCCTAAGCTGTCATACCTAATCAGGCAAGATAGAAAATACAATTTATACCAGCTCAGGTTACTTCACTGAGTCTCCTCCTCTGCTTTTCCCACACACTGATTTCCTCTATCAGGGTTATCCTCCTAGACCCAGGAAAACAAAGTCTTTGAATTTAGTATTTTTTCATGTCATTACCTACATTGTTTAGAGCATAAGAAACAAATGAAAAATGTACTTTTATTATGCTATGTCTTCGTAAGTGGACACCAGGACTCAGTTTTTAAAAAAAATAAAATGACATGTGGCTATAGGCAAAAACAATGGGATTTTTCTTTTTCATTCACCAAACAATTTTCAGGGTTTAGGATTTAAAAAAACAAAAACAACAACCTTTGTTTAAAGATGATTCTCAACTATGGTATTAAAGATATGATGGAATGAATTGCATTTTACTTTATGCAATATGTGGGTAAAATGGCCATACATAAATGGGTTTTCCCATTCAATGGAATGTATCTATAGCCTATACACTGTATCTAATTTGCATATTAATGTGTTCTTGGAGCAACATGTAAAAAAATAAAAATAAAATAAGTGTAATAATGGGAGTAATAGTTGGCAACATTTTCATAATAGTATCTAATATTTTATAGGAAAATTGATATGTAATTTCTTTCCCTATTCACTTTCCCTATTCATTCTCCCAAAACGCCTGATAAACTTGATTTAAGTCCCGGTGCCCTCTTTTGAGGACATGTATGAAATCACTGCCTTGTTTTGTAACAGAAAGTCATATTTTGATTAGAAAGCCTGTAACATTTTCCTGAGATGTTTATTTATGACAAACCATTTGAAAATTAGTCAGATTTAGATAATTACAAAATATTATCATATTTCCATAAGAGTGCTAAATTTAATCACTCAGTCGTATTTAAAGACCAAGGAGAAGTTGTTGTCCTGGTGAAACCTAAAAACAAATGGTATCTCTGAAAAGCCCTGAATGGGCTCTTTACAGGGCTGGTGTCAGAAAAATTCACTAAAATATAATGTCAGGGACAGTGGCACCCAGGAGGTTATGAAGGCTTGATATATTACCAACACTTTAATGAGGGAAATCCAGTTACACAAGTAAACTGGTCTTGGGAAAACTTTGCACTGAAGAACTGGGTTAATCAGAGATCATCTGCAGTCAGTAAAAATAAAGTAATAATAATAAAACAATTAAATTAAAACCAAGAAATTATTTCAGTCATTTAAAGGAAGGTAAGTTTTTATTTATTTTGTTTTACAACAAAGACATTTAGAATTTATAATATAAAAATTGGACAGATCCGCTTGCTCAGCTCGATTGTTTTTCTTCCTTAACAATCGGCCATTACATTATACACACACACACACACACACACACACACACACACACACACACACACACACACACACACACACACACACACACACACACACACACACACACACACACACACACACACACACACACACACACACACACACACACACACACACACACACACACACACACACACACACACACACACACACACACACACACACACACACACACACACACACACACACACACACACACACACACACACACACACACACACACACACACACACACACACACACACACACACACACACACACACACACACACACACACACACACACACACACACACACACACACACACACACACGTATATGTGTGTGTGTGTATATATATATATAAAATGTTAGACAGGAAGGTTCCAACATGACCAACCACAGTTTTTTTTTAATTATTTTTTTATGAGGGGTGGCTAAATCTAAAATCAATGATACCAATAAAGGATGGTTTGCAACAAATTTACATTTCATTTCAATTTAAACAGCAGTTTCTGTGAATGATTTCCTAACAGCACCAGAGATTTTCTATAGATTATATCACAGACATAAAAACAAACGTGGAATATGCTGTTCTCGAAGATGTCCCCCGAAGTATATATTTTATTAAGCGCATAAAATCAAAACTCCTCTTTCAAAGGTTTGCCAAGCACCTTTCTTTTGGAATCTTGGATCATATATCCTTTGTTTGCTTTTTCTTTCCATTTCTCTTTCTATGTTAACCACACCTTGATTAACGTGTCTTGTCTTTGCCAGCACTTTTCATTCAAAAAGACACAAGATAAGGAGGTGTAAAGCTAGTCATGGATTATGTACATTGGAATCAGAAAAATCCCTAAAGTCATAATGAGCAGTTTCTGAGCAAAGATATCCCAATTCAGAGTACAGTTCACTTTCTATTGTACTGTACCACTGGACGAATATCTGTTACAGAGACACAACAAATCCAGTCAGTTTAGCCAAGACTTGTTTCTTTTTTTTTTTTTTACCTACATTATATTTATTTTTCCACATGTATGTGACATTTTCCTAGAAAAGATACATTTGTTTGTAAGTAGGCTAATGCAGATATGAGTCAAGTAAATTAGGTTTGAATGACTTATCTGCTATAAATAAATGTTCACACTCAAGTTTTAACCCTTCAAAACTCTTTGTTGTCATACAGTAAGTAGACCATTGCCTGCAGCTGCTTCATTTGGCCCTTATTCCGTGTAATCCATATTTGTGTGGTCAATATCACCTGCTGTTTTTATATTCCATCACCAATTACTCAGGGTCCGTAATCCTGTTTTTGACACAGCTCATTTCACATCAGGCTGCACCTGTTCATTCAGCACTGGATTCGTTGAACACGTTATAATAAAGCGGAGAAATGTTTTTAAGATTTTAAATCTAACAAGGGTATCTACGTTGTAGAAATGGTAAGTCTTTTAGATATATTTTCTCTAAAGGCTACAGAGAGAAATGTTCCACCTGTGAATAATTTGATCATAAATAAGCCTTAATTCTCTTTCTAGCGGGTGTCACAGGAATATCTGCAGTTTGTATAACTCAGCGCAGACATTAAGAACACCTTCAGACATAAATTGTGACGCTGTTTAAATCCGAGGCCCTAATTACTACAGGCAGGAAGGGGATCTGCATGAGGAATGATGGGCCACTTTGTGCTAAAGCGTTCTCAGTGCGCCTCTTCTTCAATTGAGGTGTTTGTGCTGACAAAAGGGAGCGGAAGAGAAAGAATACATTTCCTTAATTAAATAGCACCACTCCAAAGCCATCCTCATCAGAATGTCTGTCTTAATCAATAATTCACACCAACAGTGATTCCTTAAGTGTCTGTTTGACTGTGAAAGTGCATGTTTTTATTTATTTAATTTTGGCATTTTAACAGTGGACAAATTCCTTTGTTATACCTCTTTTTTTTTATTCAATACAAATAATTTAAAATAATAGTTAATTCACATACAATATATATGTATATTATATTATTTATAAATAATTAAAAAAAATATACTAAACTTTTGTTATTTGTTAACCCGCTGTTCATCTGATGAATATTAGTATAATATTTGTCACTTTAGTTAACACTTTTCTGAACTTAAGAAGGCCTTTATTCACTCCAGGTCTGACGTCTTAGAGGAAGCCTCCACTCACCCATTATCTATCTGCCGATTTTTACTGTTGACTTTGATCAATATGCCTCATTAACATTAAAGCAAGCCTGTCCTCTGCTCATTTTATTTATTTATTCCATCACACCGATGAATGTTTTGCTGACTGTCTGGTACTCTGGTACTTTTTTTCAAGGAAGATAAGATTCCTTTTAAAAAAAAGAAAAAGGAATGCTCACAAAGTTTGCATTTATTTAATAATAAATAAAAATACAGTGAAAACTATTGTGAAATGTCATAACCATTTAAAAAAAAAAATGGTTTTAATAAATTGTAATTTATTCCTGTGATGTCAAAGCTGAATTTTCAACAGCCATTAATCCAGTCTTCAGTGTCACATGATCCTTCAGGATTATTTGATTAATAGAATGTTCAAAAGAACACAATTTATTTGAAATAGAACTCTTTTGTAGCATAAAATTGTTTTTATTGTCATTTTTGATCAATTTAACGAATCCTATCTGACTAAAAGTCATTTGTTTTTAAAAAATTGTACTAACACCAAAAGTTTGAACGGAATAGTTATATATAAATATGCGTATTTGGTGTCTTCAAATTTGTTTATACTTAGTTTTGGTCAATATTTAATTTTGAGTGTTAATTCTTTGTCTCGTTACTTTTAAGAATTGTATTAATCTTCTATTTTTTATGAATCTATTATTTTACTCATATGTGGTTATGCATTCATTTATTCATATAGCTTACACTATATTGCCAAAAGTATTGGGACACCCCTCCAAATCATTGAATTCAGGTGTTCCAATCACTTTCATGGCCACAGGTGTATACAATCAAGCACCTAGGCATGCAGACTGCTTCTACAAACATTTGTGAGAGAATGGGTCGCTCTCAGTGAATTCAAGCGTGGTACTGAGATAGGTTGCCATCTGTGCAATAAGTCCATTCATTAAATTTCCTCAATAAATATTCCACGGTCAGCTGTTAGTGGTATTATAATAAAGTGGAAGAAATTGGGAACAACAGCAACTCTGCCACAAAAAAACAAAACAAAACAAAAAAATCACAGAGCGGGGTCAGCACCTGCTGAGGCGCACAGTGCACAGAACAGAAGTCAATAGCTACAGACCTCCAAACTTCGTGTGGCCTTCAGATTAGCTCAAGAACAGTGTGTAGAGAGCTTTATGGAATGGGTTTCCATGGCTGAGCTGTTTGATCCAAGCCTTCAAATCACCAAGTGCAATGCAAAGCGTCGGATGCAGTGGTGTAAAGCACGCCACTACTGGACTCTAGAGCTGTGGAGACCTGGGGTCCGTTCTTCGTACCTCGCTAACTCAGTTAGCTGGATTTGATTGTTGACGATTTGGCATGATCTTGGATTGTTTGGTTCTTCAACGCTCATCCTGGACTTGCTGTCATAGCAATAGGTCCATAAGCTTAAACCTGCTAGCGAGCAGGCTTATTTCATGTAAACAGGATTAGATTGCATCTTGAGGTGATACTTAAAATCTGTCTCAGCCATACTTTATTACAAGAGTTCATTACTGAACCAGGGGCAATAATAATTTTAAATAATAATAATATAGGCCTACAAATTTTAAATTGTATATGAGACTGTATATAATACTATAGACACAGCCACTATATTGAGCGATTTATTTGTGATGGAATAATTACTTTATAATTTTATTGGAGATTTACACACATGTTGTACAGTTAATCTGAGCCGTGCATTAATTTAAGTGATGACGGATATTATGGGAGTGGCTTGATGCAGCGCAGGAGATGCCGAGAATTTGATCTTGACTTTAATACTGTCTGTCACGTTACAAATCTGCTTCAAATTGAATTTTAAAAAATGTAATTACAACATTGAAATAAAAACGTAAAGGGTGTACAAATACTGTATAAAATCGTGAATATAAATAATTGGTAATCATGTAAAAAACAGAAATGTATCTATTATAACTTTTATGTTGGTTTGGTCATCCAGCTGTTTCCTTATAAAGGTCCAGATATTTGTGGAGGGGGAGGGGGGGTTATGTAATTTGCCAAGTTCTCCAATATGCCAGGTGGCTTTTTTAATTATATGATGTCATTACATTGCTGTCTTGACGCCAGCCAATCGCTGCATTGCTGATCATGGCATCGAGTATCGATGCATCTGCCCTCTTCAGGGAACACAAGAACACGCAGTGATCTTAGACAATTTAATCCAGATATTTAAATCCAATCCGCAAATTCGTTTGAAGAACCAAATTAGCCAGACATCAGTTATCACGGTTAAAAGATCTGGGATCTGTCAAATCATCTCAGATGTATTAAGCGAGGTAAGAACGGACCCCTGTTCTCTGTCTGGCACACCCGATAGAACACATTTGGGATGAATTAGAGCGGAGACTGTGAGTCAGGCCTTCTCGTCCAAAATCAGTGCCTGACCTCAAATGCGCTTCTAGAAGAATGGTAAAAAAAAAAATCCCATAAACACTCTCCTAAACCCTGTAGAAAGCCTTGTTATTGTCAGAGTTGAAGCTGTTATAGCTGCAAAGGGTGGGCCAAGTCCACATTGATTAAACCCTACGGATTAAGAATGGGATGGCATTAAAGTTCATGTGCATGTAAAGGCAGGCGTCCCAAAACATTTGGCAATGTAGTTGTTACAAACAGAGGAGCACGGAGAACAGGTGATGGAAGTAAACAGCGATTATTGATTGAACCATGTAGTGAGCGGATCAGGTGAGTGTCAGATGTGAGAGTTTAGATGATGGTAGATGATAGTTTGGTAATACTGTATTCTTGATTGCAGATGGAGATGGAGAACAAGACGATGGAGCGATAGACATGTTGGAGACAGGAGACGAGGAGAGAGACAGGAGACGAGGAGGGAGACACGTTGGGAGCAGGTAAGTATAGCAGATGAGTCCTTGAGGTAAGCAGTAGCGTGAGCTTGTTGCGAACGAGATCGGACAGTGACTGAGTGTGATCGTGGTGCTTAAATGCAGGCAGTGATTGTGGTGAAGATGAGGTGCAGATGCGTGTGATCAGTGCTCTGGTGAAGGTGTGCGCTGTGACTGGGAGAGGGTGGAGCCTGGCGTGCTTGTGACAGTAGTGTAGTTGTTAGTCATATTACTTTTTAATATTCTAATCATTATATTCAAAATGTTGAGTAAATTCTTTTTATATATATGTTTTATTCTTTTAAGCTTATATTGCTGATATTAAGCTCTTGTACTATATTTTGTGCTCTTCTGTGTTGTAAGGACGGGTGTTTATTCTGTTCTTAGCTGTGTTTTCTTATTGGTACAGAAAAGACTGCATGTTTATGTAATAGTGTTGCAGACATACGATAATGCACGATCTTCAGTATCTCTTAAAGGTCCCATGGCTTGGCATTTTTCTATTATTTTATAATGTTTCCTGAGGTGTACTTATATTGTTAGTATGATTTTTACATCATAAAATGTCATAATTTAGAAATAAAAGGCATTTTTTCTATACTGCTGTTTGCCCTGTGGCTGAATGCCTTGCTTCAAGAGGCGTGTCTGCTGTGAGACTTCAGTAAAAACGTCCACTGTTGTGATTGGCTGACATCTTTGCATTCGAAATGAGCGGAGGGGGCGTGGTTTAACGAGGTCTACGACGCACGAGCTGCTGCCAGAGAGACGGATGGACCTTAGTTCACTTCACATCAGTTCTGTCAGTCTCAGTTCAGTGAACGGTTGTAGTTACAGCATATACTGCAGGTTATTAGTCTATTTCTAGTCGGAGGGACTGTCACTCATGTCAGAAAGTTAGTAACTTGAGTAAATTATGGATCAGCGCTGACTGGAGACGCAAACCGTTTAGAACGATTCAGTCCGATTTGGTGAACTGATTCGGTTCACTAAAAAGAACCGGTTCAAAAGAAAGATCGTTCGCGAACCGGACATCACTAATGTACCAGAGACTGAGCTCAGCGATTGCTAACAAAGTTATTTATAGTAACTACGGAGTTATGAGAGAGCTGTCAGTCAGCGCGAGTTTATTGTGTTTGTATCTGAGAGTTTCTGAATAAACACGAGTCCCAGTCACACCGAGTCCGTCTTCATCATTATTACCATCTTTGTAACACATGCAAAGTACCATTACAGCTGTCAAGATGAACGAGTTACGAGTAAGTGTTGATAATAGCATTATTTTTTTGATATTTTCCTATCATATGAAAACCGTCACTGCCAGCGTTCACTCGCATTGAGTACACAGCGCAAACAAAGACACAACAGCAGTAATCAATGTAATCCAGTTTATTGTGGGGATAGCTGGCTAGCCTAGATATGCTCACGCTTACCCCCCTTCTGCTTAATCTCGCGCCGCGTGTGGTGCTTCCGCTGTGGGCCAGATGCAGTACTGGGGGTCGGGGATGTTGAAGGCCGGGCCAGTGCAGCCCGAGCTTCGGCGTGTGTAAGGTTTATCTCTAAAGAGATGTGAGTCTGCCGATGTTGAGCAGAAACTCATGACTATATGCACATTTTAGAACAGATAGACGCGACGAGGACGTACAAAAACACTGACTCACAAGATAGAAAACACGAAAACACCGTTCTGTCGGGAGAGAGAAGCCGCAGTGTGTGCACGAATAATAAATAATTAGCTACACATAAGAAATCACTGATCACAGATCAGAAGGAACTGAAAAAGACTTAGGTTTTCATTTGTACATCCAAACACTGAGAAACTGCCAGCGTTCACTCGTTCACAACCCATGATCTCTCGAACGTTTGCATGGGCGTGCCAGATTCTCTGGGTGGAGGAAAGGGAGGTAACCGTTCCTGCTTGGACGTCAACACAGGAGATATCAGGATTGGCTAGTCTGGCCTGTCATTTTCTCAAAGGCAGAGAGAGACAGCCAGAACTCGGGTTTACACCGATCAACATTTCTATCCACTTGGGGACAATATTCAGGCTAGGGGAACTCATATTAATGTTGAAAAACCTCATAAAATGAAAATTTCATGCCATGGGACCTTTAAAGGTGTCAAAACCACAATAGCTTTTCTTCTCCAAACTGCGGCAAATGGGCGAGGTCATCATGACTTTTAGACTTTTAATAAGGTTCTTAAAATAGATTAAAAGACTAAAAGATTTTGTAATTATTTTGTTATTTTACATAAAAATTCATCTTTGAAATCATCTTTGAGTCATCTGACTGGATTACCTTGCACCAAAGTCATGTTTCCAAAAAAGGCACAACAATCTTTTCAATGTTTGTCAAAGCATGTATGTTCATTGTAGAGCCTTACAATTTTTTCCCCACAAATTCTTATAGCCATTTCAAAGTCAACAATGGGTCCAGTGGAAGAAAAGCCACTGCTGAACAGGGACTGAAACTAGAGTGAACGGCTGGGAAACAATTGTAGGTTTGATGACAGATTCACAGGCAGACTTGATAAATTCCAAACATTTCTCAAGCTCTTAGATCTTATACTGTGGTCAAACTTAGACCAGAGAACCTTTGTGCCATGTGCTTCTGAACACTACAATATCTATCTATCTATCTATCTATCTATCTATCTATCTATCTATCTATCTATCTATCTATCTATCTATCTATCTATCTATCTATCTATCTATCTATCTATCTATCTATCTATCTATCTATCTATCTATCTATCTATCTATCTATCTATCTATCTATCTATCTATCTATCTATCTATCTATCTATCTATCTATCTATCTATCTATCTATCTATCTATCTCTATCTATCTATCTATCTATCTATCTATCTATCTATCTATCTATCTATCTATCTATCTATCTATCTATCTATCTATCTATCTATCTATCTATCTATCTATCTATCTATCTATCTATCTATCTATCTATCTATCTATCTATCTATCTATCTATCTATCTGTCTGTCGGGTAAAAATAAAACAAACACATATGAACATTTCTAATAAAACGTTTAGCTAGTTTAGCTTATCCCTTTCTGCTTTTTGATTTTCCTTTCACAGTGTACTTTGTCCTGACCCATACACTTTGGCAAATAAACACACCAAAGCCCTTGCAAAGCTTAAATAAACATAGTTTTATTGGCTTTATTGCATTGCAAAATCAATCCAGGCATTTTAATATAAAGGGAGTAAATCACTTGGCTGAAGGAAACAGAAATAGAAAGAAAAATACATGAGGCAACGGGAAGGGAATCAATTTTCACACATTAGAACTATTATCTTATTAAGAAATGGATGACATATGGAAATCAAAGAAAGCTTCAAGGTCTCCTCTGAAGAAACTTTTAGACTGCATAAAATCTTCTATTCAGTATGCATTAAATCCCAAAAATACAATCAACATTATTATTGCGCATAATAAAAGCCGAAATTTAAAATATTTATATAAAACATTTATCTCACAGGCATATTTGTTGGAATTAAAGGAATTTCCTTGCAGGTAGAATATATATTGACCAAAAGCTTTTACAAAGAGTTTTAAAGGTAGGGTAGGCAATGTTTTTCATAAACCAGTTTTGTTATACTGGTTGAAACTCTCTTCACATCCTGATAGCAATCAGTAAAAGTAGTGGTCTAAATATGAAAAAATGTCCATAGGCCTATATCTTCTCTGGAAGTCTCATAGTCAACATAAGTATTTCCATACCCATGTGCACCATTCTCGTACAGACATCACATGTCATCAGTGCGTTCCGTCAGGCTATGCAGAGTTGTATGCTGCGTCCCAATTCAGAGGCTGCAATCGCTGCATCCTTCGAAGGGAGCAATCCAAGGCAGATTGTGTCACTGCGGCACGACGAAGGCTGTCCCAATTCGAAGGCTCTCTCAAATGTGCCCTTTAAATGCATCCTTTTCATTTCCCATTAAATGAACAGATGGATCCTTCGTGGCCTTGCCTACCCCCAGAGTTCAATGCACGCCAGTGAGGAAAGGATTAAAAAAAAAAAAGAAATTGCCGAATTACCTCTTTAAACATAAGTACTGTCACAGTTGCTAGGTGACAAAAACAATCCACTGTAGGCTATACTGTCCCATTTAACAATGCTCATGAAATGCCTTTCATGGCCTTTGAAGTCTGAGTCCTTCAAACGATGCAGCCTTTCATTTGGGCACTGCAAGCGAAAAGTAGCCACCTTTTACAGTTCCTTCTCAACCAAAACAATGTCTCAATGCAATATCGTAACTATAATGACAGAGCTGTTCATGTCCTAAGACTCTCAGTTTCTATGTCAACACAATCAACACCAAAATGAATCAGCAATCAGGTGGTACAAGTCAGAGCTCTGTAAGTTGTTTACATTCATTATTATTGTAATGTTATGTGCTTTGAGACATTTAACACAGTCTCTTGCGACGTTTTGCAGACTCTTCATGTCTTTTGGAGGAGGCTTGGCTTTGGAGACACACTGAAAGGAGGGTTGGATCTCATGCTTTCAAAGCTAACTTGCTATTGCTAGCCGCTCCGAAATTGGCTACCCTACCTTCAATTCATGAAGTCATTTAAGAGTGTGCTATAAAAGTGTATATGTTTAGCTGCCTATTGATTCAGACATTCAGATGCTGTGCAAACCTTTCTTTTGATTGTCCATCCCAGAACTAGTAAAAACCTTTACTGACGTAACTTTACCCGTAAAAAAAGCTTAATGCTATAACTGCTTACTACAATAATCTCTTTGGACACAGTACATACTTTTAAGCTATATGATTTATTGAAATATTTTCACTGACAAATATCTGAATTTAATTAAAAACAAAAGTCTTGATAATCTTTGTAATCTAAAGAAATATACATTCAAATACCTAAATATCAGATGGGGACTGTAAGACCTCCAAAGTAAACAAATGTTTCCATCTAATTTAATTTACCGAAAAGCTTCCCTTATTTACCCCTTCCCTCTGTGTTCATTACCCAGATTCATGTTTAATACTCTAAGGACTACTACAGCTTTTAATCACAGGTTTACTGAGCCTGGCAGACCTTTCCTAATCTACCAGAGTAGGTTTTCACTGCTTAAAAACATCAATACTGTCTTTTTGGTGTGGGTGTTCATGGCATTAGTTGCATATCCCCTGAGCCTCACAATGGCCCCCAAAGAGCAGATTCGGGGCCAGTTTTCCCAGAAGAAATTCCAAACATTTAGATTTTTAAAAATACTTCCACAATGTTCCCTGATCAGTTCTACAGAGGCACTCCCATTAAATCTTTTTGATTTCACGTCAGTTTTATTTATAATCATGACATGACAGAAGCTATATTTTTAAAAGCCAATGAGTGTTCAGCAAAGAACTTAATTTGCATACATAAAAAATAAACAAAAATACAGACATAAGATTTCAGCAGAACTATAGTGATGATATATTTGTGCACAATTGAGGCATATTGTGGTTGCCACACAGAGCAAAGCCAGTATTCAAATAGTTTCAATGGTTCTTGAGTACTGACCTTCATCTGAATCAAAGCACATTCAACCCTGCCAGTTATCATTGACCTCCTGACATCGATCAATATCTGTGTAAGAAAGTTGTATTTGATTCTCCAAGTGCAGATGTGCAATGAAATTGATTTCTTTCTTTGTCAAGTACAAACACATAAGATGTTTTTCTCATCGCCTTGAACAATGTGCCAAACAATTATTCAAATAGGCTATGTTTCTATGAAGCATTTCTCAGAAAATTCACAGAACCTTCAGGACAGATTTTGTTATTGTGTGTCTTTTTTTGTTGTGTGAAGACAAGGACAATGAAATGATCTAAAATGATAATAAATAAATAAATAAAAAGCTTTCACCTGCTCTGCTGAGACGACACTCAGGTCTCATTTATTTCCAAACAGATTTCTTTTATTCTTTAAAATGTGGGAATAAGAACTTGAACCATCAAAGATCTATGTGACAAAAATGTATTCAATTTAATAAGAATCTACAAAAAAGTAGAAGGACAAACATTTAGCCTTTTCAAATGCAGGTATCATTTAACAATATTAGCAATGAACTTAAAATGTGTTGAGTGATTCAAACTCTCTGATTTCCTACTAAATATTTATTTATTTACCTTTATACTATCATTCAAAAGTTTGATGTTGGTAAGAAATTGTAATGTTTTTGAAAGAAGTCTCTTATGCTCGCCAACGCTGCATTTATCTAATCAGAAATACAGTAAAAAATAATGTTGTGAAATATTCTTACAATTTAAAATAATTATTTTCTATTGCAATATACACCGATCAGGCATAACATTAAGACCAGGTGAAGTGAATAACACTGATATCATCACAGCACTGGTAAATGGGTGGGATATATTAGGCAGCAAGTGAACATTTTGTCCTCAAAGGTGATGTGTTAGAAGCAGGATGAATGGGCAAGCGTAAGGATTTGAGCGAGTTTGACAAGGGCCAAATTGTGATGGCTAGACGACTGGGTCAGAGCATCTTTAAAACTGCAACTCTTGTGGGGTGTTCTGAAGGTGGCCTGGTCTAATGAATCATGTTTTTTTTTTACATCACGTGGATGGCCGGATGCGTGTGCACCGCTTACCTGGGGAACACATGGCACCAGGATGCACTATGGGAAGAAGGCAAGCCGGCGGAGGCAGTGTGATGCTTTGTACACCCTTTCATGGAACACTTAGAAGGACTCAGACTTCAAAGGCCATGAAAGACATTTCATGAGCACAACAAAGGGTTTGAGGTGTTGACTTGGCCTCCAAATTCTCCAGATCTCAATCCAATCGAGCATCTGTGGGGTGTGCTGAACAAACAAGTCCGATCCATGGAGACCCCACCTCACGACTTACAGGACTTAAAGGATCTGTTGCTAACATCTTGGTGCCAGTGATACCACAGCACACCTTCAGGGGTCTAATAGAGTCCATGCCTCAACGAGGCAGTCCCATGTGGAGTCCCATGTGAAAGGTGGATTCTGAAATCCACTACCGCTTCAATATAATTGTATATATCCTAATTCAATTTATAATCAAAGCCTCAATCAATATTCATCCTCCTATATAATTATTATGACTTTAATTATTCTTTCCAGTTATGATTTTGCTTATATCAAGGGGACCAATGATTGTCTCTTCCTTTATATTTTCTAAAGTTTGTATTTGAGGGTCGGTCCTGGTGGTGTGTAGCCTGACGTCGTCATACTCAATTCTAGTCAGAATATGAGTCTGATACTGCTCCGTTGGGCTGTGATTATGGGGCGTGTTTCAACCGAACCAGGAAAGACCTCAATTGGATAGACCTACAACCAATCAGAGCAACGGAGCGACGCATAAGGTTAGTTGTCAAATGTCAACAGAACTCAACTGCACTGTGTTGCCATGTCCGCGGGTTGAAGCGACCCCAATTATGTGATATACAAACCCAGGAATGCGATTTTTAGCTACCAGCCCTTCCAAAATAACACATATTTTACCCCCCAAATGCCTTTTTTTCCTGGAGAACCCCCCCTGGAAAGCTATTGGGCTTGTTTTTGGCTAGTTTTGAGGAACGTTAGCAATTGGGCGGGTTTTGTTGTAAAAACTTGGCAACCCTGTCTGCACGCATGCTAGAATAAGTAGCCTAACGTTAGAAGAAAAAGATGAGTGTAAACGATCTTTGCCGGTGTTGTAAAAAAAGAATTTAAGGATACACAGAGTACTTACCAACACGATCATCATTTCTGAGAGAAATAGTAAAGGTGAATGCATATACGAACAAGTTCTCCGTTTAGGATTAGAACAAATTCAACCCAAGCGGCTTTTGATGACGTGGATGATTACGTTAATGTTGATCATCTGTCCATCATCGTCTAAAGCCCGCCCTGACAATTTCATTGGTCCGAACAGTTTCTGTTCGGGCATAATTACTTCTCTACCGATCAATTCCAGACCGAACTGCCCAAGTAAAAATGTTGTGGGCGGGGCTAAGTTCGGCTGGCATCCAGGCTAGGTAATGTGTGTTGTTTCGCAAAAACACTTGATTTTAGAACATGTTGTCGTGTGTTTGGATTTTAGAGGCATCACACACCTCCAACTCGACCGGAATGCAGTAACAGGGATTGCTCATTTAGCCCGGCTTCCAGGGATTAAATATGGATTTGTCTTTTTTTTTTTTTTGTCGGCCTATAACTCCTTGTGAGACTTGACGCTGGCTTCCGCTGATGGAACTGCAAACTATTCTTCAGTAAATTTTTCTTCAATTAATCTAACTCCTGACTCTTGGTCTGGGTCCTAAGCTGTTACCCCAACACATGCCTTGAGATTCACTTATAATGTTTATTATTACATCTGGTGTAGGCAAGTGTCAGACATTAAGAGACTGAACGGCAGTTTAAGTAGAAACCGTGATACTTTTTTCCCCAGGATTCTTTGATGAATAGAAAGTTGAAATATAAAGTTGATTGTTTGTTATATTGTAAATGTATGTCACTTTTAATGAATCTAATGCTTCCATACTGAATAAAAGTATTAATTTCTTAAAGAAAATCTTACTGACCCCATATTTTTGAATGGTAGTGTGTTTTTCTATTAAGAAACAATATTTCAGGAAGTGATGTTCTTCATTAAATGTAAACTGAATCAGACGGATGACTATACTGCAGACTCACTGAACAATCAGTCATTTACTTTCATTTCCCTCAGTGCTCATTCATCTGCTGCTGGACCTGTTCCCAGAAAGCCTGTCTGAAGAGATGTGCTGATTTCGGCTGTTTACTTAATCTTGAATGTGGATCATTAAAAAATTAGGTGGGGAAAAAAATCCTGCCTGTCCTGTATTTGTTTCTAAGCAGCACCATCAATTTGACAGCATGACGTGCTCTGAACATCTGCTCTGTTGCAACCACTCTCTCTCTCTCCTCACACCTTCTCAGTGCCACTGTTTAACTACATTCCTCCCACCTCCACAGTCCAAACATGTCCAGTCACACCAGTCTGTTAGCGGCCGACTATTCATCACAGCCCCTCTAAATAAACAGCTGAGGTGTTTGAGAGATGGCTACTCATTGCTGGAGGGAAGTAACTCCAATTACTGACATTCGGTGATAGTGTTTTCCTTTATTTTTCCTCATAGATATATTCACAAAATGCAATCCCTTCATGTGGACATCTGCAAAATGAATCACTTTTATGCTTTTACGGTTGTAATGGTTTATTGAAGTCCTTCAACCCAAGGTTGTGTCTTTAGCAACAGATTTGTGAATTGTGAGCTGAATGTAATGCTGTTAATAACTTCTTATAGGCTACTACAAAAAACAAAAAAAACCTTGCATGAATGAAATAGAGATTTAAAAATAAACAATTAAAAGATAGCACAATGCTTATGCAAAGGTAAAAATTGTATATTATAATTTCAACTAACATTACAAACAAAACGTCCTGTTTAGAACAAAACTTCCCAACCAGCCACACCATAATGGTCAGTACTAACTGGTGGAACAGTTTAAAGCCACTATTTATCCTTGGTGTTAAGTTACACACAATGCCTGTTAGTGTTCTCACAAATATCAGACTGGCATCAGCTCTCTCTCCCTCCCACAGATCTCTGCCTGCTCTCCCTTTGAAGTAGGGATGATTGACAGCCAGGGTTGCCCCTTGCCCAATAAAGATTGGGTCACCAGTAGTGGATGGCCGCAGATGGCATATCTCTCATAATCCGGTGTGTGGATCTTTCTCTGTACTCGCAGCCACCATGGCAGCGCAGCTGAACACAGGACATAAAGCTGTCATAGCAGAGCGTTGTCATAAATTTTCAGATTTACCCATTACAGAAGCAGGGCGTGAAATAATTTACATGCTTCAGAATGTAGGCAATGTTCGAAATAAAGCTGTATCTCTGTGAGGAGAGTTTTCACCACCCTTAGTCAATACAGCAGCTGTTTTTTTTAATCATGAACATATATAATTTTGTATTCATCAAAGGATCCTAAAAATGTATCAACATTCAAATCAGGTATAAAACCAACATAGATTGATTTCTGAAGGATCATGTGACACTGAAGACTGGAGTAATGGCTGCTGAAAATTCAGTTTTGCCATCGCAGGAATAAATATAGAAAAGTTATTTTAATAATATTTCACAATATTACTGTATTTTTTATCAAATAAATACAGCTCTGGTGAGCAGAGTTCTTTTGAATGTTTTTTTTTTATCTTACTAAAAAACGACGAACTTTTAATGTTCTGTTTATGATAGATAGAACAATTTAAATCATAAAATTTAATAACAGCAGTCTATAGCATGAAAAAAATTACAATGGATAATAACAATACCTGCTTTTGGCACAAGGGTCTCTTTATTTAAACGTTTATGACATAAAACTCAACACTGTCCTGATACTGAAGCTATGTGCCATCAGGTATTTTTTACACTGTATACATTAATGCAAAAAAACAAACACAAAAGTGACACCAGTTAGTGAAATTATAATATTCTTAGTGCCTCTCCCTGAGAAAAAAAAAACTGCTAGAGTGCTGATGCCTTGAGGATGCAGAAACAGAAATAGATCCTCATTAAAAAACCCGCAATGGGACTTCCCCATTACATGGACTGTCAAAATATAGTCTGGCCACAGCCTTCAAAACATCAGAGCTTGATATCCAAATGACTAGAATGAGTGGTTTAGAATATATGATTGGGAACATGGCAAAGAAGAAAAATTGTTTGTGTTAAACACAAAGTTACACAACTGATGGTTTCATGAGGCTTGTGTCCTGCTGGTCATTTCTGAGTCTTTATGGAATGTGTAGCCAAAACTCTTCTGCAATAAAAATGTGTAACTGAATACACTGCCTAATCCAGCCTGGACAATCAAAAGCATACATCAGTTGATTCCTCAGTCACTTCCCCTTCATGTCACAGCATTATCTTATGGGACAGAGTCTGGGAGCAAGAAAAGACGGGACATATTTAAGGGCACCCCCCAAAATTGTGTTATATTACAGTTGTGCTTCACTATGAGAAATATGTAAAATATGAGAGATTGAACAGCTTTCTCATGTTGGACTCATGTATTTTGCGGTTGTGCTGTTAGATGCTTTTGCATAGATTACAGATGTTTGATTGATTATGGGTGGTCTTGTGGGAGGTGAGTGGGAGGGTAATTTAATGTGAGAGTCCTAAAAAAGCATCAGTTAGGGCAATATTGTTTATATGTACTGCTGTTTGTTATCCAGACAGTACTGTCATTATAGCATGACAACAGTTAATGTATAACATAAAATAATGTCAGAATAACGACAGTGAATATTTCTCAAGGCCTATTTCCAAATGGCACAATTCCTGCATAGCTTGGGGTTAAGACAGTCATAGTGGAACTTCCCATTTAACAACCCGTTTTAGGATTTTCAGAAAAATGTAAACAGTAAAACAACTGATAAACAAAATAACACATTATGGATTATGAAACAAAATAGCACAAACATAACGAAATATCAAACGAATTGTAATTGTATAAATGTAAATACAATATTGACTACAGCCTGAATATTTCAGTGTGTGCCGACTACTGTAACTAATAAAAATAAGGGAGATTTTGATGTCAGAATTTACAATATACAGTACACCAACCCCCATCGTAAAAAATATATACATAATCAATAAGTTGACAAACACTTTTTACATTGCTTTACCTCATCAAAACAAGTTAAGCTAAACTTTTTACAAGATTCAACTATAAGACAGTTTAATGTAATTTAAGTTGATTGTACTTAAATATTTAAGGCAGCAACATTTTTTTATTAAACAAAAAGGCCTACACAATGACACAAAATATGAAATCTTTGTTTTGGCAAATAAGTATGAATAATGTATCAATGTCAGATATATGCCTATAACTTTCTAATCTGAATCTATTTCAGTGTGGTTTTATTGTGTTTATAAGGGAATTTTTGTTCATGTATTTAGAGTATACAAAATCCCTGGCAGAGAAAACATAGCTACACCTGATCTGAGCAATTGTACTTTTGAATCAACCTTGACAACTAGCTCCCTTCCATGCCCTACATTCTTTCTTCACTTTATTCACTAACATGAGCAGCACTAAAATCTGGACAGCTGATGCTCCATTTGTATCAAATCACTTTGTTGCAGTTGATTCTTTATAAAAATCGATTTGCCACGCCCTTATGAAGCACAACTGGTTTGCATGTGTCCGCGGAGCCAATCAGAACCCCCTGACTGACCCGTCCCGACCAGAAACCACCATGTGTCTGGAGATCTGGCATAAGGTCCCCAAGGGTTCATCTGTGCGCACGAGACCCCATAAAACAACCTTTACTGTCTCTTCAGTTGGGATTTTCTCTCAACAGGACAAAGAAATGAAAGCATGAATGGATGACTCATTCAAAAACGCGAGATTAATTTTGACAAACAGTCGGTACAACTTCTGACACACTGAAACTAGCATGATTTCAGAGAGGAGTAGTGGGGATGGAGTGAATCCAAGTTGAGAGAATGGCGTATCACCACTTTAGACCGGCCAGTTCCGCTGACTTCTCTGTTAGTTCGATGCTTGGACAGCAGTCACAGTTTTTTCCTGTTGGATACGGGAAACAGCAGTTTGAGAACGTTCTCCATAACTCTATTCGTTTGGCACTCAAAGAAGCCGCTTCTCCCGCGCACCTCTCTGTGGAGACGAGAGACCTCGGACTGGCACCTGAGGATGACCCTGTGGTTCACCTGGAAGGCAAGGAACTGTGGGGGCAGTTTCACAAAAGCGGCACGGAGATGGTCATAACAAAGTCTGGAAGGTAAGAAATCATTTAAAACGATTAGACTCACAGTGTCTTTTGAAAAAGCAGCTTGACGATCTCAGCTATTCATGTGTAAACAATGTACTTATTGTGGTGTCACTAGCCTATTCTGAATTGGACATTTGCCTAGCTAACAAGGGACGTCCTCAGAACTTTGACTAACGTTCTGCCAAGGTTCTTTCAAAGTTATGCACAAACATTCTCACAGTAATTGCTAATAGAATGTTCGTCAAAAGTTATCTGGCCTTCAATAGGCTAATGTTCTCAAACCGTTACTATAAAACAATATTTTGTTTTCCCCTGAACGTTTTAGTTGGACGTTCATCAAGTGTTTTTTGACTATATTTCAGAATTTTCAAAGATGAAACTATGCCATAATGTTAAAATGTTTCTTTAAAATGTTTTATAAAACATGGTCATTTCGAACGTTCAGAGAATATCCAGAAATAACGTTTTACATATTTGAAAATTAGATAACAAAAATTTCTTAGAACATGAGTGTAAACGACAAGTGAAACGTGTCTTTTGCGTCTTTGAGGCGCATGTTTCCAGCTTTTAAAGTGCGCTGCAGCGGCTTTGACAGGAAGGCGAGGTACATCCTTCTGATGGATATAGTCGCGGCTGATGACTTCAGATACAAGTTTCACAACTCCCGTTGGATGGTGGCTGGAAAGGCCGATCCAGAAATGCCCAAACGAATGTACATCCACCCAGACAGTCCTGCTACCGGGGAGCAATGGATGTCCAAAGCTGTGACTTTTCATAAACTCAAACTGACGAACAATATATCTGACAAACATGGATTTGTGAGTATTTTGAATAGGCCATATAGCCTATGTAGCATATGCTCTAATTTATGAATTAGAATTTTATTGTATAGCCTATATCACCCTCATTTTCTCTGTCACCAAGCAAGTAAAAGGCAAATGCGCTATGTAGCCTACATTCAACAAGTTGCGTGTAGCCTATCAAACAGCTCATTAAAGTTATTTTTTGTTTAATTCTGTGTGAAAAGATTCGGTGAAATCCGAACAGAAATGTTTTAAAATGTCTTAAACATAGGCCTAATTCATATGAAAAGGGATATGATTTTGTTTTGCAGACAATTTTAAACTCCATGCACAAATATCAGCCGAGGTTTCATGTCGTTCGAGCCAACGACATCCTCAAACTTCCCTACAGCACATTCAAAACATACGTGTTTCCTGAGACTGAATTTATCGCTGTGACTGCATACCAAAACGAAAAGGTGACAGGATTGATTCAAAAGTTTTATCCAAGAAACCACATATTATCCTAAAAAAGTTGTAAACAAGTAATTTGATATCTTCATTAACACGTTGACCTTACCTTTACAGATAACTCAGCTGAAAATCGATAATAATCCATTTGCCAAGGGATTCCGCGATACAGGAAATGGGAGACGAGAGAAAAGGTAGGCTATTTTTTTTCTATAAATTATAAATCTAAAATGCCTTTATTTTGCATTTTCATTTATTTTTCAGAACAAATTATAATATCAGCCTATATTGAAGTGAAAAGTTCATCTGAATAATCCATAATTTCGGAACATTTGATCTGCCCCTTTTCGCTTTAATGACCGGTAGCCTACTGTATGAACACAACTTTGTGTAAAACTTGATGATTATGTTCTCCAGCATGATTTGAGAATGATATAACAAAGGATTTTTGACATTTGAAACAAAGAAGTTCACATTACGTAGGCTATTATTTGACTAGTGCAGAATTTTTCTTTTTTATTCCATTTGTGTTTTTTTTAATTCTCAGAAACTTTCTCTTTATTTCCAGGTGTTAGAAATCTCATATTTTCAATGTGGACATATATGAACAGAACTGCCTAAAAAGATTCATTTTAATATTCACTGACATGATTATTTTTCAATACTTAGGAAACAGATGTTGCATCAGAATTGCGATGTGGAAGGGAAAAAAGCCAATTTGTTCGCAGACGACTCGTCTTTTGACCAAAGTACATCAAATTATTTAATTCAAGAAACTAATGTTGTTACATCAACTTCAACAGGTATTCGTTTGGAATTTAATTTACGCTATATCATATATATATATATATATATATATATATATATATATATATATATATATATATATATATATATATATATATATATATATATATATATTAGTTATATGTTAATTATTAATTTTGTTTTAACAATTTTAACAAATCATACAAATGCATGTTATTTTTACTGTCCTATAATGTTACTATAATAAGATATACATAAAAGATGTTTACATATAGTCCACAAGACAAAGAAATAGTTGAATTTATAAAAATGACCGCATTCAAAAGTTTACATATTGATTCTTAACACTGTGTGTTGTTACCTGGATGATCCACGGCTGTTTTTTTGTTTTGTGATGGTTGTTCTTGAGTCCTTTGTTTGTCCTGAGCAGTTAAACTGCCCAACGTTCTTCAGAAAAATTCTCCATATTTGAACCCTTTCCAGCAGTGACTTCATGATTTTGAGATCCAGCGACTCAAACACAACTATTACAAAAGCTGCAAACATTCACTGATGCTCAAAAGGAAACAATGCGGGGGGTGAAATCTTTTTGAATTTGAAGATCAGGGTAAATTGTACGTATTTTGTCTTCTGGGAAGCATGTAAATATCTTCTGAAATTAAAAAATATTATCTTTAAACAAAATAAGAAAAATTGACGCATCTTCATCCTGTTCAAAACTTTTCACCTCCGGCATCATATTTTATTAAAATAATTAACATTTTGCAGACTCTGTAAACTTTTGACCACGACTATATATATATAGATAGATAGATATAAAAAATCTATTTTTTTTTATTAATATTATTGGTATTCTCATAAACACACACTTATTAGATATGTTTTCTACAGATATGAATGAGAGCGACATTGATGGATATGGGGATGAGAAGGAAAGCAACGAAGATGAAAATCAGTCAATTTCTCAAGATGAGCAAAATTCCAGAGAAATCTCTACAACAGTGCAAGAGTCCAAGGACCATTTAAAAGAGAAGATACGGGGAGATTGGAACATAGAGGTCAACAACAAGGAAAAGCATGGTGAGGAGAAGGGTACTGAACATTTACCCTTTGATAAAAAACATGCTGAAAAATCCAAGTTTGCAGTTGATGCGACTGATGTTTCTCAGAAGGGTTTGCTTGCTCTGCCCTATTACATCCCCACTCCAGGCCTAATTAATTCGCTGCGTGTGCCGGCACAGGTCTTGTCAAATTTATGTCCGTTTAACTATGTTGGACCACTTCCACTTTTGGCATCTGAAGCAACTGGTCCTTGGTTATCAAGAAGGTCAAATGAAGGGGAGGGTCAAAGTTACAGCACTTCAGTCTCAACCTCACAACAAAGACTTACTGACATGCCAGATTTACCCCCTAACTTTCAGCAGCACAGAACGACCTCTCAGGTAGGTCCATAATTCATGATGTAAGCCTAATATTTGGTTGAATATCACTAGAAATAAAAAATAATTTTAAACTATTTTAAAATAATAATACATATATATATATATATATATATATATATATATATATATATATATATATATATATATATATATATATAAAGACACAAGGCATGCTAAATAAAATATGTTGTGTTGTTTTATAGCCTTTAACTTGCATGAAAATTATAACTTAAAAATGTAAAGTATATACAATATATATTTGATCTGATTTTCACAGGGTGTGCTTGTCTCGGCGCATGGAAGTGTCTTGTCTTATCCACAGAGTTACATGGCTACATCTGCTGCAACCTCCTCTTCGATATCATACCAGGTTCAATGCCCCCCTTTTCTCAACGTTAGCTACCGATCCCGATGCAGACCCTACCCTGTACCAATGTGGGTACATGGCCGAAAAATGCCACAAACCTCAGTATTTATACCATATGGTGAAACTGATACAAATGAGCATACTGGTATTACAACTCCTGGATCAACTGAGTTTAGATCAAAACCTAATAAGGGTCAAAACATAACATGTCGGGATCTCTAGAGATGTATGTACAGGAAAAAAAAAACTCAGCAAGTTGTAATTATGTGCATTATAAGTCTATGGTATGTATCAACTGAAGGTCTGGATTAATAATAATATATACTATTTATTCTTTAGTGTTTATCTGCTGTGGAAATGTGTGGAAAATGCATAAAATATATGAAGTTGCAGAGCAACTATTAAATAAATTTCATACCAATTTTTCTGTCTTTTCCCCTTTATTTGCTTTACTTATTATTGTTGTAACTGCACTATAGCAAGCCTACTTTAGTTTTAAACCACTTAGATTATTACATTTATTTATTTATTTTAACAACTGTAGCACTTAAGCATATTTTTACTTTATGCAATGTATCACAGTCTTAGCAATATAATTCTTTATTTAAGATTGATGCTATGTCCATACACTTTGTTTTTATATAAATTGTATATAAATACGTAATAATCTTACATTAACAACTTTCATTTATAGTTTAAGAAAATGTCAAACCTTAGTTTTCAAAAGTGCAAAAAAAAGCACCTCCCCCCAAATGCACCTCTATCTTAATTTCACCACAAGAGGTCATCCGTAACCCGTGTGATGACACGAGATCTGCTGGGCTACTGCATTAAAAAGGTTCACTCAGCGCAGGGTGGAAGCAGGGGGTATTTTTTATACTTAACAACTTTAGTGATACATTAAGATTACATTTCTAAATATATACTTTTTTTTTCTAAATAAATCTACCCAGTCAAGTAAAATAAACATTTCTTTAAAAAAAGGTCTGACATGCTAATCTCAAAGGAATTGTTTCCTATTTGCCACAAAAATGATGTTGAAATTTACACCGACATATGTTTAGTAACTAAGTATTTAGCAGCAAAACACTATTTATTTATAGTATATCGATGTATTTCTTGATATAAATAATACTAAAAATGAACATGAAATGACGTAACGCCACACAAAATAGCGTCATCACAATGCGCCGCCTATTTTGTCTACTGTACAGCTCAGTTTTGGCTTGTATTTCCTAGTTGCAGTATAATATGGTACATATTCGGTCACAATACGGTACATAAGTCAGTCGACTATTATTAAATAATACCGCCGGTAATATGTCGACTGGCAAAATCACCGCTAGGTAGCTGCTGTCTCGTTTATTAGCTGAAAGATCAGTTAGCCGTTCAGCTCAACTGCTGTTCAGAAATCATGCCGCAGATTTCAGTCAACTACATTTTATTATGCGGACAGTTCTTGTTGCTCTTTACAGTGCTGCTTTTACAGTGTCTGGACGGGATTCACTCGCAAAACTCAACTGATCCACCCGGAAACAGAGTAACGACCAGCAAAACAGTGTTCAACGAACAACCAGGAGAAGAAAGTGTGACGGAGAGTGTTATAACGTTACCTACTGAAACATCAAATCACACGGAGCAGTACGAGTATAGCCCTCCATCACCTGTCGTCCTCTGTAGATACCTGTAAGTACACTTCACCTTTCTGAAGCACGCGGCCTGTTTTGTGTAAACAACAACAACGACTTGCAGTTCAGTAGGAGCTGGTATAGTCTACTATATGAAGATCATTTGTGCTATTTCATTTAGACCACAGGAATTCATATTCTGCCAAGATCCAGTCGATCACGGAGGAAATGTTTCTGCCTTTCAGGAACTGGGCTATGGATGTGTAAAGGCAAGTACATTTTTATTGGAAAGATATGTTGATCTGCAGTTCAGAGCCTTGACAACTCTTGCTTTTTAATAGGCTATATATATAATGAAATCCATTCCAGCTGATGTTTATGTATGTGTAGCCAAGCTAAAAGCATACAATTTACATTTTACAGTTTGGCGGTCAAGTGTACAAAGATGTGAACCATACCCAGGTATTATGCACGGCACTGGACGGCATAGAGTGCGCTGGACCACGGGAGTTTCTCAGAGGCAATGAGCCATGCATCAAGTAAGTGAAACCCAATATAGCAGGGCTCCAGTTCGTGGACTTTCTGGAAATCTGGAAAATGAAAATAGCAGCATTTTCTTTTTGCACTAAGCATAAAAGGTGTTACATGCTATTCATACTTTAGTGCAAATTGTGGCAGAAACTGCAGTGTTTGCAACTCAGTGTATTGTAGTACATTATAAGAGCAATAAATGCAATAATAATGACAACATATTTTGTCTATATAATTAAAAAATAATAAATTGGATGCTGCCTTATGCCTTTTTCTTGTCATTAACCTTAAATCGTGGGCAGAGTTAGAGTAAATAGCTTTTGCCAACAAAATGGCCTATTTGCACTTAAAGGAACACTCCACTTTTTTTTGAAAATAGGCTCATTTTCCAACTCCCCTAGAGTTAAACTCTCATTCCTGCGTAATAATCAAGGAACTTTGCTGGTGTACCATGGGTGCAACAGGCAATGATATTACACAGCACCTGAAAATAGGCTAACTACCGTCAACGTAACCAACGTTACAACCTGCTCGCACAGAGAGCGTGCTGGGGACTATTTTCACACTTTGTAATTAGGGCTGGGCGATATGGCCAAAATTTCATATCCCGATATAGCTCATTTGATATCCCGATAACGATATACATAACGATATAGCAATTTTTCTGTTAATTCAGTTTATGAATAGTCTATACAAAATTGCAATGTGGAAATGCAGTTTGAAATGATATACAAAACAAATAAAGGTAGTATGGACTAAATTTTTATTTTATTTAGAACCTTTTTTTCAAGCAAGACTGTTGGTAAAGCCTCCACTTTGGCCCGACATGCATCATATAAATCAGGTAACACAACTTTAGTAATGTGTTTTCGGCTGGGCATTTCGTATCTCAGATCGAGTGTTTGCACCAACTCACAAAACCCGCGTTTCTCGACCGTGTAGATTGGAACCATATCTTTGCAGATATGCTTGGCAACAGCAGAAGTGATCTCCTTCCATCTGCAGGAGCTATGGCTATATGGTGTCTGTGCCACGCGTAAAAGCCTGTTGCAGCGTTTGTGTCTGGAGTTTGTTTTGAGCGCTTATGCCACCACTCGACACTGCTTTTGCAGTTTTTGCTCGTTTACTCTCTCTGTATTCTTTTTCGTGATTCTTGCGCAGGTGATAAAATGAATTAGTAGTGTTGGAATCCGTTGTTGGCACTGGGAGCCGGCAAACTTTACAAACAACTGTTGTCTGGTGTAAGTCGGTCTTCCTATATCCAAACCACGTCCATGCAATAGAAGTCACCCCTCTTTTAGGTACAAGCTCCTCGGTTTGGGTTGGCTGGTCATCTTGTTGAGAATTACCCTGGTCTGAACCGCGTCTACTACCGTCTTCCTCCATGTTTGTTTATGTATTGCAGCGTGCATGGGCATGCCGTGGCGTGAGGTGCATCTTGACGTAAAATTCTGCCGTAAACGCCTTATCGTGGCGTAAACGATAGAGCCTTATATAAAATGATAGACATTTTCGATCGTCCAGACGATATATTTCGTCATATTGCCCAGCCCTATTTGTAATATCATTGTACCGCTGCCCCCATGGTACGCCAGCAAAGTTCCATGATTACTATGCAGGAATGAGAGAATAGTTCCTAGCCATATTGGTCTAGAAAATCGCAACTTTTCATTTTCCGTCGGTCTTAGTATACGATGTAACTACAGAAGAGTCAAGTTTTAAATAGGAAAAATATTGAAAGTCGTTGGTCATTTTTGAGTGAGATGCTAACGGTCCAATCAGATTCAATGATCTATGCTAAGCTATGCTTAAAGTGCTACCGCCAGACCCGGAGATCAGCTGAATGGATTTGAAAACGGTAAAACTCAACTGTTGGAAAAAAAAAACACTCTTGTCTTGAGTGTTCCATTAAGGCAGACCTGGGCATTGCACGGCCCGCGGGCCACATCCGGCCCTCTGGCTATCCTTGTCCGGCCCACGTGAGGTAATTAACGTTTTTGAATGAAACAGCCATTTGAACGAATCAGTTGAATCTCACTGACTCACTCATTAACAGTGACATGCTGCCACATACTGGCGGTTTTAATTTCACATTTAAAGTATCTTTTCATTTGAAATAACTTCAAACATTTTATGTTTAAAACATCAAAACACAGAGTCAATAGAAAAAAATCCTCAGCGTTGAGCCCTGTAATTGGTAAATTAAAAGTCAAACACATATAGGTGTAATTAGGTGCATGCAATACAACCGCACTGCTTTTATTTTATTTTTTTTACAGAAACTGTATGCACCATCACTCAAATGGGTTCACGATCATGTAGGACAGCTTTCAAGAAGCTTTGCATTTAGACCTTAAATATGTAAGCTAACATTAAAAAATATATATTCAGAATGTAGAGTTTTTAACAAGGCATGAACTTCAAAGTATTTATTTACTGAATTCAATTGGTCCGGCCCTCTACAACTGCTCCTGTCTCTCATGTGGCCCCTTGGGAAAATTAATTGCCCACCCCTGCTTTAAGGTGATGATATACGGGGCAACTTTTAGAGTTGCAAACCATTGTGATGTGAATGGGTAACAAATTTCTATCTGGATACTTTAGAACGGTCGTGGGCCTGTGTCTCACCTGGTTTCACAAAATATTTAATATAATAAAATCATGGACATAATTATAAACTTTAAAAAACAAAATCATAGAAATATTTATACTGGATATAGCTGTAAAATATTTCATCATCTAGTCTTTTGTTGAGTAAAACTTGTTTGCTAGCCATAGAAATGCTTGTTTTGTATGCAAAGTGTTCTTTTGAGTAAGTTCTTTTTAATAAATCACCAAAATAGTCTGCTTCATTAGCAAACTGGTCTGAATCAAAATGATTTTTTTAAATTGTTATCCAGTAATCACAAATGACTAGTAAGGTAATGGGAAATGAATTAGTCAAAAGCGTCATATCACTATTTATTTATTTAAAGGAAATATCACTAACATGAGATGACAGCCAGTTACAGTTAAACAAAGTGTTTCCTGTTCTTCACAAGTGAGCATTGCATAATTTTTTATTTAATTACCACAAGGGGGCAGTGAGGTACTGTGGATTCCTTTCACTGAGAGTAAATGTGCCTAATGTATCTCAAACTGACCATCAGTAAATAGAGCTATCAATTCACAAGCTTTATACGAAGCATAAAACATTTAACTGTGGACAGTCTTTTCAGTACATGCATAATTGTGTTAATGCAATTCTTTTCTTTAAGTCATTGATATTAAAAGATTTTCCTCTTTGATATTTAAGATACACAGGACACTACTTCATCACCACCCTACTGTACTCATTTTTCCTGGGATGTTTTGGCGTCGATCGGTTCTGTCTCGGACACACTGGGACTGCGGTGGGAAAGCTGCTTACCCTGGGCGGCCTTGGCATTTGGTGGTTTGTGGACCTGATTCTCCTGATAACAGGGGGACTGACTCCCAGCGACAGCAGCAACTGGTGCACTTTTTACTGACATAAAGTGGCTGTAGCTTTTCACCTTTCTCGCAAGTTATATTGAATACACTGAATGCATGGGCCTTATTTGCCTTTATTATTTGTAAAATACTGTTCTTGTTTCTTTTGTAAAATGTTTGTGACGCAGTGATGCAAATAAATGTCATCTTCCAAGAGTAAAACTCACCAAGTGTAATCTTTATTAAACAACAAAGTTGTCAAGGAAATTAGTTTGGTATTTTCAGTACACACTACACTCTTTATTGTATGATCTGTCTGAACATGCTCTGTTAATAAATTATGTTTAAAATCACCAAGTTTATTGCAGACTGTGCCAAAACAGCTGCAGCAATGTTACAGACATTATTTTAGACTGAATACCTACAAAGAGCTGTCAACGGACAGATGTTATGAAACAGCTTGCAATTAAAAATACATACAATAATAGACTCTATTAAACATGCATCCCTTGGCAGAATTCCCATGGCTTTTATCACAGACTTTTCAAAACACTATACCTTTTTATTGTTTTGTGGCTTTTGTGTTTCTTGTTCATTATGTATGAGATTTTTTTTATTGCTGAACAGTTGATCTACTGAAAAAAGGGGCTATATATATATATATATATATATATATATATATATATATACAGTGAGGAAAATAAGTATTTGAACACTATTTTGCAAGTTCTCCCACTTAGAAATCATGGAGGGGTCTGAAATTGTCATCGTAGGTGCATGTCCACTGTGAGAGACATAATCCAAAAAAAAAAAATAATCCAGAAATCACAATGTATGATTTTTTAACTATTTATTTGTATGATACAGCTGCAAATAAGTATTTGAACACCTGAGAAAATCAATGTTAATATTTGGTACAGCAGCCTTTGTTTGCAATTACAGAGGTCAAACGTTTCCTGTAGTTTTTCACCAGGTTTGCACACACTGCAGGAGGGATTTTGGCCCACTCCTCCACACAGATCTTCTCTAGATCAGTCAGGTTTCTGGCCTATCGCTGAGAAACACCGAGTTTGAGCTCCCTCCAAAGATTCTCTATTGGGTTTAGGTCTGGAGACTGGCTAGGCCTCGCCAGAACCTTGATATGCTTCTTACAGAGCCACTCCTTGGTTATCCTGGCTGTGTGCTTCGGGTCATTGTCATGTTGGAAGACCCAGCCTCGACCCATCTTCAATGCTCTAACTGAGGGAAGGAGGTTGTTCCCCAAAATCCCGCAATACATGGCCCCGGTCATCCTCTCCTTAATACAGTGCAGTCGCCCTGTCCCATGTGCAGAAGAACACCCCCAAAGCATGATGCTACCACCCCCATGCTTCACAGTAGGGATGGTGTTCTTGGGACGGTACTCATCATTCTTCTTCCTCCAAACACGTTTAGTGGAATTATGACCAAAAAGTTCTATTTTGGTCTCATCTGACCACATGACTTTCTCCCATGACTCCTCTGGATCATCCAAATGGTCATTGGCAAACTTAAGACGGGCATGGACATGTGCTGGTTTAAGCAGGGGAACCTTCCATGCCATGCATGATTTCAAACCATGACGTCTTAGTGTATTACCAACAGTAACCTTGGAAATGGTGGTCCCAGCTCTTTTCAGGTCATTGACCAGCTCCTCCCGTGTAGTTCTGGGCTGATTTCTCACCTTTCTTAGGATCATTGAGACCCCACGAGGTGAGATCTTGCATGGAGCCCAAGTCCGAGGGAGATTGACAGTCATGTTTAGCTTCTTCCATTTTCTGATGATTGCTCCAACAGTGGACCTTTTTTCACCAAGCTGCTTGGCAATTTCCCCGTAGCCCTTTCCAGCCTTGTGGAGGTGTACAATTTTGTCTCTAGTGTCTTTGGACAGCTCTTTGGTCTTGGTCATGTTAGTAGTTGGATTCTTACTGATTGTATGGGGTGGACAGGTGTCTTTATGCAGCTAACGACCTCAAACAGGTGCATCTAATTTAGGATAATAAATGGAGTGGAGGTGGACATTTTAAAGGCAGACTAACAGGTCTTTGAGGGTCAGAATTCTAGCTGATAGACAGGTGTTCAAATACTTATTTGCAGCTGTATCATACAAATAAATAGCAAAAAAATCATACATTGTGATTTCTGGAATTTTTTTTTTTTTAGATTATGTCTCTCACAGTGGACATGCACCTACGATGACAATTTCAGACCCCTCCATGATTTCTAAGTGGGAGAACTTGCAAAATAGCAGGGTGTTCAAATACTTATTTTCCTCACTGTATATATAGCCACACATCCAAGATTATTGCTTTAAAACATGTGCTCACAATTTTTGGCTAAACATGGATAACAGACTTGTTTGGCTGGTGTGGGGCATAAAAAGGATTCCTTATTTGAAAGCAGCAGGTAGTAAGCACATGATTGAATTCAGCCTGACAGATCATCAACCTCAATGTTTTCATGCATTTCAAGTCTCTTATTTAAAACATTGCAAGAGTACACACGGTTATTTATTAAGTGCTTACAACAATACCATCATACACTACAGTTCAAACGTTTGAGGTCAGTAAGATTTAGTAAAGACAATGTTCCAAATATCTCTATTACAAAAAAATGCTTTTTTTAAAAAAACTTTCTAGTCCTCAAATAATCAGAAAAAATGTATCACGGTTTCCAGGAAAATATTAAAGGGGCTATATGCGTTTTTCTGAAATTTAAACTCGCGACTGACACCTGTGGCCAAAAAACAGAACTGCTCTCATTTTCTGCTCGCTCTCGCAGCGGTGGTGGCGTCACATCCGCAGACAGCGCGGGAAAAGACGACCCGCCAGAAAATAGGAAAAATAGGATACAGGCTTATGGGTGCACCCACTGTGAGCGAACAAGGTGTCAGTATGCTCATCAGGAGATGTTTGAGTCATAAATGGTAAAATAAAAAGGCTATTGTTACGTTTATTTTTGGGGAAAAAGTTGCATATAGCCCCTTTAAGCAGCACAACTGTTCCCTTTCGAGGGAACTCCCACTGCATCGGAACGACGAATTTGGGGACACTCCCTAAGCAACAGCGCGTCTGAAGTATGAATGAAATCAGGCCAATCCTGATTGGTGTTGCGTCATGACGTAACTATGACGGCATACCCGGAAGATACATAAAGGATAGCCCAGGCATAGTAATGGCAGTTATCGCTCTTCAGCATAGCGCTCTTTGTGAAATCTGTCTGTCTATTTATTGTTGTTCGTTGTGAGAGTGAAAAAGTGTGTGAGATGGCGACTGAGAAGGCAAGGGACTTCAAGCAGTGTGTGCACCCGTGTCCCCGCTACATGTCGGGCTCGGACACACACTCGCTTTGTGTTCAGTGCCTGGGTGTGGAGCATGCTCAGGCGGCTCTCGAGGGAGCCGCCTGTGAACATTGTGAGCGGCTCACACTCAGGCTCTTGCGTTCTCGGCTGGCCGTGTTCGATGAGGCCGGCCAGCCTCGTGAGCCCTCTGGTTCTGGACCCGCTGTTGCTGAGGCAAAGCGGCGTCGCAGATCCTGGGGCTCACAGCGGGATCTATCAGACAGGTTTGGGACTGCTGAGGCACCTTCCCAAACTTCGTCTGACGATTCCGAGATTCTCCCTCCCCGTGTGGAAGCCCGCGCTGCGGCTTCTTCCCCCGGGGTGGAGAATCCGATGTTCATTCTCTCTGGTTCTGAGGAACCAGATGAGGTGGACATCGAAGCGGGCGGTGAAGCACCAGATGAGTCGCCACTTCACCCACCTGCTCAAGAGGAACTGGTCGAGGTTTTGACCCGTGCGGTGGCCAAATTAAGATTAGATTGGCCACAGGAAAATGAGGAAATCCAGCCACCAAGCAGGCTGGATGACCGATTCCTTTCACGCCGGGCTCAAACACCTCGCCGGGGTTTGCCTTTTTCGCCGAGTTGTGCAAGTCTTGGAGAAAGCCGTATTCGGCACGCGTTTCCAATCCCCCTGTATTGGACTATTCTAATGTCCTGGGGGCGCGTGAAGCCGGATACGGGACGATGCCGCGGGTGGAAGATGCGCTCGCGGGCTATCTTTCTCCCGAGTCGGCATCGTCGCTGAAAGCCCCGGTACTGCCCACCAAGCCCTGCAGGGACACCTCAGCCTTGGTGGGCAGAGCCTATATGGCGGCTGGGCGGGCTGGTAGTTCCTTGCATACCCTTTCCATCTTGCAAGCCTACCAGGCCGACCTCCTGAAGGAGTTGGACGAGGGTGAGGGTCCCTCTCCGGGGGACATATTGGAGCTCCGGAAAGCTGCGGATTTGTCTCTCCGCATCACCAAGGAGACGGCCCGCGCTGTGGGCCGCTCTATGGCATCTATGGTGACTGTGGAGAGACATTTATGGCTGAATTTATCGGGGATGAAGGAGAAGGATAAAACCTTCCTTCTAGATCTCGCCTTCTGGTCTGTTCGGCGACGCCGTTAATATCGTCGTCGACAGATTCCAGGAGGCGAGGAAGCAGTCAGCAGCTTTCCGCCAATATCTCCCTCGTCGCTCCAAAGGGAAGGCTGCCTCCAGCGGGCAGCCTCAGCCGTCCACCAGTTCCTCGCACCGGCAGGTGCAAAAGCAGAGCGTCGCCTCTCGAGCCCCTCCTCCTGGAGCTTGGCAACAGAGGCGGCGCTCGCACCAGCAGGCTTCCGCACCTATGGGCGATTTGAGAAACGTCCTTCAGGCTAGGAAGGCTGCTGGGAAGAAGTCCTAGCTTCGGCTGGACTTCAAAGAGCGGTCCCCCCCGCGCAGGAACAACCGAGGTTGTCCCCGCCTCGGCGCTCTCGGGAAATCGATGTGGTAATCCCGCCGTCACAGACGCTTCGGGCCACATCGGTTTCCCGCAGACGTTCACTGCTCCAGCCGCCTCCGGGAGGACTTGCGACTGGGCAGTTAACACGTCCGTACACCGAAAATTGTCCCCAACTGCTCCCTGCCGGTTCGCCGCTTCAGGGGGTTGGGGACAAGGCTCGGTTGATACCCGAAGCCAGCCTCGAGAGGTTCCGCTGGTTCCCTTAGTAGATTATCTCGGCGCGTGGAAACGCCTTCCGAGTATTTCTACGTGGGTCCTGCGTACTGTAGAAAAAGGTTACAGACTGCAGTTCAGCCACCCTCCACCAAAATTCTGTGGAGTGACATGGACTGTAGTGGAACCAGAGCGGGTTCGGGTTATGGAACAGGAAGTAGAATCCTTGCTGGTAAAGGGGGCCATAGAGTATGTTCCCCCGCCAGAGAGGGAGTCCGGGTTCTACAGCCGGTACTTCATAGTTCCAAAGAAGGATGGAGGGTTGCGTCCTATTCTGGATCTGAGGTATTTGAACCGATCTCTGATGAGGTTCAGGTTCAAAATGCTCACCATTCCTACTATCGTGAGTCAGATCCAGTCCGAGGACTGGTTCGTCACGATAGATCTGAAGGACGCATACTTCCATATATCCATCCTTCCGTGTCACAGGAAGCTCTTGAGGTTCGCTTTCGGGGGCGAGGCGTACCAATATCGAGTGCTTCCCTTTGGTCTAGCTCTTTCCCCACGCACATTCACAAAGTGCATGGATGCAGCTCTGGCTCCAATGAGACTCCAGGGCATCCGTGTGCTGAATTATATCGATGATTGGCTCATTCTGGCCCAATCGTACGATATGGCGGTTCGGCATCGAGATGTCGTTCTGGCCCACATAAAGTGCTTGGGGCTGAGACTCAACACCAAGAAAAGTGTGTTGACGCCATCCCAGAGAACTACGTTTCTGGGAGTCGTGTGGGATTCGACTTCGATGCGGGCACAATTAGCCCCCGCACGAGTCGAAACCACGCGGGCGATGGTCTCAGGATTAAGGCTAGGCCACAGCATCACTGTCAGGCACTTCCAGAGGGTGCTGGGTCACATGGCAGCAGCGTCCAACGTAATACCTTTTGGCCTGCTGCACATGAGACCTCTACAGTGGTGGCTGAAAACCATGATCAGGGTAACGCGCGTTTGCCTTCGTTCCCTAGCCATATGGAAAGAACCTTGGTTTCTGTCCCAGGGGCCAGTGTTGGGAGCGTCCTTTTGCTGGAAATCCGTTTCAACAGACGCCTCCCTCACTGGTTGGGGTGCGGTCATGGACGGCCGCTTTGCGAGGGGCCCTTGGGAGGGCTGTCATTCCTCCTGGCACATAAATTGCCTGGAGATGATGGCGGTCTACAAAGCTCTCAGGAGCTTTCTCCCGGACCTCGGCGGTCACCATGTCCTGGTACGGACAGACAATACGTCTGTCGTAGCGTACCTCAACCGGCAGGGGGGTCTCAGATCGCGCCCTCTATGCAGACTGGCGCATCAGATCCTCCTGTGGGCCCAAGGGAAACTGTTGTCCATCAGGGCAATGTATGTCCCGGGGGTCCAAAATCAGGGAGCAGACATCCTGTCGAGGCAGGGGCTGAGGCCCGGGGAATGGCGACTCCACCCGGAGGTGGTGGAGGCCATGTGCGAGAGGTTTGGCCCAGTGGAAGTGGATTTATTCGCGTCTCGAGAGACGACCCACTTCCCACTGTGGTTTTCTCTCACGCATCCGGCCCCTCTGGGGCTGGATGCCATGGTGCAGACATGGCCGAGGCTACGTCTGTATGCATTTCCCCCGATCGCTCTGCTCCCGGGAGTCCTGGAGCGGGTCCGTCGACAGGGCGCCAACCTGCTTCTGGTGGCGCCACGTTGGCCGACTCGGGTTTGGTTCTCGGACATCATATCTCTGCTGGCAGGTCAACCCTGGGAGATTCCTCTGAGGAGGGATCTCCTGTCTCAGGCAGGGGGCACGATATTTCACCCCCGGCCCGAGTTATGGAACCTTTGGGTCTCCCCTGAGGGGGCCAGATACCTAGAGGCTGGCCTGCCGGCCGATGTGATCGAGACCTTACTCAGTTCCAGGGCTCCATCTACAAGGAGACTGTACAGCCTCAAGTGGAATGTGTTTTCCACTTGGTGTAGAGAGCGTGAGGTGGACCCAGTTAACTGCCCAGTGGCTTCAGTGCTGGAGTTCCTCCAAGATCGTTTCTCTGCAGGGCTTACCCCGTCCACACTCAAGGTGTACGTGGCTGCCATTGGGGCTTTCCACACACCGTTGGGTGATGGGCCTTTGGGTAGGCACCAGTTGGTTGTACGGTTCCTCCGTGGGGCTCGGAGGATGAGGCCTGCGGCTCGGCCGAGAGTCCCAACCTGGGACCTGGCAGTGGTTCTCGAGGGATTGGCTGAGGCCCCCTTCGAGCCACTAGAGTCAGCAGACCCAAAGAGCTTGACCCTTAAGATGGCCTTTCTCTTAGCCATCACTTCTCTGAGGAGGGTGGGGGACCTTCAGGCCTTGGCGCTTACGCCGACTTGCCTGGAGTTTGCCCCTGGCGAAGTGAAGGCCATCTTACACCCTAGGGCCGGTTATGTGCCCAAGGTGCCATCGAACGTGGTCAGGCCTTTGGTTCTTCAGGCATTTCATCCTCCGCCTCACGTGACGGCGGAAGAAGGGAGGCTTCACCTGCTCTGCCTGGTCAGAGCCCTTAAATTATATGTGGAGAAGTCTGCGCAGTGGAGGAAGTCTGAGCAGCTATTAGTGTGTTTTGGTTCATCTAAGAAGGGGCTGCCTGCGTCAACCCAGACTATCAGTAACTGGATTGTCCAGGCAATAGCCACGGCCTATCAGGTGCGCAACCTGCCTTCACCTATGGCCGTGAGGGCACATTCCACCAGGGGCATGGCCTCTTCGGTGGCCCTCCTTTCTGGGGTCCCCTTGCAGGACATTTGCGAGGCAGCCGGATGGGCTACTCCACACACCTTTATTAGGTTTTATAGTCTGCACCTCCCTGCGACGCCCGGTGCTAGGGTACTCCAGTCCTAGCTGTGCCCGGTCTCCGGCTTCACACTAGGACTGGTGCTACCGTCGGTGTGGCCTAGTGGGTACTCGTTCCCCAAATTCGTCGTTCCGATGCAGTGGGAGTTCCCTCGAAAGGGAACGGCTCGGGTTATGTATATAACCCTTGTTCCCTGAGAAAGGGAACGAGCACTGCATCTCGTCGCCACACCTCGGCAGGCCTGGAGCGCATGCTTCATCGCGATAACTGCCATTACTATGCCTGGGCTGCCCTTTATGTATCTTCCGGGTATGCCGTCATAGTTACGTCATGACGCAACACCAATCAGGATTGGCCTGATTTCATTCAGACGCGCTGGGTCTTAGGGAGTGTCCCCAAATTCGTCGTTCCGATGCAGTGGGAGTTCCCTCGAAAGGGAACAAGGGTTATATACATAACCCGAGCCGTTTTCAACATTGATGATAATACAAAATGTTTCTCAAACACCAAATCAGCATTTTATAATTATTTCTGAAGGATCATGTGACACTGAAGACTGGAGTAATACTGAAAATTCAGCTTCGCATTTATATTTTAAAAATGTATTAAAATAGAAAAGAGGTCATTAAAATTGTAATAACATTTCACTGCATTTTTGTTTTAACTGTAATTTGATCAAATAAATATGGCTTTTGTGAGCATAAGTTATTTCCTTCAAAAATAAAATATACCAACCAGACTTTTGAATGGTAGTACCATATTGTGAAACATGGCAAATTAAAACTACAATTAACAAAAATAAGACTACTCTGTTAGGAGAATATATACAGAATAACAATACATCTTACACATTAATATACTTGTGTATGTCAGTATGTGTATCAAAAAGCATCACTTGATCATGATACTATATTATCATTATAATATCCTTTTCAAGTAAAGCATGTTTGTGGATAATGCATTGTTAAGATGAAAACTAGCAACAGAAATCTTTCTCAGTCCACTTAGTCAGGAACCACTGTTAGTGTCCTTTCCTCATTAGCACGTCGCACTACCAAAGAGAGGAAGTCGTCCGACTGCACGGCCTGACTCACGTCCTCTGCAGAATGCACTGGTTGTCCGTTAATGCTGATGATCACATCTTTGTTGACCAAGCCAGCACTACAAAACAAAATTACAATATGTGAAACATTTGTGATACTCTTCATTATTGTACCACACAGTGATTGCAACAGCTAATCTAAACTGATTAGCTTTGGATCTAAACTGTTCCAATTAGTTGGGAAAAACAAGAAAGCAATATATATAGGTTGTTTTTCTTTAAAGGGATGGTTCACCCAAAAATGAAAATTCTGTCATCATTTACTCACCCTCAAGTTGTTCCAAACCTGTATGAGTTTCTTTGTCTTGCTGAACACAAAAGAAGACATTTTTAAGAATGTTTGCAACAAGCAGATAGAGCAACCATTGACTACCATAGTATTTTATTCTCCCTACTATGGTAGTCAATGGTTGCTCTCTTTACTTGGTTACAAACATTCTTCAAAATATCTTCTTTTGTTTTCAGCAGAACAAAGAAACTCATACAGGTTTGGAACAACTTGAGGGTCAGTAAATGATGACAGAATTTTCATTTTTGGGTGAACTATCCCTTTAATGATTTGTTTGCTCAAGTGGACAGTGCAGTTAAAGAGGATGTAGCTGATTCACATTTATCCATTTAAAGTGATAGCTCATCCAAAAATGAAAATTCTGTAATTTACCCCCATTTCATTACAAATATGACTTTCTTCTGTGGAACAAATTTTAAAGAACAATGGTAACCAAAATGTTTTGGTTCCCATTGACTGCAATCTTATTTTGTGTCACAATGTTGGGAACCAAAACGATGGCTTTACCAACATTCTTCAGAATATATTTTATTATGTCTTGGTCTTGTCACAGTCTTGACCACATTTGTACTCGGTCTTGTCTCGTCTCAGCGTTAGAGGACTCAGGATTTTGTTTCAAGACTGGTCAAGACCACAACTGCTGTGATATTACTAAATTGCCGGTGCATTGTCTGATTTATTTATTAACATCAATAATGTGATTGGATGTAAAACTTACTGCTTCAGAAGGAATCAACAACTTATTTCTAATTTGATTTATTTATTGTGCCGGTTCAGAAATTAATGAGCGATTGTCTCAAAAATGTCACAAATTAATACAAATGCTCACAAAATTCAAGATATTGTTGCAAAAATGTACTTGTTTGAGATCTGAATTTTTTTATTATAACGTGATATAATTGAGCAATATCACAAGAGAAAGAGAGCTGTTTTCACAAATTTGAGCATGACTGCAAACATGATATTGCTTTCATAAAAATATACAATAATTGTTTTTTAAAACATTATTCTTAACATTATTTATGCATTTGTAATTTACCAATTCAGATGCATCTTCTGTAACACCTCTGCAGTGCAAAGATGAACTTGGTTGTTAATGATTTAATTTGATTGGTAACAGCTCTATATATTGTGTATTCTAATTATATTTATTGATTAAAAAGACATTTCTCAGGCATTAATGTGGATCTCTATGAATGTAAGGAGTGCTGGTCTGGTCTTGGTCTTGGTCTTGACTCCGTCTCGCCTTGCCTTGGTCTTAGTCTTGGATTAGGTGGTCTTGACTACAAAACTATCTTTCACAGACGAAAGTAAATCATACAGGTTTGGAATGACATTTTGATTAATCAAATGATGACAATTTTTGAATAGATTATCCTTCTAAGTTTCTAATGCTGGACGCTTATTGACGCTTATATGAAAACAAAATACCACAAGCGGGAATGTCATCATGGGACAGAGGTGCTACGGTAAAAAAATGTATTCATAGGGTAAGTATGTAAAAGCCCTTATGGTATGTGATGAGGATATAAATCTTGATCTGACTGAAGTTTGTGATGGTATGAAATGGGCCTCTAGGCCTAGATGAGTGAAGAAAGAGCTGCGGTTGGAGTTAATCAGAAGGAATAAGATGAGGTGGTGTAGGCAAAACTCTTTACCTGAAGGCAGCTGTCCCTGGAATAACCTCATACACATACACTCCTGAGCTCACATCTGGGAAGTTGCTGTCCTTCTCCTTAAGCTCCCTAATTAAACTGATTTAATAATGTCAAAAACGGTCTCAATATCACTTTTTATCTTCATCAAAGCATGCTTGGAAAAAAATAAAATAGAAAATATATCAAACTTACCCAGCTGAAAGTTGAAGCATTCGTATTCCCATATATTTCTTTTTAGTCAGCTTTTTTCCTGAAGTGTAAGAAAACAGCTGCTTGATTCAATCAAGATAAAAGCAACTAAACCGCTAGAAACAGCTAAACAGAAGTTTGAATGCAAACCTTTCCTTTGTCTGTCATAGGAGTCTGCAAGGAACTGCCGTATGCGGTCAGAGGGAATGGCAAATGATATTCCAGGCGTAACCTTCAAAGTGTTTATGCCAATTACATCCCCATCCTTGAAAACGCAAACAGGGAGCATAATATTGAAATGCACTGTAATGAATGAACAGCTACCTTGAGACACACAAGGGACGGTGGTCAATGGGTTTACTGATTTAATTGAACAGTAATAGGGGATACTGAAGTGACTGTTTAAACAACTGAACCGAAAGACGTTTTCATTAGGTATATGAAGTGTATAATATATATATTTATATATATATATCTACATACACACACTACGAAAAAAGCTTATAGTAAAGCCAAATAAGCTTGAAATACAGATTTTTGCTTATACTGTTCCATTGTTTGAATCCAGTGTTATGGTGCATGGCATCTGTGCAATGCTTTTTACATGCTTTCAAGCTCCCATTGTGCACTACAAATGGAACTATTTTTTTTTACTGCAAAGCCAGATGCATGCTCGAGCCTGAGGCTTCTTCAAGGACACATGTTGTGATTTCCTTTACAACGATCAATAGAATAATATAAACCACCGCAGGTAATTTGCCCAGGGTATACTAAATTTCCAGATGGAAGCAGACATAGAAATAGTAGATTCTGCACAGTAATGAACCATGAATACCATCACTGAATGATGAACAAATAAAAACAAGAGTTATAACCTTGAGGGAAGTTTTACTGAAACAAATAAAGACAAGCTCTGTAGCAGCTGAGAGATAGAGAATTATATTCAAAATATATTTAATGCCGAATAACAGACAGGAGAGTAAATGGTTCTTACCAAGTTTACAAGGGGGCCTCCTGAGTTGCCATACTGTGAAAGAAAAAAAAAAGTGAGATTCCATTCATTTACATGGACACACAGTTAAACTGATATTGACAATAATGTCTATGTGAAGAATGGTTACATTTATAATGGCATCTGTTTGGATATACTGCATATCAGAGTTCTGCAGGCCAAGTTCATGACCTCCTCGGTGGGTAGTGCTGACGATACCGGTGGTCACTGTGTTTTGAAGTGAAAACGGGCTTCCCACGGCCACTACAAACTCTCCTGGCCTCAAGTCTGATGAAGGACTAAGTAAAAGCACAGGCAGGGGAGTCTGTATAAAAGAAAGACATAGACATACTGTATTGCATTAATTCCTCTAAAACATATTTTGTCAGCTTGCTCATTTTAGTAAAAGCAAATGTATCCTGCTCCATCTTTTGTTTTGACCCCAAAACACAGAGCACAAATTATATCTTTAAGTGGCTGTCGTAAAAAAAATGGGTTTTTATAAAAGATTCCAAACAATTTTTGGACTTTTTTGAACGAATTAGATTTATTCAAGCGCGTGTTTTGTTACTTTTAACAAAAACTATTACAAATATTTGTTAACATTTTACATATTGAAATTAAGCTGCAATGAAATTGCCTTAGGCAACTAACTGATATAAAGTTTAAGTTAAAGTACTAAAATGACTCAAATTAAAACTGAAATAAAAATAAAAGTTACATTTAAATTAAAATTCAAAGTTAAATTAAAGTTGATAACAGTGATCTGTCACATCACACTAAAGACCCTCAAAACAACATTTATCGTTTGAATTGCACGCATATAACTCTCATTGCAGCCGTCTAACATAATTACACTTGCATCTTCCTTAGATGCATAAGAATAATGGTAAGAATTATACTAATACTAAGCATTACATTTGTTAAAATAAAAAATAGCATAAAAATAGAATAAATAAAAAGAACAATTAAAAAATATATAATCAGTCCAGTGTGGAAAAGACAGTGACAATAGTTAACAGCAGTATAAACCATTGTAAAAAAAAGAATAAAACAATGTCGACAATATTAATTGTTCAGACAATACCCTTGTAACAATTTTAGCAATGAACCTTTTTCTTAGTCTGTGATGACGCATTTTAACGGTCATCAGCATTGTAAAAAAGTTTTGTATATTTTGTATGTACATTTATAACACTATACTTTGTATTACCTTTGCATCAACTTACAAAAAAATTGTTAAAGCTGCTTGTAATACAACGGCTGTGGGAGTGACGGTAAAATTTACATCTTTCATTTTTTCCTCTTTTTGAAAGTTTTTATATTTTTATTTTTTATTTTTATATTTTATATTTATTGTAGTCGCTCATTCACCACTATAGAAGTTTACCCAACTATGACGACTTCTGAGAAACCCAGAAATGTGAAAAGGGTTAATTACACACCATTCCGGAGAGTAACAGTCTCTATGCATTCCATTAATTTTGTCAACAAATAAAAAGGTTACAGACAGTTAAAAAAATCAGAGCATCTATTGCTCTGGGAATAAAACTATTCCTCAGTTTTGAGGCACAGGCATAAAATGCCTTGTAACGCCTGCCAGATGGGAGTAGTTCAAACATGTGATGGCATAGGTGTGTGTGGTCCTCCTGATAGCTTTTGTCAGACAGTGTGATCTATAGATGTCCTCTAGTGCTTGCAGTTCAACACAGATTATCTTCGGTGCTCGCAGGACAACCCTCTGGAGTGCTTTCCTATCCCAAGCTGTACAGCTAAGAAACCACACAGAGCATGCAGCATGTTAAAATGCTCTCTATAGTACACTGATAGAGGGTGATCAGCATCTGCTGGGGCAAACCATCCTTGGGAAGAAAAGAAAAAAAAAAGAGACGTTGCTGTGCTGACTCAATTATGCATAGTCAAGCTTCTGTGATCTCCCAAAAGTTGATAATTAGCTCCTTTTTTCTGTGTTGAAGGTCAGGTTGTTCTCTGAGCACCAGGGGGGTATTCCAGAAAGCAAGGTTAATATACCGTCAAACCTACCCTGGACACACGGTTGATTAACCCAAACCTTTCTTGCTCGAGGTATGCTGGTTCCGAAAACGCGTCTGGGAGTAAGTTTAACCAACCCAGAATATGAATCTTTTCGTTTAATAATCTTTAATCACTGTGAATAAGAACTATATTGTTTGATGTTAATTATATAATTAAAAATTCTTATCTTTGCTTGCTTATCTTTGTAAAAGTTTATTTTTCGTTTAGTCATTTTGCTTCCACATTGCTTGAAAGGTAAGATACAAAGTATCATGTATGTTTTTTTTTATTTAGAAATAGAGGTAGTCTCTGTCCAGATCAAACTGAACAAAGGTTTGGTTCGTTTCTAGTGTGAAAGCATTTTCTGTATGGTTCGGACTTTCAGACCATTTACAGGAAGTTATTGTTTATGTTTAAATATTATATTGTTATTTTAAAATTTCATCTAGGCCATATTGATTATGAATAGCAAAGTGCTTTGAAGTGCACTGATTATGTGGAAAGTGATTATGAAGTGCAAAGATGCGCAGTATGTCAGAAGACAGAAGGTCAGAAATGATTTTGACCACTTCATTAAGTTTTGTTTTGTAGAAAGCCTTTCTTTTAAAGTGAATTTCGTTTTGCATAAATTGTATCTTAATTTTAATCAGCGTTTCATCAGCCAATTGCCCGGATTTAATAAATAAGAAGCAAATAGGCTATAGCAGACAACAATCGTGACATGGAGGCGCCAGAGCGATCACTTGCATTGCTCTTGAACATGTCTCAATGAGCAATGCGCACTGTTCAATAGTGGCAACGGTATGCGTATGTTCATTCATTCTTGTCAAAGTTACTCGCCGAATTGAAAACACGTTGACGTCAGACACACGTCCGTTTACAAACCAATCAATGTCAAAATGCAGCCCACATAGATGATGACGACAGGACGCAAGTGTGTCATGTAAAGTTCTTTAGTGCGCTCGCATAATTGCAATGTGAATCCAAACCAAAACTAACCGAGTGTATAAAATTTATCAAAACATGAACTTCAGTTCGGAATTTGGTGCGGACTTTCAGGTGTGAAAATGCCCTAAGTTGCTATACTATGGCTACTTACATACCCTGAAAGTATGCTTACCTTTTTATCAAAACTTTTTATTATCAAAAATAACAACACGTTTCTCTACAAACGGTTTATCGCTCATAATGATACAGTGCATCAAATTTTAGATAGATATTTCAGGGGGGGACTTTTGTTCTGTGCTGTCACCCTTTTAGAAAAGTCTAATACGTTTTTGTGAAATGTTTGAAGCCAGCAGCCAGTCTGGGCCTGACCTGTCTCTGCCTGCCTGTGCTTTGTAGGGTGCATTTTTATGACTTCAGGCTGATCCACCAGGCTTGATTACCAGTGCTTCTAGAGCAGAATGGCTTTACACTCTGTCTCAACCTTGACTCCGCAGGCTACTGCTGGGGGCCTGAGCGCTGCAAAATAGATTGCCATCTGCCTCCCCAGCACTTTTTCTCCCCTTTTCTCCTCCTTTCTGAAACCACAGGCAGCCGTACACAGTCTGGGACTGAATTAAAGTGATTACCAATCATTGTGCTACATGCTGTTGCTATGGTCTGGTATATGGCGAGACATTATTGGTGTTGGCAGAAGGTGCTCTATGCCACTGCCCGCTGATCAAAGACTCTCTTTATAGACGGTCCTAAAGTGGTTCAAAATCAGTCTGAAAGGCCCTTTTTACTGGTTGGGCTGTTTTTTTGTTGTTGTCAGGAGGATATTTCAGGGCTGTGTGCTGGTCCTGTTTACAAAGGCAGGCTGCCAGTGCCAAATAGACATGTTATCCTGCATGGTCACAAGTGCACACCGAAAATAGGCGCAAAGTTGGAATTTGTAAGACCGAGACCAATTTTCAGAAAACAAATGAACCATTTCAAGAAGCAGAATCTAATTTTGGTGGCACAAGCCCTTGCTGACTCTAGAAACATCCTCCCCAAGATTAATTTACTTCCAGCAGCTGTGATACTAGTCGCTGTGATGATAAACCAGTGGACCTGAACCAGAAAATGCAAAGACAACATTTTTACCAAGCAACCAAAGGGGTTTGAACCACTTAAGACCTCTGGAGGTTAGTTTTTGTCATTGGTTAATCATATATCCATGTCACCTGAACAGATTTCAGACATCTTGGGATACTTACCTCTGAGTCGATCTTAATTAGAGCCATGTCTAATTTTGTATCCACATCTTTGATTGTGGCATCATAGAGCATTCCATTTTTCAGCTCCACTTTGATACGTTGCTTATTGGACAGTACATGTGCATTGGTGACGATCCACCCATCCTCTGACACTATAAACCCTGAACCACTGGACACAGGGACCTCTTGGTTGGAAAATGGTAGTCTGGAAGGAAATAATGAATCCATTGGTGTATGAATTCACAAAAACATCAGTTGCCTATTATTTACAGAGAGATTTATAGGTTTTGAACCACAGCCATTTTATGGCAAATTCCATCTTCTTGTCTGTTTAAGATACCACTAAATATTTTTAAATTACTATACCTAAGTTTTTTTGTTGTTGAAAGAGATGAATGTTTTCATTCAGCAAGGATGCTTTAAATTGACCAACAGTGACAGAAAAGACAGTAAAGTTTATAATGTTACAAAAAAGATTTCCATTTAAAATAAATGCTGTTCTTCTGAACGTTCAACTCATCAACCAATCCTAAAAATGCATCACGGTTTCCACAAAATTATTAAGCAGCACAACTGTTTTCAACATTGATGATAATTAAATGTTTCTTAAACAGCAAACCAGCATATTAGAATGATTTCTGAAGGATCATGTGACACTGAAGACTGGAGCAATGGCTGCTGAAAATTCAGCTTTGCCATCACAGGAATACATTTTATATATTCAAATAGAAAAAAAGTTATTCTAAATTATAATAATAGTTCACAATATAACTGTCTTTTTGATCAAATGAATGCAGCCTTGGTGAGTATAGGGGTGGGACAAAATATTGATAGGGCAATATATCGTTGTCCTTCTCCTTGCAATACAGGAATTGGTATGCTGGCACCAAATATTGATATTTTGAGTAATAAATAAGCCACTCAAAATAGATTTCCCTGCTTCCAGCATCGCTACATCATGACTCCTCGAGGTGGAGCTCAACACATGAATGAGGGAAACACAAACATAAGACCAAGCAGATCTCTGCAGCCAAAAAACTACTATGCTAGTCAATGGCTGCCAAGATCTGCTTGGTTACAAACATTCTTCCAAATATCTTCCTATGTAATCAGCAGAAGAAAGAAATTCATACAGGTTTGGAACAACTTGAGGATGACTAAATGATGACATAATTTTGGGTTGAACTATCCCTTTAAGTCCAAAGTCTAGAAAACCTGCACTTAACCTTTTCACAGGCATTTTATTAGTTATATAGATATCGTGATGTATCATAATAGGATTTTCCTAGAAATATATTGATTATCGCAGAATTGCTGTATTGTGATATTATTGGTATTGTGAGCCATGTATCCTGTATCGTATCGTGAAATACCCTGTGATTCCCACCCCTATTGGGGCGCAAAAAACATTAAAAAATATTACTGACACCAAACCTAAGAAAGGTAGTGTGTTATATATTACTTTTAAACTGTTATGAAATATAACACACCAACTGTTTAAATGTGTGATGGTGGTGAAACTTAATATTTTCTCACATAATTATAGATTCATGTTTAACTAATGCAAATAACAGTTATCTTGTAATATTCAACTATACCATAATGTTGATACAAACAGCAGTTTACATCCCTAATCTACTCTCATTTTTGAACCTCTGTCTAAACAAGCAAGCAAAAACAATTATATTCTCATAATTTAATCACATATGAAGAGTTTATTCTAAGGCAGCTAAGAATACCAAACTTTACAACCAGCATGTCAGTCTCTGCTCAGCATCTAAACAACCATCACCATCTGTCCTTACCGACTAAACAGTTCTAGATGGACCACTGCAGGGGCAATCTTATCCACCACATCTGCTATGAAGTTAAATTTGTAGCGCATGCTGCTTGGATTTCGAGAGCCTATCAGAGCAAAAAGAACAGGCAAAAATGACACAAATTACATTAGAAAGTATATAACCTGGGATTGAAAACTTGCCAAAAACATTACAAAAAAGATTAGAGAGCAAGCCAAAACATATAAATAGAAAAAGAGCTTGACAACCAAGAATAAAAACTAAACTGTATTACAAATGTCACAATGAAGCTCTTGTTTTGTCACACATCAACAATAGTAACATGTGGGCACAAGCTATGAGTAAAGCAAACATCCCTGTGGAGCTCTTTTCTTCACCCTGCTACCTGAAGGCACTGGGGGAGAACTTGTCACAAAGTCTCTGCATAAATTGATGTTACATGCTTATCTCCAAGTCTGTGGCAGCTGACAGCAGCCACGCTCCTCTGAGAGAATGTCAACGTCCAGACATTACATGAACAGGTTTCCCTAGGGTGAACCAAAACAAAAAATCTATACTGGGAAATGAGAAATCATGAGTCTAAACCACCGGTGCAGCACGCTAAAAATCTGTTTAAATAAAAATAGACATAATTGTTTCAAATCTTCTGTCAAAAAAAAAACAAACAAAAAAACTGGTGCGGAAACAACTGATGCTTCATACATGCAAATTTTAGTGGATATGGATACAAAGCACAAGATGAAGGTTATGTAATCCACATAACATGTTACCACTAGACGAAATTGGTGTTCCCTTGACTATTTCTGCATACTGAGTCCACTTTCAGAGCTGAATTGCTTGTGACACTGTTTTTTTGGCCCTTTGGGGACCTCTGAATTTGGCAAGGCATAGCTGACAGAACATGCCACATGGTTTTCATAGATAAATCATATATCCCAAGGCATATCTGTCATAACAAAATAAATTTGAACCTCTTGGCCAGAAGCCAGAGAACATTTGTATGCATAAAAGCAGGGGGATCACCTGAAACATAAACCTTACCTGAGATGTATTTTCAAAATTAATCTTTTTATAGTATATATGCATATATATTTAATTATTGGAACATTAAAAATGTTTATATATATATATATATATATATATATATATATATATATATATATATATATATATATATATATATATATATATATATATATATATATATATATATATATATATATATATATATATATATATATATATATATATATATATATATATATATATATATATATTTATATACGATAGCACCACATTTCATTTATAGAAAACAATAAAAATGGTTTCTCAGTGCAGGAATATTTGTACTAATACTGTAAGGGGACCATTTGACACACATGTTTGTCTGTCAAATCATATCTCAAGATGTGATAATGAGAGACGAACACAATACGATGACTTGCATTATGCTACAAATTTGGAATTGGTGGAAATCATCCTGCAGTCAAGGCATGATGAAAATGAAGGCTTTTAAAATGTCAATATCTCTGTAACCTACTAGTACTGTATGGTACAAGTTTTGGTAGTAGTAATATCATTAGAAGGTTTCAGTTCATTTATAAAATCAACATGCTATGATAATATGGATGTTTAAAAGTTTCTCCATGACTTGGCCTGTAACAATAAGTGTCAAAGTAAGAGCTGACAGTCAACCACTGCTTCTGCAATATGTAAAACTGCTGAATGCCACAAATGACATGTGCTGAAATGAATGCTATCAAAGTTCCTTTGACATTGAAATAGAATTGAAATGCTGCACCTCTTTTATTGCAGAGGTTTGTGGCTGAAGTCATAAATCTATTATCACATAAATGCCTCTTCTTACTTTTTATGAGGGGATTTGGTTGAATTTTGCATGAAGCTGTAAAGTCAAGCTGTACTCACTCACATCTGATATATGCCCCTTGAATGACTTTTTGATTTTTTTTTCACCTTCTCAGTATTGAATAGTAACTGTATCACACACAAAACCCTAACATTGAAATGCAATAAACATAAACTGAAACAAAATATAAGAAACTAAAATAAGAAGAAACTATCTTTGTAGAAATAAAATCTAAACAAATTTGATCTGCCACTGAATTCTGGGATTTCCCATTTTCCCATGGCGATATGTAGTTTTAAAATAGGTCTACATATTTTAAGTCCCTCTAGTCAATAATTATATCCCTTAATAGTCATCTTTGATCACCAAAACAACATATTTTAAAGTTTTTTCCTGTGCAAAAAAAATATTCATGCCTTAAAATAGCTTGAATGTAACTCTACACCCTTGCTTCATTTAGTATACACATGAATATGCAAATTATCCCTGGCTCCACTCACTCACACCAGCTCAGAGCTCCACTTGGTCAACTTTTACTCAAGTTACTGTCTCTACAACGTCGGACATATAGCGGTAATTAATATGATTAGCCTTTTGCTTGACTACACTGTAAAAAGAATTTTGGGGGAAAATTTTTGAAAATGTATCATTACATATTGGCCCAATAAATTACTTCCAAATAATTATCCCCATGCAAAAAATTGCATTGTACTAATCATAGCTTAAGGTCTTCACTCAAAATTAAAATTGTATACCGAACATATTTAATTGTGCTCAGTCAATCTATGAAGTCGAAGTGAAAAATCCATGTTGGACGAACAAGTCCTACGTCCGAAAAAACTGTAATGTTACACGCATGCGCAAAATGCGCTTGAGGAAAACCGTTCGTGTGGAGATTTCAAATGCGGAGCGGGAGCGGACTGCAGAGCCAAACCAGCCATTGCTGAAGACCGAAACAAACATTCCCAAGAGAATAGAGAGATATTCGTCGTCACAAGACGTTGGTGAGTATTGAGCACTGACATTATTCTCCAGAGTTTAGCTTTATGACCAGATATGAAGTTTAAAAGACATTTTTTATAACCATGCATTCATTGGTTTCATGGGTGTGTTCTCGTTTACCATATAATTATCTAATGGTAGCCAATAGTTTTATTTTACTCATGTCTTATGTATAAAATAATAGGTTAACAGCTAATAATGCGTTGCTAATATTATGTTACACAAACCATGTTCCCGTTTGCCATCTCAGACTGCCTTCTAAAAATCAGTATCCTCAGAAACGCTTAGAACATCATAGAACGTTTGTGGAGAAATGCATATAGTTCATCATAACATCATAATATACATCACATAATTTACCCTCTATATTGCTAAATGTACCCTACGCATTTTTCATATCAACAGAAAAATATTGCTTTGCAGCCTAGTAACGCTGATTTGCTAAAGGCCGCCCACACATTGACTTTATTGGGTACAGGTAGTTTGTGACGTCAGCGATTTCAAAACATGTTTTTGATTCTGTCTTTGATTCACTGCACTTTTAAAGGGGTCATAGAATGACATTTTTGTACAAGTTAATATGATTCTTTAGTGTCTAAATGAAATGTTTGTAATATACTTTAATTAAAAATTCTCATTAGTATTGTAAGAAAACACTCATTTTACCTGGTCAAAACCAACTCAGTTTTCAGCAAGTCATTTCAGTGTATGTGACTTTAAATGATAATGAGCTTTGCTCACCCCGCCCCCTCTGCTCTGTGGGGCGTTCGGTTCGACCCCACACAACACCACAACACACGTGGAGTGTTGCCTTGACAACATTTGAGGGTATATTTTCGAGAAATAATGGCAACGGGAGTCTCTGAGGACACATCTAAACAACCTTATCATTTTGAACCGGAGTCGGACCAGGAACAGATGACGAACCCATCGAAGTTCGAACAGGACGTTTCTGAATGGTTGGTTAACGTCAAGTCACTTTGATCTATCTTTGTACTGGCAGAGTAGTGTAGTTGCTATGTGTTTACTGATGTAACGTATACGTTAGTTCATTGACAGATTGATGTTATGTTATAAGATTTTTTTTTTACATTACTTCTTAATCAGTAACAGACACCGTTATAAACCATGTACAAAAGTAAGCTTAGTGTAGTGTTACCACGTTAACTTTATCACCCGAGTACACAGTTTGTAATAACAAACATAACGCGTTGTTCATTATAAACGTGGTATTATGAATTATATTGAGAACGTCATACACAGAAAGCATGCCGTAATGTAACTTACCCTGTAAACTTTAGCCTCATTCATCGTGAAGCGTGCAAGCGATTTGCAAAGATTAATATAAAGGTTAATAAAACACAACACCACAATCGCTTAGACGCCATTCTGCTCCAGAGTATCAACAATGGCGGACTGATGACAGCTCGCTCAGGGCGGGTCTGTGTTGAAACGCTGCTGTCAATCAACAATCGTAGGAGGGGCGTACACCGTGTAACGTCACACGGTCAGACGGCTCGATTTGAGACAGGGGAAAATATATAAGGATATTAAAAAAAAACACTGGATGTATTTTTATCATTATAGGATGGTTGTGTACAGGCACTGCCAACACACATTTCCGTATAATCAACTTGTAAAAGTGCATGTACCATTCTATGACCCCTTTAAGGAGAAAATACTTATCAATGTTGTTGACTTGAATTGGCAAATGGTTTGTCTGAATGCACTTTTTTTTTTAAAACACCACATAGACATAATATAAAAACTTGATTTTCACCACAGGGGGTCTTGAACAATATTTGACAGTAAGTTAAAGGTAGGCTAAACGTCGAGCTACATTTTTTTTTTTTTTTTTGTAAAAAAATAAATGTACAATATTTAGTTTTCTTAGCTTAGTTTCGACAACAAGTTCGGTAGGGGTTATATATTTTAATACAAGTAACTTCTTGAGAGGGGGGAACGACTAACGTACAGTTTACACTGTGATAACTAGGCTATGAACATCCAAAACCACATTTTCCCCTCACCGGTCTCACAGGGGCCTCTCTGGATGAAAATGACAGCAGGTATGCCGGTCATCTTTGCCCGTCTGTTCTCAGCTTTCAGTCGACAGATACTGGGATAAGTTCTCCCATCGCTGCCGCACACTGGCTCATGAGAGTCGCAAACGCACGTGCCGCGCTCAGAAGTGCGATGTTCACAGGTCATCCCCTGTCCGCAAAATCCATCTCCGCGCTCCCCACAGTACTCCCCCTCTCCCGCCGCACACATCGTACAGCAGCCACAGCTGTCCTTCACCACGCCGAAGTAACAAGACTCCAGAGCAGATGAGCAGCGGGACAGGTCGCACACATCCGGGCATATTGTCTGTCTTTTCCGTATAACACGCGCCTGTAACACAGAGGCCATGAGAACGCAGGCCAACAGCTTCCACATGATGAACAATAATCTCGCCAATCGATGTAAGTACAGATGGAATTTCAGTTTCAAGTCAACTTCGCTTTGACAAAATCAACAGATGTCCTCTTGCTCAACTTCACAATAAAAATGTTCACGTTTAAACTCACGAATATTTGCATATTGCTTAAATATCACATATAATGACGCTCAAGTTGCGGCTCGTTCGTAGTCTACAACTGTTTATGAAGGGACAACATGCTGGAACGCAGTTTGGGTTTGGGGTCTTCAGGATAAGAATTAAGGGAGGAGCTCAAACATTTACCTCTCTCTGTGTCTGTCAGGCCAAAATCTCATAGCAGATCACCGAGCAAGTGATAATGTTATTAATAAATGTAACCTAATAGCCTTTTGTTCTTGAGCAAAACTTCCTTTATATTACATTACATTATACTACTATATTATATTATAAATGTTGAAAACAGTTATGAAAGAAAACATGCACTTCATATTTTTGTGGACTGCTGCATTGTGCAATCTCCTTTTTTTCAGAAGACAGCAACAACATCTAACTTGTCATGTATGACTTATCATGAACAAGTTGTATAACACCATTGCATGCATTACATGCAAATGTTTCAGGCGTATATCTGTGCGTATTACATCATTCAGTGCTACCTGGAAAGTTTTTTCTTCTTGAACAACCTTTGGCAGTATTCCTGAAGAAAAGTTTGGCATGTTCACTTAACTCCTGCTGACATCTAAACAATGGCACAGTAAATGAGTGCAGAGAGATGTGTCCTACAGCAGCAACAAAATCCTGCCTCTGATCTTGTGTTTACAGCAGCATTTCACTTTGCCTCTTTCTTGCTCTGCCGGCAGGCTGTGTGAGTTGTGCTGACTCCAGATTTGATGTGGATGTTTTATACTTCAAAAGAATTTCACACATGAATACTGACAGTCTCCAGAGAAAAAGCAGTAACCTGTCCATTAACACCTCACAGATACAGGTATGATTTTACACAAATGTATTGTCCCATAGCCTAAAAATGTTCTTCCTGGGGTAACGTCTAAACTACCTATTTTTAGTCATGAATATTATCTAATATGACTAAATCGACCTGATTACATTACGTTATTCCAGCAGAAGTAATTTAAGAGTTAGAAAAGAAGTAAAAATGGCACACGTTCCTTTTTTATAGTCTATCTGCAGCTAAGACTGTAATAATGTTATAGAAAGAAACTGAACAAACAACCATTTGTGTTACCAAACTATTGGATTTGGGGCATTGCTTTTTATTAAACGTCTTGCTTATGTGCTCTGAAATTAGACATGTGCAGTGTTTTACCCCTTGTATTAGTGATACTGTACATGACAGAAGGACCTTTAAACAGGTGCAGCCTTTAAACTTTAATGACTATTATAATTTAATTGGCACCTTTTTTTAATCATATGTCAGTTGCTTTTTTCATTGTCAATAATATTGATGGACTGACTTCAGACAATAATCATAAAAATGCCAGCCAGTCTTTTTTTCTCCGCTGTATTTTAGATGAAATACTCATTCATAAGCCTGTTAGAAAGACTAGGTCAATTTTCTAACTCGAATCGGGCCAGTTTTAGAAGTCACAAACTGACTGAAATATACTTTTTCTGAGTCCGATTTCTTCATGGCTTTAGTGTGGTTTTCTTAGAACAATTAATGTGCCTAGATGGTCTGTGAACTGGATACTGTAAGTTAGCTGGGTGTCTTTGGTGTTGGTGTGCTAAAGAACTATTGACAATATTCATAGCAAAAAATACAGTTACATCAGTAAAATAAAGAGTACCCTGCTGGAAAACCAGCCTTAGATTTTTGGATAGTCTTCCTAGTCTGGTCATACTTAGAGGGGATTTGGGCACTTTTCCACTGATCAGGCTGGGAGATGAGCTTAAACTGGCCAGTCATCAAGATCAGGCTTTCTCAGCAGGGCAATCATGCTATTTTTTCCACTGTATTGTTGTTATTATTGATATTTTTGTTGTGGTTTCCTATATCCTATAATATAATTATGAAAAATGCATGAGAAGCATCAAAATCGTTGTTCATATTTGGCTTTATTAATGCACGGTGTAAGACTTTGAGGGCAATAAACACACCATCAGCAGTGTCAAAAAAAACGTCTCTTTGTGTTGCCATTGCACCAATAGGGGGCAGTGGTGATCTATACTCTCTTTTGAGATGAGCTCAATAGTAATAGAGAGACGCCCTGCTCAGAGTTTCATATCTGCATAGACCCACAGTATGTTAATAGCATGGACTGGTGCTCTGCGTTTGATTTTACCTTGTTCTTTATCACCTTGATTCAGTGGTCCTCAGAGGACCAACCTGACGCCTTAAGCATCAACGTGAACATAACGTTGACCCAATGCCTTTATTGCCATACTGGTCCCCTAAGGTATTCACATGATGCTTGTTTCATGAAATTGTAGGAAAGAAGGATATATATCCTCCTGGGACCCAGAAAAAAAAGTGTTTTGAATTTAGTATTTTTTCATGTCATTACATTGTTTAGAGCATAAGAAACAAATGGAAAAAACATTTTTGAAAAATGATATTTTATTCATGTTATGATATGTCCTCTGGAGTTGACACCAGGACTCAGTTGTTAAAAAAATTAAACGACATGAAATTACATGTATAGGCAAAAACAATGGGATTTATTTTTAATTCACCAATACATTTTGTAGGTTTCAGGATTTTTTTTAAACAAACTTTGTTTAAAGATGATTCTGAACTATGTTATGAAAGATATAATGAAATGCATTGATATTAAAAAATATTATCATATTTCCATAAGAGTGCTAAACATTAATGTCAGCCATTTTCAAAGACCAAGAAGAAGTTGTTGTCCTGATGAAACCTCCAAACATTTGGTATCTCTGCAAAGCCCTGAATGTGTTCTTTACAGGACATCCAGACTGTGACATGTGACATGTTATGATGTCAGAGAAATTCCCTAAAATATAATGTCCACTGCAGTGGACAAAAGTCTATTCAGTTGTGGAACACAAGGAGAACACTTTCGTGCACCTTGCATCAGCTGTCAAGAGAGACATGATGAGAAACAAGCTGAGTCATGTACTTTACTAACAGTGCTGATTCAATCTATATGTCATACATTCTGATGGTCCAAGAGAAAAAGAGCTTTATTTCTAAAGGGCACTCCCTGATTATTTGGGAAATTACATAGCCTAATAGAAATTGGGGGGTTCGGATGAAATAACATGCACTTTTCAAGTGGATCTGAATATTATTTTATTCTCATTTATAGGGCATTGTAAGGTTGGAGAGATCATTGACTGTATGAGATCTAATTGCATGTTTGGTTGTAATGGCTTAATCTTTTCCCTAGCTGGTTAGCAGTTAACAGTGATCTTAAGCTGTATAGTTGCGTGACAACATTCAAAATGCTCTTGAAAAAACACGGGTGTCCCAATTTCCCTGTGCAATATCAATGAATTTTGAACCTATGAATTAGCCACAAAGGCTAGTCTTTGTGAAAAAAACATCAGCCTCAGCGATTTAACCAAGGATGACATTCAGCTTTAAGGAGATTAATTAAAACTCTATAAAATGCTTTATCATTTTTTAATGCTTTGTAAAGAAGTGCAGCTCTGTCTAATTGCTGTTATTTCCTTGTGTAAATAATGAATATGGATGAGGATATAAGCAGGACTCAAGACTAAGGGTAAAAGTTGTAACATATATGAGAGCATGACTTGAGAGCATGAGTTTTAGAGATTTGCCAGCATATGTCCTTGTGTGTTTGATGGATTTGAAAGATATTCTTCTGTTGTCTGCTCTTTTTTCAATGCAGTGGTTTCCCAGACCTTTGGATAGGATCTGTCAAATGTTTATAATTTGAAAATTAGCTATTTAACCCTCTGGTCCTCTTCGTTTAGGGGTCACACTTGTCTCCTTTGCAGTCAAAAGTGACCGAAGCCTTAAAATGTCACTTTTTTTTCCAAGGAAAACCAATGTAATATATTTCTGTTCAATAATATTTTTTGATTATTATTTAAAATTTTGAAGGGATTCTATGGTACTATGCAATAATAATACAATTTTAATGAGCAATTTTTTCCATTAGAATTAATATTTAATTTGTCATTTTTAAAATTTTTTCCCCAAAAATGCAACATTTCACATTACAATAGAGTGCAGGCCTTTAAAATAATTTTTTTGAAGTGAGAATAGCGCCTTCTGGAGCTGTTAAAAAAATAAAAACATGTGTAATGTCATGTAACCATCTGTAGGCTATAGCTTTTTTTTTTTTCAATAAATGCAGTCTTGCCTGTTAATTTCTGTCTGTCTCTCTCTCTCTCTCTCTCTCTCTCTCTCTCTCTCTCTGTGTGTGTGTGCATTTGAGCGAGAGAGTCACTTTTGTATTTTTTTTTCATGTATTGATTTTATTTAGCATATTCTCAAAATTTGCTGTTGCAGTCTTACCTGTTAATTTCTATGTGTGTGTGTGTGTGTGTGTGTGTGTGTGTGTGTTTGTGTGCGTGGGTGTGTGTGTGTGGGAGTGTGGGTGTCTAATAGGCATGTGCCGTTATCAAATTTTCATGTTGCGGTTCATTGCTGAAGCTTTTATCACGGTATGCGGTATTATCACGATATTGAAATTCATTGCAAAAAAAGTGTTGTCAACTTTCTTATAACAAAAAGAACCAAACATTTAAATTGAGCGTCAGCGTCAGTTCTGGCAGACCAAGTAGTCAAGACGCTGCTAACGTGATTGACAACACCACTGTCTCATCAGCTGATTTGCATCAGCTGTTTCAACTCCCCTCGCTGCTAATGGCTACGCTAAAAACAGGGCGCCTATTTAAAGCAGATTCAGTTCGTTCTTACTACTTGCTGCTCGCTGCTTTGCAACCCACCACCTCCCCACCTCCTCCTGTCGTGTATAACGTGGCATTTACTTTGTCATCGTTGCTGCTCTGTTCTTTGGGGGAATAGTTAAGCTCTCCCAGTCCTAAACTGTGTGAGCGTTTCCTAATGCTGCTGCTGTCCTCTGACTCTCTGCTATTTCATGGTGCTCATGAGCCATGCCGCCAAAAACAAAATTTAATTCAGAATTCATCAACTGATTGCAATTCAATAATTTTTTTTAATTTTTATTGTCATGTGTTCTTGACTTGATGGATCTGACAGAAATACAATAAAGCAAAACACAAAAGTGTATAAAGTAAACAAATATTTAATAATATTTAATAATAATTTTAATAATAATTTAATAATAATTTTAAAATATTTAAAAATTAAAATGCTAAAGAATTATAAAGAACAATAGGTAACACTTTACAATAAAGTCTCACTAGTTAATGCATTAACATTAACAAAGAGCGAACAGCTACATTTTTTACAGTTATTATTCTTTGATAATGTTAGTTAAAAAAAAGCAACTGTTAGTGTTAGCCCAGGTCCATTAAATAATACAGTTACAACTTTTGATTTTAATAATGTGTTATTATTTTGCTGAAATTTACATTTAACTAAGGTTAATAAATGCTTTAGAAGTATTTTTCATTGTCAGTTTGTTAATGAATGAACTAATCTTAAATAATAGAGCCTTTTAAGTGTGAACAACAATCAGAACATATTCAAACAATATCTAGGGCATGTAATTTAGTCTAGATTAAAATATAAAATGTTTAAGTTTGAAAATGAATAGCCTTAAGTCGTTAAGTATTAAGTATTGGGTTATGTGATGAGCACCGTATTGTTTTGTTTACGAGGGTTACCGGGGAAACGACTGCATTTCTGCTGTTCCATCAACGCCCTCTGCTGTCAGAGAGTGAATGCACGTCCCCTTCACTCGTTCCGCCATGTGCTCGGCTCATGCACGGTTTGTTTACATCAGTGCGTCTTTCTCTTGGACGTGTTGTTCATTTTAAACGGTTGATGGGTAAAGTATTCTTAAAATGCATTCTAAAAATCTTAATAATTCGTAAAAATTATTATTCACTGTATTTTTAAGTGCCCACAATAACAATATTGTGCATGTTCATTATTGCGGTATATCGTATTACCGTATACCGGCACATGTCTAGTGTCTAATTTGCACTCTTGACATTTTAGAGTGTTACCCCTTCATTGCTGTGCACTTTTTTTCTGCACAGTGGCTGATTTGTAGTTTGTACCACCAAAAGTTTCTCTGAGTTTTCGTATTTTTGCGTATTTCCTATTCATTTCCTATGCTTGTTGACTTGTTGACTTGTTGCTTTTTTGACCGTGAAGGAGACAAGTGTGACTATTTTTTTTACGACCTTTTAACATATCCGAATCATCTCCTTGATTTTTTTTGTGTGTGTTCACATAGCTAATGCAACAAAAGTCACCAAGTGTCATTCCATTCTGATAAGGCAAAAAAATTATACATTTCAAAACGTAAAAGTTTTCGGTCATTTTTGACCGAAGAGGACCAGAGGGTTAAAGGTCCCATGGCATGAAATTTTCATTTTATGAGGTTTTTCAACATTAATATGAGTTCCCCTAGCCTGAATATTGTCCCCAAGTGGATATAAATGTTGATCGGTGTAAACCCGAGTTCTGGCGGTCTCTCTCTGCCTTTGAGAAAATGACAGGCCAGACGAGCCAATCCTGAAGTCTCCTGGTTTGACGTCCAAGCAGGAACGGTTACCTCCCTTTCCTCCGCCCAGAGAATCTGGCACACCCATGCAAACACTCGAGAGTTCCCCTTCAAGGGAACTCGAGCTGCGTCACCGCTTTGGGAACGCCTCTGCGTGATTGCGTCGTGAAGCACGTATGTCATCAGTCCAATAGAGAGACGGAACGTCATAGGCGGGTGACGTCATAGACCCGGAAGCTATAAAGCACACCGGCAAACACACGCCGTTAGCTTCTGTTGCCTTCAACAAGCGCTCTGTGTAAAATCTGTCCAAAGTGTCTTTGTGTTGTGTCTGAGTTCAGACTGTTTTGTTTCGTTTGCACTCTCACCACATTGATCAAGAAAAAATAAAAAATAAATATGACGAGCGAACAGCGTTACAGACAGTGTGTTCCTCCCTGCTCACGCTACATCACGAGCGGGGATACACACTTGATGTGCGTTGTTTGTTTGGGAGAGCAGCACGCGCAGTCGGCACTCGAGGGTGCCGGCTGCGAGCATTGTGAGGCTCTGCCTCTTCGCGTGCTGCGATCCCGCCGGGCGCTCTTCGAGGAGGGCGTCCCGGTTAGCGCTCCCCACGGCACGGGTCCCGCTGCTGCTGAGGCTCAGCGGCGACTCATGTCGTGGGGTTCGCCAAAGGATCTGACGGAGGGGATGGAGACGGGCCCCGCCCTATCTCTTCCTTCACCCGCCAGATCCAGCTCTGCCTCTCTGGGATCGGGAGCCCGCTCTGCGGCTTCTCCCGCCCGGGGAGCGGCCGCGATACTGCAGCTATCTTCCTCCGAGGAGGTTGATGTCTGTAGCATTGATGCAGGGGGTGGAGACTCGTCACTTCATTCCCCTGCAAGTGAGGAGCTCATGGAGGTGCTGAGCAGAGCGGTGGCCAGACTACACATTGACTGGCCACATGAACATCATGAGCGAGCTGCCGTAAAAAGCAGACTCGACGAGCGCTTTCTCCCCGCGCGCTCTGTTCAGCCTCCTCGAAGGAGTCTGCCGTTTTTCCCGGACCTCCACACCGAGGTGTCGAGGTCTTGGAAGCGGCCCGTGTCTGCACGCATTTTCACCCCGCAAACGTCTGTTTATAGCAATATCGCGGGGTGTAAAAGACACGGTTATGGTCAGCTGCCTCGGGTTGAACAGACGCTTGCGAGCCATCCGTCACCCGAGTCTGCGTCGACCGTAAAGGCTCCGACTTTGCCCACAAAACCTCTTAAAGTGACATCATCTTTTGTGGGCAAAGCATACTCGGCAGCAGGTCAAGCCGCCGCGTGTCTGCACACGATGTCTATTGTGCAGGCATATCAGGCTGATCTGCTGAGGGACCTGGGGGAAAGCCACGAGATCGGAGTCGATACTATTAATGAACTTCGATCGACTGCCGATCTCGCTCTCCGTGCCACCAAGGAGACGGCCCGATGCGTCGGCCGTTCTATGGCAGCCCTAGTGGCCATGGAGAGGCATTTATGGCTGAATCTTACGGACATTAAGGAAAGGGACAAGAGCTTTTTGCTTGATGCGCCGCTGTCTCCGGAGGGCCTGTTCGGTGACGCTGTCACCACGGTTACCGACAGGTTCCTGGAGGCGAAAAAACAGGCAGCGGCGCTCAAGCAGTTCCTTCCCCGTAAGCCCCAGGTCTCGTCTGCTGCTGGGCGGGAGCAGCAGACGCCGAGTACGAGCTCCTCGCACAGGGCGCAGCAAAGAGTGAGAGTTGCCACTCGTACACCCCCGCAGAAAGGGTCGTCGGGTGCGCGGCGCTCACAGGCGCAGCCTTCTAACCCCAGGGCTGATCTGAGGACAGTCATTGTGGCGAGGAAGGCTGCGTCAAAGAAGTCCTGACGCCTCTGGGCCCAGGACAGTGAGGGTGATCCCCTCCGCGGGCGCACGGTGCTTACCGCTGTACACGGTACCCGTGCATCCGCGGTACCCTCACGGGGTCAGTCCGCCAACCCCGCCCGAGTGACGGGGCGCGGAGGAGCCCCGCGGGTCATTCGAGGATGGCCCGCACCCTCTTCGGAGGGAAATTATGCCGTCGAGTCAGTCGTTCCCTGCCGGTTCGCCGCTTCAGGGCGCTGCACTCGCGGTGCAGAGTACATCAGAGACCAGCCTCGAGAGGCTGGTTCCCTTAGTAGATTTTGTGTCAGAGTGGGAAAATCTGCCTCACATATCTCGTTGGGTCCTGCAATGTGTAAAGTTGGGGTACGCGATTCAGTTCAGATGCCGTCCCCCCAGCTTCAACGGGGTCCTCGCGGTGCAGGCTCTGGTGATGACTCAAGAAGTACAGACTCTGCTGCAAAAGGGGGCTATAGAGAGGGTCCCCCCCCCGGACAGGGAGTCAGGCTTTTACAGCCGGTACTTCATAGTGCCAAAGAAGGATGGTGGGCTGCGCCCCATCTTGGATCTTCGCGTCCTGAACCGAGCCGTGGCAAAGCTCAAGTTCAGGATGCTGACACTCAAACAGATCGTGTCTCAGATCAGGTCCGAGGACTGGTTTGTCACGATAGATCTCAAAGATGCATATTTCCATGTCTCCATCCTTCCGCAGCACAGGAAGTTCCTGAGGTTCGCTTTCAGGGGAGAAGCGTACCAATATCGAGTGCTTCCTTTCGGTTTAGCCCTTTCACCCCGCACGTTCACGAAGTGTGTGGACGCTGCTCTGGTCCCCTTGCGTTTGCAGGGGATCCGCATTCTCAATTACATCGACGACTGGCTGATACTAGCACAGTCAGCGCGTCTCGCGGTTCAGCATCGAGATGTTGTTCTCGCGCATATGAGGAGGTTGGGGCTGAGGCTCAACTCCAAGAAGAGTGTTCTCTCTCCTGTGCAGAAGATCACTTATCTCGGGGTGAGTTGGGATTCGGTCGCTATGCAGGCTCGTCTGTCGGAGCCTCGCGTGGGGTCGATCCTCTCAGCCGTGAAAGGGGTGAAGCTAGACCAGCCGCTCACTGTAAAGCAGTTTCAGAGACTGTTGGGTCTGATGGCAGCCGCGTCCAACGTTATTCCTTCGGGCCTGCTGTTCATGAGGCCGCTACAGTGGTGGCTCAAGACCAGGGGTTTTTCCCCGAGGGGGAACCCCTTTCGCGTAATCAAGGCAACGCGGCGGTGTCTCCGCACCTTGGTTATGTGGAAGGACCCCAGGTTCCTGACCCAGGGCCCGTCGCTGGGGGCACCGTGTCAGCGTACTTCTCTGACCACGGATGCCTCCCTGACGGGCTGGGGGGCGACCATGAGTGGTCGCTCGGCCCAGGGTCTGTGGCAGGAGCACCAGCGTTCGTGGCATATAAATTGCCTGGAAATGTTGGTGGTGTTTCAGGCTCTGAAGCACTTCCTGCCGCATCTCAGGGGCGTTCATGTGCTTGTACGCACAGACAGCACATCGGTGGTCTCCTACATCAACCATCAGGGGGGTTTGAGGTCCCGTCGCTTATACAAGCTGGCGCGCCTTATCCTCCTCTGGGCTCAGGGGAAATTGCTGTCAGTCAAGGCTATGTACATTCCTGGGCGGTTGAACGTCGAAGCAGATATCCTGTCGAGGCAGGGGCCAAGGCCCGGGGAGTGGAGACTCCACACCGATGTGGTGGAGCTCCTTTGGGAGAAGTTCGGCAGGGCCCAAGTGGACCGGTTCGCCACTCACGAGAACTCTCATTGTCATCTGTGGTTCTCCCTGTCGCCTCCAGCTCCTCTCGGACTGGATGCGATGGTACAGGAGTGGCCGAGGCTGCGCCTGTACGCTTTCCCCCCGATCGCTCTGCTTCCGGGAGTTCTAGAGAGAGTGCGCCGGGACGGGGCCCGTCTCCTGCTAGTAGCCCCGTTCTGGCCGGGCCGGGTATGGTTCTCGGATCTGGTGTCTCTTCTCGACGGCTCTCCCCTGTAGATCCCGTTCAGGAGGGACCTTCTCTCTCAGGCGGGCGGAGTTTTTGTTCACCCCCGCCCGGAGTTGTGGAAACTGTGGGCTTGGCCTCTGAGGGGGCCCAGCTCATAAGTTCCGGTCTCTCAACTGAGGTTGTTGAGACCATTCTACACTCCAGAGCTCCTTCTACGAGGAAACTGTACTACCTAAAGTGGAGACTCTTCACCTTATGGTGTCGAGATCACCTGCGGGATCCAGTTAACTGCCCTGCGAGCGTGGTGCTGGAGTTCCTGCAGGAGAGATTCTCTGCTGGGTTAGCCCCCTCCACACTAAAGGTGTACGTGGTGGCCATAGCTGCTTACCACACTCCTTTGAGTGGAGTTTCATTAGGGCGACACCCTCTAGTAACTCGTTTCCTCCGTGGAACCTTGAGGCTGAGACCTGTGACACGCACCAGGGTGCCGGCCTGGGACTTATCCATCGTCCTTCAAGGCCTTTCCGAGGCTCCCTTCGAGCCGCTCGAGGAAGTTTCTGAAAAGTTTCTCACTTTAAAAACTATTTTTCTTCTTGCTATTTCTTCTCTTAAAAGAATTGGGGACTTGCAAGCCCTCTCTGTCGCACCCTCGTGCTTGGAGTTTGCCCCGGGTATGGCTAAGGCCTTTCTCTCTCCGAGGCTCGGGTATATTCCTAAGGTCCTCACTAATCCTGTGAGACCTATTGTGCTCCAGGCCTTCTGTCCTCCTCCCTTTGTGACGTCAGACCAGGAAAAGTTAAATCTGCTTTGTCCAGTTCGCGCTTTAGACGCCTATGTCCACAGAGCTGCCCTGTGGAGGAAAACTGATCAGTTATTTGTTTGCTACAGACCTCCATCCCGTGGGGGTCCGGTGTCAAAGCAGAGGATGAGCAAGTGGGTAGTCGAGGCTATCTCACTGGCTTATGTGGCGGCCGGACAGCCCTCTCCTTTGGCTGTTCGGTCCCACTCCACTAGGAGTATGGCTGCTTCTCAAGCTCTCTTGGCAGGGGCCTCCCTGCAGGAAGTGTGTGATGCGGCGGGGTGGTCATCGCCGCATACTTTTGTCAGGTTCTATGAACTAGATATTTCTGCTACTCCGGGGTCTCGGGTGCTCGCCTCGTAGCCGTTACAGGCGGGCATCCAGACTCGCATGGGGACGTGGGTATTCTCGTTCCCAAAGCGGTGACGCAGCTCGAGTTCCCTTGAAGGGGAACGTCTCGGTTACGACTGTAACCTTAGTTCCCTGATAGGGAACGAGACGCTGCGTCACCCGGCCATACTCCTCGCATGCCCGCAAGCGCCTTGTTTCAGGCCTTCTTCAGAAGCTAACGGCGTGTGTTTGCCGGTGTGCTTTATAGCTTCCGGGTCTATGACGTCACCCGCCTATGACGTTCCGTCTCTCTATTGGACTGATGACATACGTGCTTCACGACGCAATCACGCAGAGGCGTTCCCAAAGCGGTGACGCAGCGTCTCGTTCCCTATCAGGGAACTAAGGTTACAGTCGTAACCGAGACGATCATGGGTTGTGAATGAGTGAATAATGGCAGTTTCTCAGTGTTTGGATGTACAAATGAAAACAGAAGTCTTTTTTCAGTTCCTTCTGATCTGTGATCAGTGATTTCTGATGTGTAGCTAATTATTTATTATTCGTGCACACAATGCGGCTTCTCTCTCTCCAGACAGAACGGTGTTTTCGTGTTTTCTATCTTGTGAGTCAGTGTTTTTGTACGTCCTCGTTGCGTCTATCGGTTCTAAAATGTGCATACAGTCATTAGTTTCTGCTCAACATCGGCCTCACACACGCCGAAGCTCGGGCTGCAATGGCCGGTGGCCTTCAACATCCCCGACCCCCAGTACTGCATCTAGCCCACAGCGGAGGCACCAAACGCGGCATGAGATTCTGCAGAAGGGGGTAAGCGTGAGCATATTCGGGCTAGCCAGCCTAGCCCCACAATAAACTGGATTACATTCGATTACTGCTGTTGTGTCTTTGTTTGCGCTGTGTACTCAACGCGTGTCACTGACGCTTTTATTTTATTTTAAAAATAATGCTATTATCAACACTTACTTTTAACTCGTTCATCTCGACAGCTGTAATGGTACTTTGCATGTGTTACAAAGATGGTAATAATGATGAAGACGGACTCGGTGTGACTGGGACTCGTGTTTATTCAGAACTCTCAGATACAAACACAATAAACTCGCGCTGACTGACAGCGCTCTCATAACTCAGTAGTTACTATAAATAACTTTGTTAGCAATCGCTGAGCTCAGTCTCTGGTACATTAGTGATGTCCGGTTCGCGAACGATCTTTCTTTTGAACCAGTTCTTTTTAGTGAACTGAATCAGTTCACCAAATCGGACTGAATCGTTCTAAACGGTTCGCGTCTCCAGTCAGCGCTGATCCATAATTTACTAAAGTTACTAACTTTCTGACATGAGTGACAGTCCCTCCGACTAGAAATATACTAATAACCTGAAGTATATGCTGTAACTACAACAGTTCAGACATGCTGAGAACTGATGTGAAGTGAACTCAGGTCCATCCGTCTCTCTGGCAGCAGCTCGTGCCTGCTCGTGCCTCGTAGACCTCGTTAAACCACGCCCCCTCCGCTCATTTAAAATGCAAAGATGTCAGCCAATCACAACAGTGGGCGTTTTTACTGAAGTCTCACAGCAGACACGCCTCTTGAAGCAGGGCCTTCAGCCACAGGGCAAACAGCAGTATAGAAAAAATGTCTTTTATTTCTAAATTATGACATTTTATGATGTAAAAGTCATACTAACAATATAAGTACACCTCAGGAAACATTATAAAATAATAGAAAAATGCCATGCCATGGGACCTTTAAAGGGTTTCTTAGTCTATAATGTCCATGTCTTTATCTTTTTACTGGCCTTTATTGAAATGTATCTTATTACATTACTTAAAATCGTTGCAATATGATTCCTATGTAAGAATGGATTTCACAAGACTGAACTCAAGAAATCTAACCTGCAATAAAACAATAAAACTTCACTCATTTGAAAAGGAGATCTCCAAGAAAACACAAGACCCCACCTGGCCCAATCTTATCTCTTCCCCCACCTGCCGAGTTCCTGACCCCTCTCACCCTCTCCTTCCCCTCAGGGCCCAGACAATCATGCAAATCTCACAGACACTGCCACAAGCTGTTTACTTGTGGTCAAAATAAATACTTTTGGTGCGATTGGTAATGGAGTTTCGTTCCCACATCAGTAGAACAGGTCAGAATGGTGTGGGAGATGCCTCAATAAAGATCTTTTGATAACCATTTGCTGTCATTCCCCAAAGATAGGCGTGACCATTTGGGCACGAGAAAAGGTTCAATAAAAAGTAAATAAATATTTGGGTGCTAAATGTTTATTGTTCTTTTGTCCTATTTGAGTATTTAAAGGGAATTGGCAAACCATTCAAGGAAGCATCTGTAATCAGAACTTCCTACACTTTTGGAGTGTGTCTCTATTGCTAGGTATGAAGACTCTTTAAAACAATTTTCATATTATTTATGTAATTGTGTTTTATATTTTATGCTGATCAGTTGTGTACCATGGATTCTTGTTTGATTCTTTTTATTTTGATGTTCTGCCTGGCTGAAATAAATGTTAATCTTGATTTATTCTGTATCTTTCTGAAATCATTATTTTAGTAGTGACCAATGCGGAGTAAGTAGGCGTCTCCTCAAATCATCCTGCCAGGGTAGTTCATACCGAGGACCCAATTAATGGAGCATGGAGCACATAATTCGGGGCAATCCGATTTCTGACTATCACTGTTATTAACCGGTTGCAGCTTTCGACTATTACACTTGTTGTGCGTAAGCATGTGCGACCTGACAAGGTAAAATAGTTGCTCTGCCTCCTCTGTAATATCAGAACTGGCTAATTTGTGCCCGTGAGCTAATGTAATTTCGCGAACATTAAGTCTCTCTGCGGCACCGGGTCCCATGGTGGAACTAATATTTAAAAATAAGAGATACTATCAAAAATCAACGATCTAAAAGAAATCACAACTAATCTTATGATCAGCTGTTAAGTTACAAATGTAACAAATTAAACAAAGTCACATACAATTGGAATCAGATTAAATTATTCATGGAGTCAGATGAAAAATTGGATCCTTGCATTTTAATAAATTAAAGTGATTTTTCCAGAAGCGGCAGAAAAGACAAACACACTGAATTCCTTCAACCATGCTGCTGGATTCCGTCGTTGGGCCAAGTGGGTGGAGCTTACACCTATGTATGCCTTTTCAATAAAAAGTAAATTATTAATATGAATATTATTAATGATTATACAAATTTTTAAATAATAAAATAAATTAAAGTAAAATAATATTACCCCAGTGTGTTCAAGCATGACAGGTATGTGTGGACAGTTGAGCTCTGGCTCTTGTTAGATAAAGAAATGTCCACCCTACTCTCATTTGAAACAAATCACCATTCCCACAAAGACTCTTTTCATTGATGAATTTCATTGCTCTTAGTAACAGCTTCCAAGTTTCAACACATTTATAATTCAGCTCTAACAATTCTGACCTTGTGGTTCACCTTCCTTGCAGTGATGAAACAAGACAACAATAGGCCTAGAACAGGAAGGGTATCGTACTAATGGATGAGCACACTCGCAGGAATTATATTTGGTTTCAGCGTGGCTGTGCTAATATGCGAGCGGCGACAGTCACTTGCGCTCATTCTTCAGACTGATTGCTGGCGTGTCAGTGGAAACAGAGGTGGGGGAGCAAAGATGACACTTTCATATAGCGCTGACAGATGGGAAGTGATTTGGAGTTGGTGGCTCACTCAGGATAGGTTAATTAGACTGATAAGCAAAAATGTGTTCGGTTTGGCACGGTGACTCTGATAGTTTAATACAACCATCTTACAGTTGTCAAATGTTTTTCTCTGTGCCTTGGAATTTTGGCTGATTTTTTCCCCTCTAAATTTCTTATGGCATTCAATCAACGTGTAGGCCTACTGAATTGGACCATCCAGGCAACTAAATGGTGATTTGCAGAATGTGAATGTGCAGGATTCTTATTGAAGGCTGTTTCTGTTGATTAAAATGAACAGATTTCATACCCAGACTTTGTCTTAAAATACTTAAAATATGAATTAGTACACGTTTAAAGCTATGATCAATGATTTAACTAATCATAAACCCTTTTAATATACAGTACATTACCATTCAAAAGTTTGAGGTTGGTAAGATTTGTCGAATGTTTTAAGGCCGCATTTATTTGATTATATTACATTTGATTTATTTTAACATATTTAAATATTTATTTATCTATTATTATTATCAATGTTGAAAACAGCTGTGCTGCTTAAATTTTTTTTCTGTAACATTATAAATGTCTTTACTGTCATTTTTGATCAATTTAATTAGTAAGAGCCATTAGTAAGGACTATCGCTTGTCTTCTTTAACTGTAATTGCATATTGATCTCATTTTTATTTTACAGTGATGAAGACATTAATCGGATGTAAATGGCTTTAGTGACTGTCATATCATAGAGTGTTTGTTTTTCTATAAGATGTGTCTATGATGTTGCAATAAAAACATAGGATGGTGCACAGAATACTAGTTATTGTCTGGTGTGTTTAGGCTTCAATATTTCATGAAGTGAAGGGTGCAAATGTCCAAAGTAAGATCTCGCTCTCTGGTATGCCATAGATGAATGGGGAAAAAAACTTGAAGAGGAATTTTTCTGACTGTGGTTTTGCCTTGAACATTTTAAATGTTTGGTCCACAGGGATTTAACAAGGCATTTAAACTAGCTGCATATTTTTGCCCTTTTGTGCATATTCACCTCTGATGTGCTGAATATTTTCTGATGAATAAAAGAGTGAAGAACGGTAAGGAAAAAAACAGAACATAATGTCAAAGGTTTTATTTTTGTGTGTTATAAATCATAGAGATTTACATGTTCTTTGGTACTAAGGCACCTTTTGAAGCTTTTAAGTTTCATGTTGAGATCATGTTGAGATCATGTTAGAAAAGTTTTTCTTGAATGTGCTTAGAAAAGTTGCTCCTGTCAGTGTTGTTCAGAACGAATGAGACAAAGATAAAACTGACGGCCACAGTGGCATCATGTTTAACAACAAGAACAAAAAACTCTTTGACCAAACAACCTCTGCCCTTTATTGAAGCTTTAGTCCATCAGAAATTCCACATTGTACAAGAGTGTTAGAGGCAGTCTGAAAAAAAAAAGACCTTGCAACAAGAATAAACTAAATTGCTGTAAATGAAACATGCTGTACCGGCGAACAAGCTCTCAAAAATCACACTTATACAGTAGAAGAGTTCTGTGAATCAGAGTGGCCAGAAATGTCTCCAGTTCGGTTAAGGAGACAATTAGAACAGAGCCATATCGGTTGAGGTTGACAATTATATGCAATGCCAACAAGATTATTTTTCACCAAATTGATGGTGTAGTGTGTACTTATTTTTCCCCCAGGTAATTGCTTATAGTTAGTATTTTAGTTAGGCACGTTAGTATTTTCACCCTATTTATATCATTTGCTGTAGTGTGTCAGTAGGAAATATCAGTTTACATTTCCAAACATTCCTTTTGCCAGTAATTGTAGTAGTCTAGTGAGATATTTGTATGCACAAGGAGTCTGACAACAAGGCCCTATCATATACCCGGTGCAATGCGGCCCCTGGCGCGACGCAAGTTATCATTTTAACGTCCAGCGCCACGTTTAAATGGCAAATGCATTTGCAACCATTTGTGTGCCCATGGGCGTGCTTGTCTGAAAAGGAGGTGTGTTCAGGCGCATTGCTACTTTGAGGCAACTGAAACCTGGTCTAAAGTCAATAGCGCAGTATTTTTTGTGTTATTTAAAGGGTGCGTTAGTATTATGCGCCTATAGGCGGGGACACAATGCAAGTAGGCTGCACTCTGGGGGCACGCAGCTGCACACAAACATTTTTAAACATTAAAAATAAAAGGATTCCAATGTAGAAGATTATTACTGTGTACATTGTACATAGTCATTGCATTGCATGTTTCAGAATGACCTTGCAGTAATGACGAATGAAAGTGGCTACTTATTTAACCAATCGTGCAATACACACGCCAATCATTTTTCAGGTCGTTAAACTAGCAAAAGTGGATTCGGACACGCCCTAAGGCTCAATTTAAACTGCATGGTTCAAGTGACCCTATTCCGATTTTCCCTCTCATGTGGCACAAGATCGGATATGACATGTGAACGTGTAAACAGGAAAAAAACGGATGAATTCCGATATCCCCAGATCGGATGCAGGCCTTACTCAAATGGGGTAATAAATCAGATATGATTCGGAAACATGCATTCGCGTATGCCATGTAATCTGTCAAATCGGATATTCCCCAGTAAATGCGAGTCGTACGCAATTGAAAAAGGGACGGAGGCGGATGACGGCAACTCAGGTGGACACGAATTGCGATCAAGAGCTCTCCTCTTTTTTTTCGCCTTACAAGAGCAATGTTTTGCTGACCTTTAAAGATAGTGCGGAAAGCAAAACATTGAATAATCATTTCATCTGCATCCATTGCATATCATGCCTCTTTACTTCCTTTTCCGGGTCAGAACGTCTTGGGCTGTTTCGCCAGTGTATAGTGTAAATGCAGTTATCGGATACTGGTCGCTTTTAAAAGATGATGTAAGCAGGTCATCAAAAAAATCGGATATAGTCCCCAAATCGTAATTGTGCATCAAGACCTGCAGTGTAAATGCGGCCTAAGTGCATATGTGCCATGTGCTTCAGACTATGCGCTCAGAACTTTAAAATAGGGCCCCTGATCTCACCATCATCGAGATTACATGAAGAAACAGAAAAAAAACTGAAACAGACTAAATCCATAAGAATTGTGTCAATGTATCCAAGACGCTTGAAGAAACCTCTCCATGTGGAGCATATCAGCTGTTGTCCGACTCCTTGTGTATACAGAAATCTCACTGGATTATTACAATTAATGGCAAAATTAATGTTGGCAAATGTAAACTGATTTTTCCTGCTGACACACTACAGCAAAATATATAAATAACTGGCTTAAAACCATTTTTTGGGGGGCTAATGTGCCCAAGACTTTTGCACAGTACTGTATATGTCAGGCATATAATGATTTTCATAGTGCTATCCTCCGATAAAGACTGACTGTTCTTTTATTTGTGTCCAGCTGTTTCCAAGAATCCCTCTACTGAACTCAATCAATGGAACATCGGAAGACAGCTGGGCACTTAAAGAACCCTGCCACATTTACCATTGACCTTCCGTTCTTCTTTTGCTCTTCTCCACTCGCTGCACTTGAGGAAGAATTTAACAGCGTGTGGTAGTAATAAGGCCTTATGTTCAAATATGTTCTGTGAAGGTGACACATTTTTCTTGGAGCTTCAGGCCACATCCACACAAACCCAGAGCTTTTCCCGATCCAATCTTTTTTTCCCTAGTCTCAATAAATATTTGCGTACACACGAAACCACTGAACCCGACTTTAAACAATGTAGTATACATGCCAGACCAGTATTTGGCGCTGTAAATCTGCCACAGAAATGCACTAAAAACGGAGAAGAAGACTTGGAGCATGCGCGATACGTGGTGTGATGACATCACCGTTTCACAAAATAGCAAGGGTGTCGGTTTCAGATTTATCCACTCTAGGACCCGGTTTCAAAAAATACCGGTTTCAGGCTCCCAAAACGTTGGATCCTTCTGGACAAAACTCTGATACGAGATAATTTTTTTTTGCGCACAAAAACTATTCTCGTCACTTCATAAAGTTATTGTAGAACCACTGTAGTGAGATGGACTTTGTAACGACGTCTTTAGTGCGTTTTATGGGTCGTGAGAGTGTACAGTGCATTGTGCCAATGGAGGCCTTTCTGAGCCATCGGATTTCAACTAAAATATCTTAATTTGTGTTCCGAAGATGAACGGTGGTCTTACGGGTGTCCAACGACATGAGGGTAAGTAATTAATGACAGAATTTTCATTTTTGGGTGAACTGTAAATTAGGAGCTTGATAATACTAATATATAGCCTATTTTTAAAGCAACTCAACATATTTTCTTCCTTGATCAACCACAAAACAAACAGCACAGCTTCATCTTTCTGTCTTTTAATATTTAACAGCTGCCCAGGGCGCTGGGTTTGTTTGGACATAATAAATACCATGTTTGTCTAAAAAAATGGTGCGCCATTCAATTCCCTGGAACTTTCCATCAAAATGTAATCCCTGCCGTCTTAAAGGTTTATTCTTTTGTAATCAAAATGTTCCTGATTTAATGTAGCCTGGCCACCCCTGAGTTCTTCCACAGATTCTTGATGCAGCAAATGATATCGAGCACAAATCAGACCTGTATGAGGATCAATAGAATTTCCAAGTGAATCACACTGAATATATTTCTCGCTACAATAAGACGGTGTCCGCAACTAATGAGGAAGACTTAAAGGATCTTGTGCGAATGTTCAGATTTCCGTCTGCCTTGTCATATATAGCCTGAGGTGACGTGGCAGCATTTCTCCATTTACCACCAGAACCATCTTGATGTACCACACTTTGTAAATTACATGTCACATGGTAGTTTTTCAGCGACTTCACTGCTGATTTCCTATCCTCAGGAGGCCACTAAATAGCTCAATGTTCGATTTGTACATTTCCATAAACATGCAATTGCGCACAAGTTTCAAAGTGACACGGTTTGAATTAGAGTTGTTTTCCCCCATAATGTCCTTCATGGATGATAGATGCTGTATGAAGGGAAAAAGTGTCAGTATAGCCCAAAGGATGTACTCTGTTAAAATTGTTGTATAAATAATGCATTTTTATTTTTATAAAAGTATATACTTTGCATTTGAAAAAAACCCAAACATGTTTCCTCTAATTCATATATGTTAATTCAGTTACCATGTTACCAGGGAAACCTTAGAAATTTTAACTCACCATGTCACCATTTTTGTGCGACTTTCGTCGTTTCTGTTTTAACTTTTTTAATTAGCCTCATCTGATTCTGTATTATAAGCCTATTTTCATCACTTTCGGTGACTAATCTTTCTTTGTGTCCTCAGAATGCTTTTCATCTAAGGAAAATGTACTTCTTTGTACAGTTTGAGTTTGTACTGTTACTGTTTTATTGAAATGTTCTGTACATTCACCTGATTGGGAATCTGATTTGTGCCCCTGAATGTTTAGACGATACACACACCTCATTACAAATGCTCAGCGGGGCCTCAGATTGAGCTGCGGTGTCTGAAGCCAGCTACTTAATCCTGCTCCAGATCTTTCTCAATATCGTTCGTTTGCAGTGTGTTGACGGATATTCCCAGGTTATGCTGTATTGATTGCTGTTTTAACATCTAAAGGACAGATTCTTCTCCTCTGTCCAGCATGCTCAATATTTTGTTTCAGGCTTACAATTCACATTTAATTAACCCACTCTCCACTAAAATAAATCAATATGTAGATCTAGAGAAAAGTATTCATGTTTGGCCCTGGAACACAAAACAAATTTTGGATTCCATAAGCGTTTCAAAAGGCTTATGACGATCAAGGTTAGTTTTTGAAAAGAACGAGTCTAACTGACATGATCATACTGACATTTTCACATCATCAGCACTTATTCGGATGAGGCCAGTTTGACAAATTACATTGTAAATAAGTGCTGCTAAAATGTGGTTTATGTGATGTTTTATTTATAGTCATATTATAAACAAGGTTTTCAAGTAATTAAATCTTGATCAGCACCAGCGGCAGCTATTAAAATTGAAATAAAGTTTTACAAATAGAAAATGTGTAAATAGAAATGTACAAACTATAGTGTTTCCTCATGTAACCTTATATGCGCTGATGTTCTCATAAATAAATCCTAATTCTAAAAGCACAAAGAGATTACTTTTGGATTTAAATCACTTTTTTTGACAATGGGAAGCAAGATTGAATCACGCACTGTTGTTTTCACTGAAACCACTTGCAGATAAGGTTGAAGTTTGTAGCAACATATGTAGCAGACTACACTCAAAAAAAAAAAAAGGTTCTATATTGCACCAAAAATGGTTCTTGGCTCGTAATCAGAGGGGAACCTTTTTAAGTGCTATATAGGACCAATTTTGGTGCTTCAGTGGTTCTTCAGCGGTTCTTCACCAGTTCTTTGACTAAGGTGCTATATAGCACCGCTAACTAAGGTGCTATATAGCACCGCTACCATATACAGAACATGTTAAGATATGGTGCTATATAGCACCAAAAGTGGTTCCTCTATGATTACGACGAAGAACCATTTTTGGTGCCATATAGAACCTTTTTTTTTAGAGTGTAGGTACAGATTTGTCTTTAGTCATTATTCAACCACACAAGCAAATGAAATGAATGAGCTCTTATTGCTATAAGCCGTTGGCAATAATGATACACTGTAAACCTGAACACTACAAATAATGAATGGGTTTGAGTAGAGCCAATTCAAATAAAACAAATTAGTTCAAACAAATGAACTTTGAGTATTTAGAACTTTCTTTTTCTTTTGAGTTCCCAAAACTGACACATTTTAAGTAACCTGAATTGTTTCATTGTTTTGGTTTTATGAACCTGTTTCTTTTAATTTAGACAAACTTAAATTTAACCAAAACTGGGCTGGGATTTCTATTTCCCAGCATGCTTACTTTTTTTGTGCAAGATTAACATTAGAGATATTTAGTAGTGTTTCATATTTTGTTTAGCTAGTTTAGAAGAGTTTCTGTTATGTTTTTGTTGTTGTAGGGTTGCCATCATGGTGACGAGTGGAGCATGATCTTAGTTTTAGAACAGATTTATGTTAAATGTATTATATTGCTGTTCTCCTTCAGCAAGTGCTATGATATGCTAATGCAACCAAAGCATTGTGTAAATTAGCAAGATTGCATTTATTGAATTAGCTTGATAAACCTAGTCAAGTTTCCACTACATGATACATGATTACATTATATTTTTTTGTTAAATGTATGAATTAGCTTAGCCAAATATTTCAAATTCAGAGCAGCTTACTTAAACTTTAAATTTCTTAACTTAAAAAGTTGAAGCAAGTGATTGCGTACATTTTTTTGCGTTTTGCCAATTTATTTGGGTTTACAGTGTGAAGTCGGATTTATTCTGCTGAAACTTGGCTTAGAGCTAATAATCTTGACCAAACTAAATTTACATCACGTACTCAGTGTAATGTTTCGTTGAATGCAGGGATGCATTAAATTGATCAAAAGTGTCAGTAAAGACATTTATAATTTTACGAAAGATTTCTATTTCTATCTTTATGTAAAGATAGAACTATTCTATATTCTATCTAACCATTTTAAACGTTCTATTAATAAAAAAAATCCTGAGAAAAATCCTAAAAAACAATTTTAAGCAGCATAACTGCTTTCAGCATTGATAATAATAAATGTTTCTTGAGCAGCAAATCAGAATATTAGACTGATTTCTGAAGGGTCATTGGACACTGAAGACTGGAGTAATGAGGCTCAAAATTCAGCTTTGCCATCACAAGAATAAATGTTTAAATATATTAATACATTGTATATATTTAAAATATATAAAAATAGAAAACGGTTGTTTTAAATTGTAATAATATTCCTTGGTGAGCATAAAAGACTTCAATGGTAATAATTGGCCACCAGAAGCCTTCGCTCAGCTAAGGAGCAACGTCTTGTGGTACCATCACAGAGAGGCAGAAAATCCCTCTCCAGAACATTCACATTCACCGTTCCCTGCTGGTCTTCCCACCTCCATCCGATTTGCAGAATCACTGACAACATTCAAACGACTGCTGAAAACTCACCTCTTCCACGAGCACTTAACCTTATCTTTAAAAAAAATAAAATAAAAATCATTTTCCTTATTTTCCTTCTATTTTCCTCTACTTCTTCCCTGCCCTAGTGTGTGATGCTCTGTGCTTTTTCCAAAACTTAGTACTTCCTCCTCATGATGGATTGCTTCCTGTACTCCTCAGTTGTAAGTCGCTTTGAATAAAAGCGTCTGCTAAATGCATAAATGTAAATGTAATGTAATGTACATTTTAATTTAATTTTTCTAGTCTTGGTGTTAAATCATCATTTAAACTTTATAGGTTCAGTCTCCTATACATTAATTATTAATAAAAGATAATGCAAAAATATCTGAGCAAACATAAAGCTGGCTTAATATTGCATTAAGCCAATGTATGTGTGGCTCCTGATTATTAATTGCTAACATGACTGAAACATGACAATTCTATTTACCTAGAATTGTCACTGTGAGCTAATTTTCATGAGTGCCCATAGTCCGCCTTCTTCTTAATCCACGTTCTTCAGTGAATTTTGTCACTGTGTGCATATTGTGGTCACATAATAAAGCTGCTTTTACATCCTTAACCTCTGCTCACTGACGGTACACTCACAGATGTGTGAGCAAGATCTGCTAGAAAGCAGGAGGTGGACGTGCCATTTTTGTGAACAACAGATGGTGCAGCCCAAGACATGCTGTAACCCATTATGTACATCTACTCACTGTTGAATTGTGGCCATATTTCCTGCAGCAAGACTTTTCACATGCTGTTGTTTTTGGCTGTGAACTCCTTGCCCTCTGCAGAGGCAATAAACACTGGGGTCAGCAAACTCAACACAATGAATTAATCTTTCAGGATTTGAATGGCGTATTCAACTCTTCTTTCACCAGTTGTCTGTCAGCGTATCGATTGCCTAACCTCAAGAAACTGGATTCTGATATATGTTATACATATAACATATCTGTTACCTTGCTTCCCTTGGGTAGATTGGAAAAATGCTTGGTTTATCTTCATTCCCAAATACATACTGATCATCCTGCAGCTGTCCATCATCACCAGGACTATATGGAAGTGGAAAAAGATGATATATAGAGAGAGACTGAGAGAGCTGTGTGGAGGAGACTATAGGATATGTTCTGCAAATCAAACTGTGAGAACACTGCGCCTCAGTATAGGCCACATTAATTTCTGTCTAGATAATTCATTCCCCACTAAATTAGGACATTCCAAACAACAAAAAAACCTAAAAGACAAGCTTATTAAGAAGAAGGACTTCAGGTTTAAAAAAAGAAAAGGAGTTTTGCTACAGCATAACATTTTAAAGTTTGGGGTCGGTAAGATATATTAAGTGTTTTTGAAAGATGTCTCTTGTGCTCACAAAGGCTGTTCATTTGATTAAAAAATACAGTAATATAGAATTTTAAATCTATTTTTAACATATTTTAAAATGTACTTTATTCCTGTGATGCAAAGCTTTTAAGTTTTAAGAAACATTTATTATTGCACATGTTAAACAGTTGTGCTCATTATTTTTGTGGAAACCATGTATTTAGAAAAGCCCAACCAGGGACAGGAGAACTCTATTTGCTGCGCATCAGTTGCAGTAATTGTATTGTACTGCATTGTCCTTGTTAAATAAATAAATAGAATAAATGATTTGTGAGTCGGCTGTGTGTGTGTGTGTGTGTATGTATATATATATATACCTCCTCTTGTACTGATCGGATAGGCACTTTGAACGTGTTCCTCCCAAACTTAAAATAAAACATACATTTTTTCATTATTTTTTGATCAATAGAAAGTTCAAAAGAACAACCTATAATATAACTTATAGTGTTACAAATAATAATTTTTTGTCACTTTTGATAAATTGAATGCATCCTTGCTGAATAAAATGATCAGTTTCTTAAAAAAGATTACTTTTGAACGGTAGTCTACATAGATGGAACAACACAGAAGGGGAAAAAGGGATTGATGTTAGCATGGGGGAACTTATGCAGGGTTAATGAGTTTTTCCCCAGTTGGTTCAGTGTTGTTTTTCAGCACCTGTCCTCTCTCTCACTGCTCTGAAAAAAGGACTCTTCTTTAAAAGAGGAATCTTCCTTAGAGCATCTTTTATCATAGACTTTTTCTATCAGCATGTACCTTATAAATGAAATGAATAATACACAGGAAGAAAAAATTAAGTCTGCCTGATGTATTTAGTTGTAGAAATGTTCCATGATATTAACCCTGAATGATATTAGTTTTGGCATAGTGCAAAAACCAGCTACTGTTTTGAGTAAGATCTCCTAGCCATGACTTATAGACTATAGATCTTACTCAAATCTTACTTGTGTCTTTCAGTGATATATATGCAGTGTGTGTATAAATATATATATATATATATACACACACACATCGATAAGGCATAACATTATGACCGGTGAAGTGAATAACACTAATTATCTCTTCATCACGGCACCTGTTAGTGGGTGGGATATATTAGGCAGCAAGGGAACATTTTGTCCTCAAAGTTGAGGTGTTAGAAGTAGGAAAAATGGCCGTTTGACGAGTTTGACAAGGGCCAAATTGTGATAGCTAGACGACTGGGTCAGAGCATCTCCAAAACTGCAGCTCTTGTGGGGTGTTCCCGGTCTGCAGTGGTCAGTATCTATCAAAAGTGTTCCAAGGAAGGAACAGTGGTGACCCGACGACAGGGTCATGGGCGGCCAAGGCTCATTGATGCACATGTGGAGCGAAGGCTGGCCCATGTGGTCCAATCAAACAGACGAGCTACTGTAGCTCAAATTGCTCAAGAAGTTAATGCTGGTTCTGATAGAAAGGTGTCAGAATACACAGAGAATCGCAGTTTGTTGCATATGGGGCTGCATAGCCGCAGACCAGTCAGGGTGCCCATGCTGACCCCTGTCCACTGCCAAAAACGGCAACAGTGGGCATGTGAGCACCAGAACTGGACCACGGAGCAATGGAAGAAGGTGGCTTGGTCTGATGAATCACGTTTTCTTTTACATCACGTGGATGGCCGGGTGCGTGCGCTTCGCTTACCTGGGGAACACATGGCACCAGGAGGCACTATGGGAAGAAGGCAAACCGGTGGAGGCAGTGTGATGCTTTGGGCAATGTTCTGCTGGGAAACATTGGGTCATGCTATCCATGTGGATGTTACTTTGACACATATCACCTACCTAAGCATTGTTGCAGACCTTTCATGGAAACAGTATTCCCTGGTGGCTGTGGCCTCTTTCAGCAGGATAATATGCCCTGCCACAAAGCAAAAATGGTTCAGGAATGGTTTAAGGAAAACAACAAAGAGTTTGAGGTGTTGACTTGGCCTCCAAGTTCCCCAGATTTCAATCCAATCTATGGGAAGTCCGATCCATGGAGGCCCCACCTCGCAGCTTACAGGACTTAAAGGATTTGCTGCTAACGTGTTGGTGCCAGATACCACAGCACACCTTCAGGGGTCTAGTGGAGTCCATGCCTTGACGGATCAGGGCTGTTTTGGCAGCAAAAGGGGGACCAACACAATATTAGGAAGGTGGTCATAAAGTTATGCCTGATCTGTGTATATTTAAATACACTCACACAGGATAGCTTTATCTTTTTGTACCTTTAACATTGGGGTTATTTTAAGGTCGATGGTGACTTATTGCAGACACGGAGACACCAGCACAAACGTGATTGAATGTCTCCATGTTGTAGGATGGCAGGTGACCCATTTCCCAAGCATATTTAATTGGGTCTTTTAGACTGATTACAGCCAATGATTCTTTAAGGGACAGTTGGCCTAAAAAGCTTGTGGATTTCAGGTGAACGTCAACTGAAACTCATTTATTGGCCCTCATCGTTCAGGAACTGACTCTCTCTTGTTTTTCTTCCCTCTTTTCATGACTGAAGAAATAAAACCTCCATCGGACTTAAGCTTGACTGAACTCAGATAAATTGCTGTGAAAGGAAAGAAATCTGCAGATCTTCCCCACAAAAGCTGTTGATGGACAATTTATCTTCCCTTGTTTGTTGCAACCTAGCAGATGCTTTTGGAAATAAAAAAACAGAAAAGAGGCAAGGGAATTTTACTCTGCTAAACATCACTTTGTCACTTTCATTCCACAGTGTTTACCCGGTCAGATTTGTTTGGGTGTTCGTACATGGCAGATGCACAGATGTGAAAATGATAGCAGGGGAATGAAGAAAAATGCTGCAAAGTGATTTCTTCTGATCAATATTAATGCTGTCTGGACAAATTCTCCCACAGTGTTAACAAGCCACTCCTAAGGGTCTAAAAACGAGTGTCATGTATGCATAATGACCCCTCATTGATCGTCTTTCCTGAAGTCATTTATAGATTGTTTACTGTTTTGCTGCATGAAGTCTGACTACTTGAACGAATCATGAATGATAACAATTTTTTAATTCCATTGTCAGATCTAGTAATAAAACAGCACAAATTAAAAATCTAATAATAATAATAATAATGTGTAGGAAAAAGATTCACTGTCAACATAATTCAGTTAAGTTGATTCAATTTAATTCAGTTTAATGTATTTAATTTTGGAAACAATATTGTCTTTAAACTATGATGCTTAGTATTTTCTCCCACACCACAAACTGTAAAGTTATAGAGATCATCGTCTTTTGGGTTCCTTGGCATCAAGAGAAGAACAGAAAGATAATTCGATAAGTGCATGTTGAAATTATCTTTTCGTGTGTTTTTGGTGGTAAATATTTTTAATATTTCAATAACTCAATTTATTGAAATCCTGCCTGTAAATGATGTTTGAATTGTAGATTCAAACTGCATTAGACTGCATTAGGATGAGCTTTGTACTAAGAAAGGAAAAACATGATGATTAGTCCACTAGTATTGTCAAAGTACCTCTTCAGAGGATATTTTTGTTAATCCGTTTTTTGAAAACGGTTTGTGTCATACATTTTTCCATCCGATATAATCACGTCACTGCAGTCTGACTGTAAATTTACAAGAAGATGTCAGCAGAACTGCTGTTTCAAAGCCCCTGGGGATCAGATCGGAGCTACTTTGTTGAATTAAAAACAACGTGAATCGTAACTGACGGCTCAATCAGTATCTGTCAGCATATTATCATTGTGCTTGCTTAGAATTACATTTCTGCTATTTAAAACAATCTTGAGCATCATTTATCGAATCTGTCATGAAACCGACTATCTTGCCTCTCGCTCTTTTATCTCTGCCATTAATCGTATTGAAGATGTTAGAGCAATTAGGGAATCAAACCTTTCAGAAGTTCAATGCAAATGAGACTCTTACATTTATTACTGCAGTTTATAACAGACATGCTAAAGAATTTAGCTATAACCAAAACTCTAAGCAGTTGAGATGCTATCATTGAGTTATTCCCTATGCAACACCTCTAACTAGACTGTAAGAGAAATTAAGTGGAAATCTTGACAACACTCCATAATCTGTCTCTTGGGAATTCTTCCGTCCTGCCTCAAATTGAGTTTTACCCATATTCCAAGGATAAGTGGAGTGGGGTCACAGTAGCTCACAAACTCAGCTAATTTAATTTGTTGGAAAAATAAGCAATTAGTCGTAAAGGATTCAGGTGGGATTTTTTTGCGAACAAGCTGAACAGAGACTGCGTATGCTGAAGGGAATTGTGCATTTACATGTAGCACATGGTCGTGCGTGTATTTACATTTAAACCAGCTGGTTTCAATGTTGAGACTCCAGAGGCCTTCGGGCGGGAATGTGATGGAGAGTCCTTCACGTCTCCTCACTCAGCACCTGCATATAGACTCTCTGTCATAAAGCAGTGCTGTTTTACCATCTAATCTGTAAAGCAAACAGGGTGAAGCAGTTGCTGCAATGCAATGAAAAAAAATCACATTGACAAAAGCGTTATGCATGCATGTGTTTTTGCAAGACGGCCACTCGTATGTGATGTGTGTTCACCATCACCACATGAGAATATATTACTCCGCCCCACCATTGGATTCAGTAAATGCTTGAAGGTCATCGTGGGAGCAGGGAGACATTGTCTAAATGGTATGGAAATGCAATGCAGGTTTTACTCGCACATCACTTTTGTCCATTTGGGAAAACAGTGAGCACTCTTCTGTTGGCATTACGTATTCCACCTTTGCTGCTGAATTGCTTTCGTTACGATTGTACCTCCTGGATTGTGAGTCGTGGATATTCAAATTCCTGGGTCGACTGTGAAGGTTGTTGTTTCATGTCTCTTTTTTCATCCTTTCTTCACACATTCTATTCTATTGTTTCACAGTGATATACAAATGTTTTTAGAATTCTACTGTGTAAAATTGGGTACACAAGGACCTCTTTCATGTATCCCTGTAGATACATAACCTGAATTGGCTCTTGCATCCTTGTTTGCCTTTAGTTTTAAGGCACAAACCCTTTTCTTTTGTGCGGGCAATACTCTTGTGGCTACAAATGATTTCCCATATGGCATTGCAGGGTTTTGTAACACAGTATGTGTCAGTGTTGATTTGTTGAAGACTGAAGATATCTTTCTGTGACCTGAAAATTATGTGGCAGGAGGGCCCAGATATGATATCTGCTAGCTGTTGTGATGGTTCTTTGGAATCAAAAAGTTCCACTCAAACAAATGTCATTGTTTGTATGTGTCAGGTGAAAATATATTGACGATTTGGAGTGCAATATTATTAATTATTACACGGCTCTGTGGAATACTTGATTCTGATTGGTCAATCGCACATTCCAGCGGTATGTTATGCCGCGTTCCAGGCAACCCGTAACCCGTGTTTTTCCAACCTTCTACCCGTGAAAGTGCACTGGAACGGCAGTCAAACCCGTGAATTCCCACCTGCGAACTCGTACTATATCGATGTATTCCCAGTTAGGAGCTCTGACGTCACATAGCCCGCGAAGCAACAATGGCAGCCCCTAAGGATGCGGCGTTTATGAAAGTCGTACATTAAAAACCAAATCGTCCTTCACATAAAAATCAGTACATGCTTCCGTAGACAACCTAGGAAGTCGGAGATGGACTTGTTTTTTAAGTTTCGTTACAAGTTTTTGATACACGAAAATTCTTACAAATATTCTTACAACATTGTTTATTTATTTAATGATTGCCACGTTTCATGATTTAATTAGATATTTATATTTATTTATTGAAAATAATTAGCATATTTATTTAATGATGCTTTTAATGAACAATGTATTTATTAACATGGCACTCCCAGACCTCTATAAAGATAAAGGCAAGACGTAAGAAGTCAATCTTTGAGAGAACAGAAGTGATCTGCCATATGATAGTGATCTCTCTCATGACTGATTTTATGGATCAGGCTGAGGATGAGCAAGCATTGATGCCATTTTCCAAATCCACTGAAACTAAGCCCTGGTGGAACATCTTAAGATAAATGCACCAAGCTAACACAAGAAGACAAGATGACATTTTCAACTAATTGTCACCTAATCTGTGCTAGTACGACCAATGTGAGATGACTGATCCTGGGAGTTTGGTCGAGGTAGCTTGTGAAATGTCAACGTCAATGAAAAATAACCCAACAGCGACTATAAAATAAGTGGATGTTCAACCTTTTGTTCTTGTGTTGAATATTTTAAAATCATTATTAAATAAACATGGAGCAAATACAATAGTATATAGGCTATATAAATAGCTAGATAAATTTAATGGTATTACAATAAGGTTAAATTCATTTACAAATAATGCAGTTAGCATAACACATTAAGACTGCATCATGAACTAAAATTATTGTTTTAACATCTACTGTAGGGTCATGTTAATGTTAATTAATGTTAATTAATAAATTGTTAATTTGTTGACTAATGTTAATTTGTGCAACTTAAACTGTTAAAAATGTAGAAAATAACACAAACCTATTAAAAAATGCAAAAAATGTTTTGTTTATTATTAGTTCATGATAGTAATGCATTAACTAATGTAAACAAATGTAACCTTTTTGTGAAGTCGAAAGCTAACATAATATTACTGAATATTGTCAACCCGTTCTCACTCCCAAGGCGTCAAAATCTGAAGCATGGTCACAATGAAGACGCTAAAGGTACCCCTAGGTGCCACTATATCGACGCGCAGGGTGCTCCCTTGATTTCAGTTGTTTGCCCAATGCGTCAGATCAAGATGCATTTAATTATTTGCATTTATAAAAGCAGACATGACATGAAGCATGGTCAAGTGCCTTCCGTGTCACAATGAAGACACTAAAGGTACCCCTAGACGTCATTTTTCGACGCGCAGGGTGCTCCATTGATTTCAATGAGAAACCTTTGCCGTCATACACAGACGGGTTGGGCATGGGAACGTTATTGTCATGATGAAATTATATATTGGGTTATAATTTTGCCATTTTGACATGTTGGAGTGTGATTCTCAATTTAATCAGCCAGCATAATTTTATTTATATTTATTTTATTTACGCTATTTAGACACGTTTGAACACGTAACCCAACATTTTACCCATTTGTGTATTTATATGATATAAAATACAGGATATAACAGGCAGATACGACTGCATGCACAATTTATTAAAAAAAGTACAAATATTAAGATCAACTCTGTTCTTTAAATGAAGATATCATATGACTTCAGAAGACTTGGAATGCAACATGAGTTAATACTTTTATACTGTTTTGGTCAGTTTTTGCAATAAAGTTTTTGCCTGTTACGTGTTTTATATTGTTTAGAAGTGGGTAGGTTTAGGGTAGGAGTTGGGTTAATTGCTCCAAAATATAAAAGTAGCCTATAAATATTCATAAAATCATGTCTGCTTTTATAAATGCAAATAATTAAATGCAGCTTGATCTGACGCATTGGGCAAACAACTGAAATCAAGGGAGCACCCTGCGTATCGATATAGTGGCGCCTAGGGGTACCTTTAACGTCTTCATTGTGACCATGCTTCAGATTTTGACGCCTTGGGAGTGAGAATGGGTTGTTGTCTCCTTGAGATTTAATGATTTTGTCCAGAACACCAAATGTATGATAAGTATATATTAGATGATATAATAAATGGCTACATGCAGTGGTTAAGGATCTAAGTTGCAGATAAAACCCTTATATTCTCTTATCATATTTCATGGGGAAACATATGCACTGAGAGCAGAACAAGGTGCTTTTTAAATGGCAGGCATTTAGGTGCAATTACTCATTTGCGCAGTGAACTGAGCATAGTGGGACTGTATCTGAAAGTATGTGACATCCTCCTCCCTGCGGAGCAGCGCGGTGTGTTGACTTTCTTGTCACATGGTGATTGGCTCTCCAGGAACATAGTTAGAGCTTTAGAACATGCGTAGCAGGGGGCTTCAAACAGCTGGTCCCGGGGACTTACTAACTGTGCATATAAGGCTTTAATCCTGCGCTGCATTTCAGCCTTCTGTCTATGAGTGCAAAGCCAGACTGCTGCTGTCAGGCTGTGCGGGATAAAGATACTGAAATCTTTTCTATAATTACTTGTAGACCAATTACATTTTTGGCCTTCTAAAGCTTTATGATTATGATTCTAACAAATCTGTGCTTTAAAGATAAAATGTGTTCACTTGAATGAGCTGTAAAAGATAATAGTATTTATTCCCAAACCTTTTAAATTGATAAGCATGAAATATTGTCTTAGGAATCATTGCATGGAGTGATTGTGCACCTTTGTTTGGCTCCAATTTGACTAGGAGTCTGTCAGTATTCACACGAAAAGCTTTGACAGGGCGGAGAGGTGGAAATTTCCAGGTGTGGAGCTGCCTGTTCCCCCCAATGTGTGCTGCCTTACGGGCTTCTACCTGATTGATGTTACCTGTCATATTCTAAACACGTCTATTTTTCTCCTGCTGTGCCATATGTTAAGAGAACACTATAGGTAAAAGAGGCTGTTTAGCTTTCCTGTCTCAACATTGCCACTAACACCCCACTGTCATTTACCTTTCCACTGAGGCTCCCATGTTTGAAAGTCATACACTGAATGAGAAAATGCTAATGCTTTTTTTTTTCTCAACACCAAGATTTATTTGTGAGTTGAATGTATTTTTTAATACTAAACTGTAAAACTGGCATCATAGCCAGAGTTTTTGCTGTCATAACCTATCCACCACACCATAATTTTTACCATTTTAATGATCATAATTTTATAAATTAGTAAGTTTTGCCTTCTAGGCAGCACATCTTATTTACCATGTTTTGTTGCTGGTAGTCTCTATATTGCTTTATTCATGACGGCACTGCGCACTTGCCTCATTCTATACCTAATTAGTTTTATTACAGTAATCTCTGTGGCACCTCAGAGTGAGCATGTGCTCCTGCTGACCTGAGAGAAGATTCATCTGGTCCAGCTCTTTGTATTGTTTTAAAAAATATTCTGCAATAGTGATTAATTTAAAGGAACACGCCGACTTTTTGGGACTTTAGCATAGACAGTAAAATAAATGGACACAGCGACCCAATAGACTTCACGGAGAAAAAATTAAGTCACATAGAAGCACTCACTTCCTGATGGCTGAGCAAAGTGAAATCTGAATCACGTTGTTGAAATATTTTGTCCCGTTGCTTTTGGCTCTCTATGGGCTTCTCCCCATGCCTCTCCCTTGACTTTATCAGACTTTATGCCTCCACGTACCCCCGATTGCCTCATAGACAGTAAAAGATTGCCTGCGAGCTTCTCCTCCTGTCTAAACGGTAATTTCTCTACTATACGCCGGTTGTCGCGTGGTTATGAGGCAATCGATTCGTTAGCCTATTTTTACAAAAACGGCTTCTACGGGGCGATAGTGTAAGATACAAGGTAATGGAGCCTTTTATACATTGTCGTGTTTGTTTAGAAATAAACAATGGTCAAATGGAGTCTTTAAACGCCTCAGATGTAAAGTTATTTGCTGTCAAAGTGACGCCAAAATGAATGGGAGTCAATGGGATGCTAACAGCAGGTGATGGCTTGGTTAGCAATGGCCGCCCCTATGGAAGGTACGCTTTCCCAGTGTAGGATTACCCCCTTGGACTTTAGCTTATTCACCGTATCCCCCAGAGTTATATAAGTCCATACATACCATTCTCATCTCCGTGTATAATATCATTGCGCCACTGCACCCATGGTACGGCAGCAAAGTTCCATGATTACTACGCAGAAATGAGAGAACAGTTCCTAGCCATAATGGTCTAGAAAATTGCAACTTTTCATTTTCCGTCGGTTTTAGTACACGATGTAACTATACACATCACAACATGTAAATAGGAAAATGTTGGCATTATTTTTTCACTTATTGAGCAGTAGGCTAGCTGAAGCCGTTTACCTTCAGTCTTTGTGCTAAGCTAGGCTAGTGGTGGGTGCGTCAGACAGAGTTATGGCACGGACAGAGATGAGAATGGTATGTATAGACTTATCTAACTCTGGGGGATACAAGGAAAAAGCTAAAGTCCCAAAAAGTCGGCGTGTTCCTTTAACGTTAGTTAACTCTTTTCCCACCAGTGTTTAAAACAAAGTTGCCAGCCACCGCTAGCGTTTTTTGATCATTTTCTCAAAAATGTGATGGCCCCCAGAATAGTTTGTTGTATGAATATCTGAAGAGGCAATATATCAAAAGAACAAACCATCTGCTTTTAAACAACCCATTTTATTCTAGCTTGATGCATACATTTTTTATCAACACTTGAATGTGGGTAAGTTTCATAAAAAAAAACACATTTTAAGCAAAAAGCTGATTTTATTTTTTGTAAAAGACTACATCCAGATCAGATTCAGAAGGATGATCAAAATATATATGGATCGAGTCCATCAACACCCCCAATGCTTGCACAGTCCTGGGTCGACATTTTATTCAGTAACATTAGGTAGTTTTGATATATATGCAGTTTAATGTGATTGCGTTATTTTACATATGATTACATATGTGATTGCTTGTCAGAATCAGAAGATTAAGTACTCTTTCAGAAGATGTGTCATAGCGCCCCCTACAATATAACAGTGAAAACACGGAAAGGTGGAAAAAAGCCGGAGAACATTACTGAACATAACTTGGTACAGTACTTCAATAGCATTTATTAATCTTGGTTCATGTTAATTAAACATGTTTATTAAAATAAACATTAATTAATGTGCTGTGAACAAGAACAAACAGTGAACAAACTGTATTTTATTAAATTGGACAAAAATAAATAAATGCTGTAAAAAATGTAATTGCTTATTGTTTGTTCATGGTAGCTGTTGTATTTAAAGTCGGCATGGAACAAAAGTATTTTATTCCCAATTGGGACGTATATCCAAGTGAAGCGGCTTCTTAAACAAGAAAAAATGAAGGACGGGACTTGATTTTTTCCATTGGGAATTGATTGGATCATTGTGGTAAACATTTCATTAAGGAAGAGAAGAGATTTCATTGTAAGATTGAGGGCAAGTTATTTTGTGCGTAAAGATTAGGAGGCACATGATTTATTTATTTATTTTTTAATAATGATGTGCACAGATAAATCATTTATAATAAATTATTTTCAGCTGTAACTAATAATGACTATTTTTGGCTTAAGTCAGAAAAGTCTTTCTCAAAAACAGGCCAACTACAAGTGTTTGGATGAAACCAGTGCCTCATTTGATAAGACATGCTAAAGAAAATGTCTGATTTGATAGCTGAACATGCTTTTTGAAATGCCATGCTTTGTCTGTACTAATCTTGATTAAATTGCAGGTGACTGGCAGAGGTCTTGGTGCCTGCCAAACCTTAGAAAGAGAGCTTCCCTGCTCTCTTTTTTTCCTGCTAATATTTCCTTTTTTCTTGGAAACATAGATTAGTCAATTTAAACCAGAGAGGTTGGATCACTGGCTAATTAACTTTGTACTTTGCTGTATGGCTTCACGTTAACATGGATTTGGTTTTTCAGTTATTTCTCTATAAAGTCACTGGCATTACCCTACAAGAATGTACCTTTTATAAATTGAAGCTGAATTAATCAGCTTTATTTCCTAAAGGTTATAGTTTAACCAAAAATGAAAATTCTGCCATAATTTACTTATTGAAAATCTTCCTCTAGACTGGCTCTCAAATAAAAAAAGTACCACTGACTTAACCTTTGTTTATGAGTCGTACATGAACCAGTGACATCAAACAAATGGCATCAAATGCCATTTTTAGTCCATGCAACTTTTGTCCATACAAGTCCATTTCAGTACAACATGAGAGTGAGTGATTACAGAATTTTCATTTTAAATAGGCCCTTAATCTTTCAGAGAATTTGCATGGCAATGATGTATAATTTTCTACCCTCAGCGTCTACCTGAAGTAGTTCAGTTCAAGTTTTCAGCTTACTTCCTCTTATTTATATTTTAATCTCTGTGCCATGTTTGTCACCAGCACTCGATCTCTTTAAATATTTTGTTGTCAATCAGAAGCCGTTTTGGAAGATTTTTGCGACAGTATATGAATTCCACTCTTCAGAAAATGTGAACTCTGTTCTCATGCTTGGTTTTAAAGGGGTAAGTAGCTTCATTAGAATTTAGTAATATTAACTAGAAAGAAACTGTTCAGTCTCCCATTACAGTACATTTAAAAGAATCATTGAAGTGTTTCTCTGCTCACTTTCAAAATCATTTAGTGGAAATTTAAATGGGATTGAAAGTGAAGTCTCTGATCATTCCATTGGTAGACAAGAGAAAAGGATGAAGATAAAGAGAAAATTAAGATTTGCAGATTAAATGATAGTAGTAATTTGTATCCTTTAATTGAAAAATGTAGCTGTAGACCAAAATATTTAATTGGTTACGTGACATTTTTCTATAGAAGGCATTGTAAATATTTTATCATAAATGCCGTGCTCTGCCTAATTATTCATGTTTCTTTTTTCATGTTTACTCTACAGTAAATTGTCAATATTTTAAATACATGTATGTGTATTTGCATAAATCACCCGTGTTTATTTGTCACCAAAAAACACTATTCAATTAAAACAATTATTCCTGTGTATATCTAAATTGTGGTGCAAAGATAATGCGTTTTTGAACATTCCCATTTTAAACACATTTAAAGACGTGCAAAGAGAAGTGTTTGTAAAATGTTTTATTTTATTTAGTTCTCCAAAGACAGGCATTCGCTTAGAGTTGGAGAAAATTACTGTGTGTACTAGGGGTTGAACGACTTCCGATTTTTCATTTATGTGACATTTATGTGATGAAAGTCGAGTCAACGTCGACTAGTCGCTGATGACGTCATTAATAAACAAATAACCCTGAGCCTTGAGCTGAGACGCGAACAGCGAACACGGGTTTTCTTGTGCACAGGACAGCTATGGCATATGTCACACTCACACTCATAAGTCACAGCGCTGCCCATAAGGTTATAGCTCCTACATAACAGCTTTTGTATCAGTTCTTTTGTCTTTGGGTCGTTATATTTCTCACAGATTTCTGCTCGTTCTGAATCAGATACAGATAAAGTAGCACAATAAAGATTACATGTAGCCTATATGAATGCATTAGTGGAGAGAGCGATTGCGTGTGAATTAATTCTGCTTGCCAGCGTCTACTAATAGGCTAGGGAAGCTGTGAGTTTTAGTTAGCTACTAAGAAATATATGCTATAACTTTTCAGTTTCTAAGCTATTGTAGTGATAAATCACAGAACAGTGTTGATACATTTCTGCGCTATGGTTTTGTGTTAGGCGCGAGCACGCGCGATCTATGTGTGTGTTACAATGCAGCACGCATTTAGAACGGTGATTAACTGACCAGGGCTGCGTTTCCCAAAAGCATCGTAAGCCTAAATTGATCGTAAAAACGATCGTACGAGTGATCTTAATATTAAGGTCTGTTTCCCAAAAGCATCGTAACTTAAGTAGCACTTGAAAATGATCGTAGATCTACGAGTGCTCTGGAGTAATCGTAAAGCAAGTGTATCGTAAGAAGACAGAGTTATGAGGTCACCTACAGGACAACCGGCAGATTACACCTTTAACTTTATTCAAGTGCATTGTGATAATACTATAAGGTTTTGATTGTACTTTATTGTACACTTTTTTATTATTTTTTTTTATTTTAATATTCTCATTATTATCAATGTTGATTAAAAAAAACTGTTCTGCTGCTTAATATTATTGTGGAAACTGACTTTATGATCACTGGATTTTTTTTATTTTTTTTTATGAGGGCAGGTTACAATTTTTTTTTTTATAAATACACATCTGAATTAAATTAGGATATTTATTTCTTCTTTTTTAAAGGTATCTTTTCTTTTTTTTTTTCTTGTTTTTTTTTTTGCCTCAGCCTGAAGGTAGTTGCTTTATATAGACGTGTTTTGATTGCTAATCCACATCAGATGACAATTATTAGGTGAAACGTTCAGAGGAAACGATTCCATATAAGGTTATATTTCAGAACTTCGCAAATGGACAGCGACTATTAAGTAGCACTTAGAGCGCGTTCTTGCGCGTTCATGTTAAGTACGTTTTTGGGAAACGCACGTGGAATTGCTGCGAGTGATCGTAACTTCGCTCGTAGAACACGCTCTTTAGAGCTAAGATACATCGTTATTGGGAAACCCGGCCCTGTACAATAAGCGTGCATTCTCCCGATCAATTTTGAGCTTCCAGATGGTATAATCAAACATGTCTTGTGGAGAGCTCTCTGAGTATGTATTTATTTGTCATTTTTAACTGTTGGAAACAGAGCCTGGCAGCCTGCATGTCAGGAAATGGCTTATCATGTCGCGCCCTCTATAGGCCAGCGACTAGTCGACGTCAAGCTTAAAGCGTCATGGCAGAGCATTAAAGTCGACTAGTCAGTGCAACCCCTAGTGTGTACAGTATATTCTAACAGTAATACGATATATTATGTAAACTTCCTAAAATGTTTAGGAGCTAAAAATACTTTATGATTTTTTTAACTCATCATGAAAGTAGGCCTCCATCTCCCTCAGCATTTGACTTCACGTTTATCTCTTCTGTATGGCTGACTGCTGGGCTGCTGGGGGTTAAAGTTAGGGTTTCTCTAGTGCATGATTCACAGATATTTCACTTCTCAGCTGTAGCTCCTTTGCATCTTTATACTCACAGTTTATTGTGTTTTAATTTCATTTTAAAGTGTGGCCACAAAATCTGGGAAATGACCAGTTAAACATTATAGACTACTCTGGGACGACATGAGCTTTATTGGGTCCTGCTGATTTTTTTGTGCTAATTTACTTTAAATGCCAGAACAGGCAATAAACAGGGACAGTATCAGTATCAACTCTAGTGGAGTATGTAAGATGTATTAAGACTGTGTGAGCACATTAAATACAAAATGAAGACAGGAGTGAGTTGCTTTGTGTTTTGGGTGTCTGGAGATGTGCTGGTTTGTGGTGTTTGTGGTGGCTTGTGGTGACTTGTGGTAGGGTATAGGACAAGGAGATTGATCATATGAGTGCAGATTAAATCCAGCGGTCCAAGGGTCCACTGACCACAACTTACTGTTAGATAGTAGCTGAGGGTGGTTTTCAAATCAAACCACAAGTTGAGACATGTTTTTTCCACAATGTTTAAAAAGCCCCAAGGTTTGAAAGTTTACAGGCCAGGCCGAATGGATGGATGGATTTATTGATTCCCTGAACTGAAGTGTTTTTTCAAAGCAAACCACAAGTCAACCCAGGGTTGAGGTAGGATGCAGAAAATCAAGTTGAAGTAGAATGAAAATAAACTTAGAATTAATAATTTTGGTAACACTTTACAATAAGATTCATTAGTTAAGATTAGTTAACTACATTAGTTAACATGAACTAATAATGAACTGCACTTATAAAGCATTTATTTATCTTTGTTAATGTTAATTTCAACATTTACTAATGCATTATTAAAATCTTGTTAACATTAGTTAATGCACTGAGAACTAACATGAATGAACAAACCATGAATGGCTGTATTTTTATTAACTAATGTTAACAAAGATGAACTAATGTTGAACAGAGGTGTTATTCATGGTTAGTTCATGATCACTAATGCATTAACTAATGTTAATTAATACAACCTTATTGTGAAGTGTTACCATAATTTTTTTAACTAGAAAATCTCGTCAATCCAAACTTTGTTTGAACATTTTTAAATGGATGGATGGTAGAAAGATAGATGACATCAATGGATGGGATGGATGGATGGGTTGGTAGGTAGAACATGGATAGGTATATGGGGAGATAGATGGGTAGATGGATGGATGGATGGATGGATAGATAGAAAGATAGATGAGTAGATAGACATTGAAAGGGAGCCTATTCTTAACTCCAAATTAAGCTTTTTTTTTTGCATAACCACTGAACACATGTCTGTACACTTTAAAAAATGCTGGGTTAAAAATAACCCAAGTTGGGTTGAAAATGGACTAACCCAGCAATTGGGTTGTTTTAAGCAAACATTTAACCCGACCGCTGGGTTAAAACAACCCAATTGCCGGGTTAGTCCATTTTCAACCCAACTTGGGTTATTTTTAATCCAGCATTTTTTAGAGTGTATTGCATACATTATGTAGGTATCTTACTTGCATGTACTAAACCTTCCTCACTGTCAGCAAGCACTTCTTATCGATGATATGTTTTCCTCACATCCCCAAATGATATTAAATGTTTGATCTTTGTAGTCTGCAGCCCAGAGATCAGGGCCGGCTCCTCCAGCGCTCTCCTACTACATCCACAATGAAAGGGTAGAGATGAAAATGAAGCCACACTTTCAAGGCAACTCTTGGCTTTAGGGAACTGAAAGTACACCGACATTAGTGCTGCACAATGCACTTCAAAAGGAATTCCAAGATTGAACTGCCAGAGAAGATAGGATAGAGGGAGGATCAAGCCCCAGTGATTTGCTTTATCTGTGTCACTGCTGGGGTGTAGTAATTATTTGTTTCAGACTAACAACTGAATTTAAGGATAATTCACTCAAAAATTTAAATCATTTTCATCAAATCGTCAATAAAATTACAGTCTTTAGACTTGAAATATAGTGCACAGATTTGTATGGACTTTTGATTATGGTGCTTTTTATGATTTTTGGAGTTTGACAGCCCCTGCTCACCATTTGCTTTCATTGCATGAACATAAACATTTCCGTTCGTGGTATGCGTACAGTACAAAAAGACATTTGTACGAGCGTGGAATGACATTCAGGTGAGTTAATGACAGAATTTTTAGGAGAACTATTCTTTTGAGAGGATAGTTTGTTTACCAATATATATTACTGACATGGTCATGTCTGTTCTGCATCATCAACGTCAATGTTTAATTTGTAGTGTGAATATTCTCCATGTTTATTAAGTCTCTTTGAATCTATTTGCCTGCATCACCTGTTTTCCTTATTCTGTGGATTATACCAAGGTCGTAACCATGTCTTGAACACTGGAGGGGGAGACCAAAGTTTTTTTTTAACCCTAAAATTGACATAACCGGGAACACACAACAAAGGCCATGTTAAGAAGAGGAAGAGTTAGTGTTGTTGCCATGCCGTAGAAAAGCTGAACCTTCCTGAACATTATAATCCAAATATAGCTCTCTGTGCTGCACATTTTACGGGCACATTTTATCTACAAAGTATGAGACAACTACAAATAAATGTAAAAAAACATTCTGAAACGTTCTGTAACAGCTGTTCTTGCACAGGTTCTGCTCGATCCTCTTCACTAATATTCTCTGGGTCTGATTCAGGCTCAAATTGATATGGCAATATTGATGCCATTGTTTATTACATTATACCTGAACATATGCATCTACCCGTAATGGTAAGGGGCGTGACGTTTCTGGACAACGTGTACTAGGCGGTTAGCGAATCACAACTCACTGGGCCAGCTAACCAATCTGAGCCCATTGCATATTTCTGAGGGAGAGGCTTCATTGAACAGGAACTCAACAGACCGTTTTTACGAGAAGGGACACAGAGGTGTAGAATAAGGGTCAAATACGTGAAAAAATTATGCATTTAAAAAAAAAACAATGAAGCATGAACCCATGTCACAGTGCACCCCATAAACACAATCAAGACTTCTAAAAAAGCTGATCAACCACCCCCCTTTAAAACTATTTTCAAATTATATATTTTTTAAAAAAAATATACACACATTTACTCTTGTTTGTATGTCTAATGTCAAAAATGTAAAAAAATAAGTTTTTTTCTCATTGCATTCCGTTATGATATCATGATATTTAAATGACATTTTATTAAATTATATTTTCAATTCAAAATGGCAAAATGACATTTAAAAAGTTGAGTAGTTTGCATCACTGTATGTGACTGTGGGTTATTAAACATCCATCGTAAAACAGTTGTCAACTATTAAATGTTTAGCTAGTTATATCTTATCACGCGCATGCACTCTTTCACTGTAAAAACTAAAAGCATTATGTTGGAATTCACACTCATTTTCAACATTAAGCCCCGCCTTCTTTGATCTGATTGGCCAATATTTTGACATTGACTAGTGCTGTTAGACCACTCAGTTTATCACTTGTCTATGGTGGTTACGGCCCGGATTATACAACACACAGTGTTTACGGGACAATTACTCCATCAGTGCCTTTAAATCATTTTGGAAGTTTCAAGTCTTTGTGGTGTTGTTTGTGATTTCAAGCAATACATTTTATGTCAGAGGAAATTCATTACACTTTCCAAATCCAATTATTATGTTTTCAAAAAGCATCTGGCAGGTGAGCACGATAAAAGACAGCCATTTGTGGTGGAGTCGATTCTCATTTTCACTATGACAGTAGAAGGTGAGACTTGTAGCATTGTTTTGAAGGTCTCTGCCCCTGCTGTGTCCTCTACTGCTGTAATTATTTAGCTGCTTGAAAGGAATGCTGCTTGACATTTTGTATTCCCTTTGCAGGACGAGGAAATTGGAACAAACCTGTGTATTATTACTCGCTCTTTTGTGAGCTTATGGCCCTGAATAGATGCGCTTAGAAGACTTTTCAACACTGGGAGCAATGCGGAAAATCTGACCATTATTTCAGAGTGCAAAGATTTAATATGAGGCACAGACAGAGAGTTTACCTTCTGTATGCATTTTGTTTTGAAGGTTCACATAGCAATTTTTCGCAGACTCTCAAAATCTTCCCTTCTCACAGGGCTTAAGTTGCATTGGATGTTTTATTGGTTGTAAAGTCTCTGTAAAAGAAGTTTTGACTCCTGTGAACGTTGTCACTTTCTTGCATCTCTCTCTTGATGAATTATACTGTTATTCTTGTATTTAAATTCAACAGCTTTTTACAGTTTACAGAAAGTTGCTCTGTAATATTAGTTCACATGATCACATAATCCTTAAAAGTGATCCCCCTGCTACTTAACAAGCTTTTGTTGATTCATTTTTATTTATTTATTTGTTAATTAATGCATTCATATTTTACATTTGAATGTATCATATTATTATTTATTAATCTGTTATCAATTATAATTTATTATGTAATTTATAATAAAATATTCATTATAGTGGTTGTGGTAAGCGGGGCCGAGAGCCGTGGGAACGGAGCGAGGCCGGTGGCGTGAGTGTTCGCCACACCAGTCTCAAGTCCCATAGAGGATCTCCGGAAGGATAAAAGGAGGAGTGACGGCAATGCAAGACGAGAACCAGGCATGGGTCATTTATATTGGTCTTTTTGTGGTTGCACTTTATTTTACAGTGTGCACACTTGTACTTACCTAAGAAAGTACTGTTAATATAAGGTAACTACATGGGTTAAGGTTAGGTTTAGGGGTAGGTTCGGGATTAGTACCTGGCTATTACCCAGTTATTGCCGAAACCCTGGAGGAAGAAGGGGCGCCCTATCGGAGAGCCTGAGGAAGATTGCGGTGCTGAGGAGGTCTGGAGCTGAAGCGATGGATGTGGGACGAATGCTCGCTATTCAAGGAGGGGTGGCTGCCATCTGTGAAGGGACGTTTTGTTGTTTTTGTGTATTTATGTTTAATGTTTGCCATTTCCCGCCTCTTTCTTCCCTTATCAACAAACCTTTGTTTGTGGTATTGTCAGCAAGGGGTTGAAATAAAGATGGAAATAATAGAGCTGGATCTATTTGCTAGCAGTTTTAATGAAAAGAAAACTCAAAATTACACTTCTTCAGGATATGGGCAAAACAAAAATACGAGAAACAGAACAACCACTATTAAATGACAAGATCTGACAAAGACGAAACAAACACAGGGCTGTAAATACAAAGGGACACAAATGAGATAATTGAGATAAATGAGATAATTAACAAGATAGGTGTAACACATGAGGGCAAATCAAAAACCATGGCAACTGATGAACTGAACACTGAAAAAACAAATATACTTCTGGTTGGTCCTCCTCAATTTACATCCCGTCTCTGTGTTGACAATATCGTTATTGCTGATGCCCTAGTTCGACCTTCCACCACTGTAAAAAAAAACGTGGTATAATTTTTGATTCTTCTCTGTCTTGCTCTCCTCATATCTCATCACTTACAAAATCTGCCTTTTCCCCTCCTCCGGAATATTGCTTGTTTACGTCCATTCTTAAATATCAATGATGCTGAGAGATCCTAGTTCATGCCTTCATTACTACCCGCCTATAGACTACTGTAATTCTCTCTTTTTTGGCTTACCCATTACAACACTAAATAAGGTCCAATATATTCAGAACTCACACATACCAAGAAATCCTCCCACATTTCTCCTGTTTTACGCAGATCACATTGGCTACCCTTTAGTTTCCATAATTATGCAACATAAGGTACTTCTCATTACTTTCAAAGCCCTCCAGCCCACCCAGCCCGTATATTTCTGACCTCATTCATATCTACACCCTGCACTCTTCGGTTCTCTGATTCTGTCACGGTTCATGGGTTCATTGATTAATTCTCTCTCTGTTTGTGTGGTTGTGTTGGAGGCGTGGTTACTGATTGCTACTCTGATCATCACATCCAGCTGCACCTGATTACCTCTCCCTATATATTCACCTCACTCACTCTTACGTGTTGTCAGTTCGCTGTGTCCTGTGTGTGTGTTTCTCCTGGGAGTTCTGCCTGTTTCGGTTCTGGAATTCTCCGCCGTGGATCTGCCCATTGCATCCCTGCGTCACAGCCCTGTATTCCATCTGCTTGTTCCTCTGCCTGCCTGGAGATCCTGGTCCTCCTCTGTAACTTCGGACTTTCTGTGTGATCTTCCTTTGTGTGTTCTGAGAGCTAAATAAAGCACCATTTTACTTGCTATTGGATCCTGTGTATCTTTCCCTGACAGATTCTGGTCTATTGTTGGTCCTGTGCCACAAACTAGCATCATTTGGTGGCAGGGCCTTCTGCATCACTGCCCCGCCCCACCCTCCTCTGCAATTCTATTCCCCAATATATTCGCAACCTCACATCATTATATGATTTCAAAGCCCACCTTAAAAGGTGTAAAGGATGCACTTTTTTGAGCTTCAAAATCAATTGACACCGTCGTTGCCATTATAAAGCGTGGAAGAGTCAGGATATTTATCCTGACTCCATATGTTTCTCTGATCCCTAGTCTCATGATCTGGTTCATGTTATGTATGTTATGTTTCTCATGACATAATGTGTTATGTATGTTATGTTTCTCATGTCATAATGTGTAATGTATGTTATGTTTCTCATAACATAATGTGTTATGCATGTTATGTTTCTCTACACTCTGTGTACATTTATGCCTCTCTTTATACCTGTATATAAAATATACAATACTTTATATGCCTGATATTCTGTATGTGTATTTTCAGTCTAGGGGTGAGAGAGGGGGAATGTAACCCAGGTCAGACTCAAACTTGGCACCCCATTTTCACCATTATGTAGGTAAAACAATTGATTAAATATTAATTTCATTACTTTAAATTCAGTATGTTTCCACCTCAACTAGGTTCTTAATATGGATTATTTGTCATCTAGATTTACAAAAATATCTTGGCTAGATCAGCCACAAAAATGTCAAGAAGAGTCAACAAGAACAGGTCCACAATTTTGATGTGAACAAGCACTTGCGCAAATACTAGTGTGTGTGTGTGTGTGTGTGTGTGTGTGTGTGTGTGTGTGTGTGTGTGTGTGTGTGTGTGTGTGCTTTTGCCCTACAGCAGCAGGTTATTGGTGTTTGAAGCCATGCATATCAGGGTTCAGAAGTGTTTTTTTGTAGTTCTGCAGCACGTTTTCTACCTGTCAGACATTGAGTAAGAGTGCTGTTAAACAACATGCATGTAAGGAAAGTGATTATATCACTCAATGTTTGATTTTGAAGTTCAGTTCTGAGACATATATTTTCCCCATCCAACACTGTTATTAAACAAAAAGAAGATCCAGGACTGGCTTTTCATAGTCTAGTTCATGTTCAGTAAATGTGTCTTAAGAGGGTATGAAATCTTCAATTCAGGATCCTATGCTTTGTGTATATTTAGGTCCTTGTGAAATTGTTTAATCTTTCATCCCAACGAGACATTTTTTGTTTGTTTTTTGGACATTGCCTGCTTCTCTATTCCTTGTAAAGCAGGGACCAGATTCATGAAACATTCTTAAGAATACAATTTTTCTTAACTGCTATTTTCTTCTTATTTTCTAACTTAAGAAAACCCTTAAACAGGCAATATGTACCACAGGATACATAGTCTTTAGTCTCTTGAAGAAGGCACGAGAAATAATTTTTCATCCAATACTGTGGTCAATATAGTTGTGTCTGTTTGGAGTATGTGGATCGTGTGACTTGGTTCAAATTTTCTGTGCTCGTTTTGTCAGTTTGACCTAAAGCCAACATGCCTGTCCATGGTGCTGAACCATCTGATTTTGTAGGCATTAATCTTAAATTTTTTGAGCAAAAAATGCAAAAAAACTGCTAGTATTAATTGTGAACATTAAGAAAATTAAGTTATATGTTACTCATGCTGTTATTTACCGCATTTTGAAAAGTATGTACAGTATCTCCCGGGATACGTTGCCCTATTAAGGTATAAAAAAAGGATTATCTACAGTATTGACAATGAATGGTGTCTCAAGGTAAACTGGGCCCTCTGTACTGGTCATTGCATTATTGCATATTCCAGGGTGATAACCACCCAGTCTTAAATCCCCAAAGGTAAGATGTTCAATTAATTTATTGGGCTGTTTCAAATATTAAGCATTAACTCTAGCTTCATATGATACTCTAGCTACATATAATACATACTGCTACCAGGAATGTCGACGAGTACTCAGATCACAATGTGTGGGCAGTGAATCTAGTGGTGTTTTTTTTTTTTTTCTCTATGGCAAAGTGACAGTTTGCCTTGCGATTGTGTGTATATAAGAAAACAAAATGACAGTGAGGCTATTTTTGGCGCTGCGAAACAATAAATTAGATGTAAAGAAAGAGCAAAAACATCTGAAAGAAAAAAAAACTTGAATGGAAACGCAATTAAAGTGAATAGGATAAAAAGTTTAAATATATAAGCTCGAAATATGCACTCGAAACTAAAAAGACTACTAGACGAAAACAATGTTTTGAGCTCTCCAGGTTTCTCTGGGCATCCATTCAATAAACTTGTGGTGTGTTTTTCTCAGCACACAATCTTCAGACTTCCATAAACTCATTAACTCAAACCAAAGGTCAAATGTCACATAATCCCAACATGAGTTATACATAAGTGTCAATATACTTGTGCAGTAAGATGTCAGATATAAGACAGTTTTTTTCTCTCAAACTATCGTGAAAAGACTTTAGGGTCCAGTATAATTCAACAGGTAATACATTCTGCATTGATTTTATCTTCACAAAGATAAATCCTATTCATTCTGTCCTTGCTGACCCACAACAACTAATTTCCAATTTAGTCATATAACTCTATTATTATTTCAGCTCATAGGTGTTGGTCCACCTATGTTCAATATGGTGTATAACCAACAAATTGTAGCAACATTTTCAATGATTAATTAGACAATACTGTTTCCCAATATATGGTAAAACTTTGATATTCTTGAAAGTGTTTCCGAAAGTTCAGTCAGGAACACATTGAGAATGAAATTTATTGACAATCTTTGGATTTGGCGAAAGGCTTAGGCTTGAGCTGCCATACTAGACAGCTTGTGATACATCCTTGAGACACAAATCCCCAGCCTTCATAATAACCAAAAGTTTCTTAGCACATATTACAGAAGGAGATACAATGATAACACAAATGGAGTTTCTACACAGAATCCAGTACTCAATTATGAAGATGCTAGGAGGTAGAGGTGGGTGTGAATCTCTGTGCGACAGTCTACAGACTGAGGAACATGTTTTTGAATGATAAATACTATAGTTGTTTAGAGTAGGTGGAGTAACAAATCAGCTGAGCATCAGCTGATATTGTTTAGCGATCAGTGGTCTGCCTGAACTACGCTTGAAGCTCTATTTGTTTAAAATTAAGCCAATTGGCTTAACCATGCAACATCTGAACCTTTATGAGTTTGCTTGTTTATATATGGCAACTTTCCTTTTTTTTTTAAAGATGGCTAAAAGAGAAATTTGTTGCAATAAGCAGAGATTATTTGCAAGAGTATTAGAAAAGGTCTGCAAGTTGTTGAATGTGTGCAATTGCAGACATGTCTGCACAAATAGTACTCTTATTTCTTGTAATTAATTTGAAGTGTATAATGTCTTGCATTTAGATGTATATAAAACATCATGGTTACCAATTTATATCTCCTATGCATTGCTTTTAAGCTATGCATAAGTACAGTATAGCAGCATTTGTTCTAATAGTCGGTTGTTGGTTCTTCCAAATGATACTGTTCCCTTGGTTCTTCCGAATAATACCGTTACATTTTCCACAAGAAAACAATTTCTGCAGTTTGGATGGGATCTTTTTTGTAGCTCCCCTGAACCGTTGCCTGCTTTCTGATATCATTTTATGAAGTCATAGAAGTCGTATATTGCAGTGAAATTTACAGAGCTTAGAGAGAACTTGTTGCAATAAAATATAATGTCTGGTGTCTAGACCTTTGGTATTTGAAGTGACAACATGTGGTCCAAGGGACTACTCATCTGTGACAGCTGCTCCAATACATGACGCCCCATAGGTATTGCACTCAATGATTCCCTAAAAAAAGCCTAATTTTGAAAGTTTTCCGAAAAGTTTTAACAGAACAGAAACAGGCATATAAACACAACAGTGCAAATAACTTGCGTTTGTAAGACTGATGGGTAAAATGCTATAGATCATCCACATCTTCTACAGTATTTCCTCCTCTAAGCACCAACGCAATCCTGATTCTCTTAAATAAAACCAAACACACTCATGTGTATCTCTATTTTTTTATTTTCATAAATAGATCCTTGGCTCTGACAAACAAGCATATGGTGCCATGTGGTGTTTTGAAACAAGTAACCTCCAAGTGTGGAGCATTCGCATTATTATTCTTTTTTTTCCAATAAAGTCGTAGGCATCCATTTGGATTTGCATGATGTGTCACTTGGGCCACATGGGCGTGTTATTCGGGAGTCTGCTCTCGTTCTTCAGCTCCTCTGAAGACTTGTGGAGCAGATGTTCCTCTCCATGTCAGTTTGAAGGTAATGTGCCTTTAAACTTGATTGGGAGTGGAACAGCTTGTTCCTGCGTAAAAGATCTGTTTGATGTGCAGGTGATATGGCGAGCTTAAAATTATACACTGTAACAGAGCGATGTGATAGTAAACAAAAAATGGCAGTATAAAACCTGGTATGTAAACATAATCTGTGATTACAATCAAGAATCTGCTAAAAACTGGTAATAAAGTACTAATCAGACACCTCGTATTGGGTCATTTGTGTATTCATATGTGTTCTGGCATTATTAGAGCAGTGATGTTTGGATGTTTATATAGATTTATTTTGGTTTATTAAGCTGTGAAGCTGTTGCTCTGCATTTGACACCAGAGCTCAGCTTTATTAGTCATAATACTCTGTATACTAATGCATTTTATTTTATTTTATTTATTTATTTTTAATCTCAGCTAATTTCACTACAGGGAGCAAACTTCCATAATTTGCCAGATGTCCTGCTATTAGAAGTTAGGATGCAAAAACTAGCTGTTTGTAAAGCGGAGAGAGAAACTGGTTGCCTGGTGGCACCCTTTGGAAATGTTCTCCATTTTGTGGCACCCCCTCGCATACGTTACGCTAGGGGTATAACGGTACAGATTGCTCACAGTTCGGTTTGTATCACGGTTTTAGGTTCACGGTTTCGGAACGATTCAGTATTTGCTATGTTCAGGGAAAAAAAGACTACTGTCAAATAAAATAGAGAAAATAATAAGAACAAATAATTTAAATACAAGCAGCAGCACAAATAAATACTATTGAGCAAAGATACTAATAAAATAAACAATGTTTTTCAGGTACGTCTAACATTAGTTCCCTTTCGTTCAGTCACTCCGACGTACGCCAGTGACTGACGAATGGGGGTTTCGCCTAGAAGCCAATTACCTTCGAGGTGTTTAACAGCGCCCAATGGCGTGCCAATGCCATGGACATGCGGAATTTGCATGCGTAACTCCGCCCCACCTCGTGGGTATATAAGGAAGTACGCTAGCAACATCGCATTATGTTTCTGCTTTGGAGCCAAGAGTATCTCTTCACTCCTTCAAGCCTGCTAACTGAGTCTTTGTCAGCCTTTGAGACGAACAAGCTTTCCAGAGGCGTTGGATCTACGGCGCGTTCCAGCGATCTCATGCTGCCTGCCTGTTGATCTGTGCAGTGATCTGCAACAGCTGTGTGTGTGTTTCCCTTGGCGCTTCGGCACTTCTGCAGAGCTTTCCTCTCACAAAAAGAGCTTGCGCGTGGCACGTCTTTTTCAAGACAGTTCGCCCGTGCACTTCCGGGTGCGATCGATCTCCGTTGCTATGGGCACATTCACTGCTCGATGTGTTTGGGCTTCAGCACGTTCGGGCAGTGTTTGTGGATGTGTCATGTTCCCACTGCGGGAACGTGACCATCGCGATGTCGCGGTCCAGACTCAGTGATCTCCGTGAGGAGAGAGAGTCCCCTCTGCCACACCCCAATCTACCGTCTCCGAGAGAGGTGGTACTTTGGCTGGTGGCCAGGGTGACCTGAGGGCGGTGCCGTGGTATTAAGAACCCCGACGATCATTCCTCGGGCCACGCCCCCTCTCGCACATCGCTTCCCGCGAGTGTTGGACTGAAACAGCGGCCCGTCTCTGACGCCTCGTTCGTTCAGTTCACGCTCCGGATAGTGAGATGTCGATCGCCGCATCCCAAGGTGGGCTGGAGTCCTTTGGAGATGACGATTAGGTTGTGCTCCGCCTACGGGTGTGTCAGCGCTGCCTGATCCGACCTAAAGTTGACAGTCATGTTATCTCGGGCAGCCGCGAGTCTCGCGCTGGTATGGAACTCCGCCCAGTCGCGAGTGCTCGTGGTTGCGCGATTGGTTTTTGGGGGCGGCACCCAACAGCTGTAGAGCAAACTGTCCTAACAGTTTGAGCAAACAGCTGTAGAGCAAACTGTCCTGGCTGTCCTAAGCACCCTCCCAAAGCCTGTGGGCTCGTCTACTTCGGTGGCGTGGTCCTGCAGAGCTACGGGCAGGCCGCCGCCCCTTTGCACATGCACAAGGGTGGAGCCGACCCAGGGCTCTTCAATGAGCTGCGTGCCGCAACTGATCCCGCCCCCCGGGCGGTGAAGGTGGCCACACACTCCCTGGGTCGGGCGATGTCCACAGCTGTGGTCCGGGAGAACACCTGGCCTTACCTGGTAATGTGGAGGACGTTGAGCTGGCCCGCCTCCTCAACTCGCCCATATCCCAGGCTGGCCTCTTCGGCGGTACGGCTGGGAACCGCGCCCAACGGTTCTCGGCCGCCCGAAAGCAGACTGAGGCTGTAACACGTACTGCCCCGGCGGCCAGCACCAGCCACTGCACCAGCCGCCGGCTCAGTCGCCTCAGCCCGCTTACCGCCGAGGGCGCCCTCCCCCCTCCCGCCCGGCCCAGCAGCAGCCTTCACCTGGGCCGCGCCGTGGAGGTGGTTGCAGAATGACGCCCAGTCCGCTCTACAGCCTGGTTAAACGCCAGGCTGGAGGTGGACAACTCAGAGATGGGTTCCAGTTCTTCCCAGGGGATGGTAGCAGGGCCTCTCCTTCCCCCGGTGGAGGGCCGGGGGAAAATCCTTCCACTGCTGGCCCCCGGGCTAGCAGCGCTTGGGAAGAACTCATGTTCCTGTCTCTGAGGACCCAGAGACCGGTGATGACGGTGTGCGCCACCCACGGGTCCCGCCACTCGCATCCCTCTCTGTCGCCAGCCTCCTGGCAGAGCAGACCCCAGTGGAACGCGCGTCCTTCCCTGGTCTCCTCTGTCAGGACGCAGCCGTTAACCACACCCCCACACCGGGACGCCCAACAGCCTCCCTCGTCCGGGTCGGTAACGCTGCATCGCTGCCCCACACCGGATACGTCTGTAGTCCGAATGACCCCGCTGGTGCAGTTCCTGGGAGCCTGGCTTCAGATTCCAGGGCTGTCCCGTTGGGTCGCGAAGACAATCAGGCGCGGCTGCGCGATTCAGTTTGCGCAGGCTCCTCCCTGCTTCCGAGGAGTCCGCTTACTATGGTCTGGGCCAATGCCCCTGTCATGTGAGCGGAGGTTGCCACCCTACTGGCGAAGGGTGCGATCGAGCCTGTCCCTCCAGCCGAGATGAAGTCCGGGTTTTACAGCCCCTACTTCATTGTACCCAAAAAGTCCGGTGGGTTAAGACCAATCCTGGACCTGCGCATCTTGAACCGTTACCTACCCAGGCTTCCGTTCAAGATGTTGATAGCGAAATGCCTTTTCGAATGCGTTCGTCCCGGCGATTGGTTTGCAGCGATCGACCTGAAGGACGCCTACTTTCATGTCTCCATCCTACCTCGACACAGACCGTTCCTACGGTTTGCTTTCGAGGGGCGGGCATACCAGTACGCGGTCCTCCCATTCGGGCTATCTCTGTCCCCTCGCGTATTTACGAAGATTGCCGAGGCAGCCCTTGCGCCCCTACGGCAGCACGGGGTTCGCATCCTGAACTACCTCATAATGAGTCACTCTCGAGAGCAGGTTTGCGAACACAGAGATCTGGTTCTCCACCACTTAGCCTGTCTGGGCCTTCGGGTCAACTGGGAGAAGAGCAAACTCTGCCCCGTGCAGAGGATCTCTTTTCTCGGTATGGAGATCGACTCGGTCGCCATGTGTGCGCAGCTTACGAGCGCGCGCAGTCTCTGCTGACTTGCCTCTGTCAAATCGAGAGCAAGAGTGCGGTTCCACTGAAATACTTTCAGAGGCTCCTGGGGCATATGGCATCTGCAGCCACGGTGACGCCGCTCGGATTGCTACATATGAGACCGCTTCAGCACTGGCTTCGCGATCGAGTCCCGAGATGGACATGGCGGTCTGGCACGCTCCGGGTCCAAGTAACCCGGGCCTGCTTACAGACACTCACTCCGTGGTCGAACCTCAGTTTTCTACGGACCGGCGTGTCCTTAGAACGAGTTTCCAGGCATGTTGTTGCATCAACGGATGCCTCCTCCACGGGCTGGGGTGCAATGGACAAGCAGCCGCGGGCTCCTGGACAGGACCCCAGCGCCTTCTGCATGTCAATTGCCTCGAGTTGCTGGCAGTACGGTTCGCCCTGCACCGCTTCCGAGCGTTGCTGAGGGGTCAACACGTACTTGTCCGGACAGACAACATGGCCACAGTAGCGTACATCAACCACCAGGGCGGTCTACGCTCCTGCCGTATGTCTCAACTCGCCCGCCATCTCGTTTTATGGAGTCAGAAGCATCTGAGGTCCCTTCGTGCTATCCACATCCTGGGAGAACTGAACCGTGCAGCCGACGAGCTCTCACGGATTCAGCCACTTCCTGGAGAATGGAGACTCCATCCCCAGACGGTCCAGCTGATTTGGGAACAGTTTGGCGACGCACAGGTAGATCTGTTTGCCTCCCACGACTCTTCCCACTGCAGCCTGTACTTTCCCTGACCGAGGGCACGCTCGGCACGGATGCACTGGCGCACAGCTGGCCCCAGGGCCTACGCTTATATGCGTTTCCCCCAGTGAGCCTTCTCGCACGAGTACTGTGCAAGATCAGGGAGGACAAGGAGCAGGTCATGTTGGTCGCCCCGTATTGGCACGGCCAGACCTGGTTCTCAGAACTGCTACTCCTTGTGACAGCCCCTCCCTGGCCTATCCCTCTGAGACCTCTCTCAGAGACGGGGCACCCTATGGCACCTACGGTGGCCGCCACCATCACTTCCGCTAGGGCAGAGTCTACACGACACCTCTATGCGTTGAAGTGGAACCTCTTCGTCACCTGGTGCTCTTCCCGCCAAGAAGACCCCTGGAAATGCCCGATCGGGTCCGTGCTTGAGTTTCTCCAAGAGGGGCTGGAGCGAAGGCTGTCTCCCTCCACCCTGAAAGTGTATGTGGCTGCAATATCTGCCCATCACAACCTCTTGGGAGACAAAAAGGTAAGTCAGCACGACCTGATCATCAGGTTCCTGAGGGGGGCGAGGAGACTGAATCCTCCTCGCTCTCCTCTCGTTCCCTCTTGGGACCTCTCAGTAGTCTTAAGTGCTCTGCAGAGGCCTCCCTTTGAGCCTTTGCGGTCGGCCGATATTAAGTTTCTGTCGATGAAGACGGCTCTGCTGACCGCATTGGCCTCTCTCTAGAGGGTCGGGGACCTGCAGGCATTTTCGGTTGACGAAGCGTGCCTAGAATTCGGGCCGGCTAACTCTCACGTGATCCTGAGACCCCGGCCTGGATATGTGCCCAAGGTTCCTACTACTCCCTTCAGAGATCAGGTAGTGAACCTGCAAGCGCTGCCTTTGGAGGAGGCAGACCCAGCCTTGGCATTGCTCTGTCCAGTACGCGCCCTCCGCGCTTACGTAGACATGACGCAGTGTTTCAGGACCTCAGACCAGCTCTTTGTCTGTTATGGTGAAGAGCGGAAGGGAAGAGCTCTCTCAAAGCAGAGGTTGTCTCACTGGATAGTGGACACCATTGTTTTGGCTTACCAGGAGCAAGGTCGACCATGTCCCCTTGGTGTGAGGGCACACTCCACCCGGTAATGGACCAGGCTCTGGTGTCTTCGCTTGCTCGCCACTCCACTCCACGGACTGGATACGTGCGATATTCTCCTCAGGTGAGCTCCCCGAGAGCCCTGAGCTCCTCCAGCACTGTCGACGCCGACATCAGTTCAGTCTGCCCTTTCGAGCCCAGACCCTCATGTCCGGCCAGGTGCCTCGTGTGCATGGTTCCCTCCGGCGACCCCCACACGAGTATTTCCACAGTAAGCCTCCTCAGTGAGCAGGTGTCTTTCCCTAGAGTTTCCCATATGCAATCCACAGCGGGTCATATGTGTACTCTTTAAGTCCTCCCCACGGGTAGGCATCATTGGCATTCCCTCACTGGGATATGCTTCCCAGTGTACCTTGGTATTCCTGTGATAAGTGGGAGTCCTACGACCTTAAGTGGCGGGATCTCACACTTACGCAGGGCACTGGATGACAGCTGAGTGGCGCGGTTATATTGGAACCCCCATTCGTCAGTCACTGACGTACGTCGGAGTGACTGAACAAAAGGTAAAGTCTCGGTTACGTATGTAACCCTCGTTCCCTGAGGAGGGAACGGAGACGTACGTTCCTCAGCCACGTCAGCTGTGCTGCTGGAACGCGGAGTTCAGATCTTGGCTCCGCAGCAGATACATAATGCGATGTTGCTAGCGTAGGTAATTGGCTTCTAGGCGAAACCCCCATTCGTCAGTCACTGACGTACGTCTCCGTTCCCTCCTCAGGGAACGAGGGTTACATACGTAACCGAGACGTTTTCAGGCACAGAAATTGATAAAATGTAAAATAACATTGCATATTTGACTGTATAAATTAAAGATTAATCCTATTAAACTTACAAAAGCTATTCAATCAAGAGCAGTGAGTGATGTCCTTGTATTCTGTTGTTTGACATTAAACAGACAGCAGTAAACGCTACTGCCCCTTTAAGACCTAATGCACGGATATGTGTCATCTTTCTCGACTGTATAAAGTTTACTTAAGGCATATACAGACAATGTCTGCTAGAATACTCATCAAGATGGACATGTTGACATACTTTTTGTGTGAGTTTGTCCGTTCAAGAGCAAGACTTGAAAGAGAACTCAATATTTGCGCGCTGTGAGACGTGTGCGCGCTTTCGGATGAGTGCACAGAGACAAATCTTCTCACAGTGCACGCAAGTTCTCATTCGCGTCTTCTGGCACTACACCCGGGTGATGACGGCGAAAATGACTGGTCATATTTGAACATACGGCAGCACTCCCATGCATTGAACAAAGTTAACAAAGAGAGAATTATTTGAAAAAATTGAACAAAAAAAATTTATTTGAAGGACTTTTACACGGCACCCCTGCTCTCGTCACCCCGGTTGGGAAACACTGGTCAGTACAGTATGTGCCATCAATAAGATATTTTTGCTGTTGTGCCAAATTTGCACAACAGAAATGGATGCAAGGCATAATTTTTAATTCTGACTTATGTATGTGACTAAAAACATGAAGTTATGCAGAATCTAATGGTTTTGTCCAATTATACATTGTGACAGTGCTTATTGTCTCTTTCTGTCTGTAAGTGTGTCTTTAACCTTAGAACAGCTCAATCTCTGTGGCACTGAATTGCACTCTGTTTGTGCTCATTTCTTTCTTTCACACAATGGGACTGATTAAAAGGGCAGAAGTGATGGCCACTACCCTTGTACTTATTCTCTGCCGGTCCATCCCATCAGAGAAACTCTTCCCCACCATTTTCTTCTGGCCAGTTTGTACTAATTCAAACTCTTGTTCATCCATCCATCCATCCATCCATCCATCCATCCATCCATTTATCTATCCATCTGAATATAAGTGTTAATTTCTTTTTAAAAAGTCTTACTGAACTATGTTGTACATTTCAGACATATGCATTATTAATTATAACCTAGACCAATTGAGAGGAATTAATAATTCAATTGAATTCATTTCTGGCTATTATGACAATCCTTTTATTTAAAAATATAGGTTTGTATATGATTCATAAAATTATAATAAATAATTAATTATCTCTTAGACAAAATACACACATTTGATCCCCTTTCATCTCTTATTCCATGCTAAACTCAACCTCTAAATTTGCTGCAGTTTATCAGTATTGCTCATCTTCCCCTGCTTATTAGTCTAAATTATAGAAGGTTTTGCCATTTTCGCTTTCACTATTGCCATAACATTTGTAGCAAGCAAAGAAAAACTGAATGACAACAACATAAACCACAACAAAACATAAAAGATTTCCCACTACGTAAATCATAAAGTCAGTACACAGCAGAGTGCTCAATTTTTCTACTGATTGGATAAATGAAGTGAAATTGATCTTGGCAACTCTTCCCATGTTGAGAAAGTTATGAATCACATGGCTTGTCTTTTTCTCTTATTTCCTGTCTGCAAAAAGCTACAGATGAACAACTGAAACACTACAAAGACAATGTGCACCTACATTACCTGTAGTAAGGACAAATCCTCAAGAGATTGGAGGACGTTTCATCTCCAGTCCTGAATCAGTAATGCACATGCCGATTGAATGCAAAATGAGGATGCAGAGGGACATCAAGCAAGAAAAATGGCAGTCACATTCACAAGTTTCATGGTGTTAGTTCTGAGATAAACTATTTCACTTTATGTAACACCTATACCATAAATCTTATGAGGCTTTACATACACAGTACTTCCCCTTTTATTGTACTCCTTTATTGCTTGCTGTGCACTGGTAGGCCTGATGTTTTTGTGGGTTAACCCCTCAGCACTGTGACATTATTTTGCTGTATATATTCTCTAAGGTCGTTTCACTCACTAATAAGCTGAAAAGTGTAAAATCCTTATAGAGTTAACAATAACTCTCCTCCACCATTACAGCAGTGCACTCAATTACTACATACTGCATTTCAGTAATGATCTGCATTGAACAGCAAGTTTCATTAATAATATATACTGTTTTAAAGGGGCCATATCAAATTTCCCTTGTTCTTTTTAAAGAAAATATATATTATGAACATTTGTAACTTTTGAAACTTCCACTCCAGTCGATCATTTGTTGAAACTAAGCCATAGAAATTTCTTCTTTTGAAATTCTTCAACTTGCTAAAGAAGTTGAATATCTTGGATACCTGAACAACTTCAGACAGATGAATATGTTTGGGTCAATGTCAAATAAAGATGTTTAAGAAAGAATGAAAAGTTAAGAATTACAGTTTTTCTCAGTCGCTTTGGTACATTTCTCGAATCATCCTCGACATTTGCAAAACAGTGCATTTCTCAAAACAATTCGTACAAATAGCAAAACACCATGGATTACCTGCAAAAGCCAGTCTCTTGCTCAAAATCCTTCGTTCATCTCTCAAAAGTAAATATCTGTGTCAATGAACATGTCAGTGCCATCAGAATGACAAGTCCTTGTGTCATTGTGTATAAATAAGACAGTCAAATTGCTTAGTCATATTGTCAATATAACTGTACTCTGGAGGGATGTTCTAATGTAAATATGGCTAAAATTTTGATGACAATTATTGTAAATTGTAGGTTACACCTTAGTGTATGTGGGAGTTTGAATGCAAGAGACTGGACAAGATTCACATTTATGCTTTTACTGTTTGTACTGTAATTTGTTGACAGACCATGTCATTGTGATACAGAAAGGAAAAGACAGCACTGCATAGCACAAAGAAAAAACCCCCCAGAAAAACAAAAGTAGAAATGTGAACGTCTAACGGAAATGTATAGAAATATGCTTGACATTTTATGACAACTTGTTCAACCATTTTGCATGTAAAGACTTATGCTATGAACTAATGCCTAAATGTTGTGGGGGGTAAGACTATTCAACAGAGATCCATTATAATACATTTTGATCAACATGACATAAGCAACTGATAATGTAGGAAACAGCAGAGAATTGTACATAATCATTTGCATGGATGTACACAAGCATTTGCAACTTGTTCAAAGAAATGAGAAACTGCTTTTTTGATGTGCACAAGTGACACAATGATGTGAAGATTGAACAGGTAGCTTTGAGAATTTCAATTCTGATCTGAGAAATGTACCAAAGCGACTGAGGAAAAACTGTAATGTATTTCACATATTTCAACAGTGCATTTTGCTTTTTAATGAATGTATTTCTTAACCAAGGTCAAACAACATATAGTACTCAACATATAATGTTTTAATTTATTTTAATGAATTATTATAAATTAATATAACTATCGTGTAGTCTTTTTTCACTTTTGTGTTTCATGGACTTTTAGGTTTATATATATATATGCACACATGTATACACACACACACACACACACACACACACACACATGTTTGTTTTTGTGAAATGTGAGGACATTCCATAGGCGTAATGGTTTTTATACCGTACAAACCGTCACACTGCCCCTGTCCCTAAACCTAACCCTCACAGGAGACTGTGCAGTTCACTTTCTGTGAAAAAAAACTCATTCTGTGTGATTTATAAGCATTTTGAAAAGTGAGGACATGGGGAACGTCCTCATATTTCACCCTCTTTTTGTAATACCTATGTCATACATAAGGTGTGCTGTGGTATCTGGCACCAAGATGTTTGCAGCAGACCTTTTAAGTCCGGAAAGTTGCTAGGTGGGGCCTCCATGGATCGGACTTGTTTGTTCAGCACATCCCACATATACTCAATTGGATTGAGATCTGGAGAATTTGGAGGCCAACACCTCAACTCGTTGTTGTGCTTCTCAAACCATTCCTGGACCATTTTTGCTTTGTGGCAGGGAGCATTATCTGCTGAAAGAGGCCACAGCCACCAGGGAATACCGTTTTCATGAAAGGGTGTACATGGTCTGCCACAATGCTTAGGTAGGTGGTACGTGTCAAAGTAACCTCCACATGGATGCTTGCCTTCTTCCCATAGTACATCCTGGTGCCACGTGTTCCCCAGGTAAGCGACACACATGCACCCGGCTATCCACGTGATGTAAAAAAAAACGTGATTCATCAGACCAGGCCACCTTCTTTCATTGCTCTGTGGTCCAGTTCTGATGCTTACTTGCCCACTGGTGGTGCTTTCAGCAGTGGACAGGGGTCAGCATGGGCTAGCATTAGATCACAAATCTATATAATTTATAGATCAGTGAGTTAGACGCATGTATGATTATCTATATTTACAATAGACTTCAGCAGATGATTTTGCTAAACTAACACAATATAACAAGACGAAGTCATCAGCTAAAACAACATTAAAACCTTGTTTAAAAACCTGTAATGTTGAGTTAAAGGTCCCGTTTTTCCTGTGTTTTTGAAGCTTTGATTGTGTTTGCAGTGTGCAATATAACATGTGTTCATGTTTCGCGTGTAAAAAAACACTATTTTTCACACAATTACTTATCGGTATACCGCTGTTTTCACTGTCCTAAAAACAGCTTGATGATTTCCTTATTCTATGAAGTCCCTCGTTCAGAAATACGTAACGAGTTCTGATTGTGCCAGCGGTTCCCATGTTGTGATTCGACAGCAGCTTAGCGCACGTTGCCCGGAAAGGTCACGCCTCTTACCATAACGGGAAGATGCATGCGCTCAAAGTACAGCGTCCCTGAAGGCCAAACAAAGGTGATTTGACTCCGGGATGAAAATAACAGCCTCTGGGACATGGCGACAAACACACTCTACAAACGCAACACTTCCTCTTCTCCACGTGGGAAAGCAACAAGACCACGCCCCCTTTTTTGCGTATTCTTGTGGGCGGAGGTTAGTCAACAAACTGTTCTACTGACGTAATTAAAGCAGGATGTACAGGGATGTAGTCCAAACCGGACGTTCGCTGTAGGCTTTGAAAGGGAACTTCTGTTAAATAAAATATCTCGCTTGGCATTGAACTTTGAGCTTTATAATTTTACAGGGATTATTTATGCTCTAACAGCAACATTAAACACTAACTAAAGTTTGAAAAATGGGATCACGAAGAACAGGACCTTTAATATAAAAACACCTCTCATCTGTGAAAGGTTGTCCCATTTCTTCGGGAACTGAAATCTCTGCGGTTTCACAACTAGAAGCTCCGCAATGTTGCTGCATAATTGATTCTTACTGTGAGTGATGACATGTGACCATTCCAAGATGATGTCTGTCAAATGTGGCATCTACGTATACATATCTAACTCTAATAGCTAATATTGCCCACAACCCTTTACGCATTGGACAAGGATTCAAACATGGTGGATGTGCGAGACCAAAGGTGGGGTAAGTGTTATTTCAAAACTGCTTTAGTAAAGTGTCTCGGGCCGTGGACCAAAACAACTTAGCCAATCAGCAGTAAGGGGCATGTCTACTAATAATGGTGAGAAGAGAGCGCTCAGTGCACGTCATTATTCAAAAGACACGACACAGGCCGGACATTAGCCTAGCGACGACAGAAAGAGAGAGATGGCAGATTAAAAACACATGGGGAAGATTTGTGTGGAACAAAAGAAGGCTTACGGTCAGCTTTCCAGCGCTGGAGAGAACTCAAGGAGTGAAGGCCGAGGTTGCTTTATTTCTTCTCCATAGGCGAGTAGCATTGATTTTGTTTAGTTCCACAGAACTAATATATGCTGGCTTTTACTTGAATATGCTCATGTGTCATGCTCGCATGCTTGTCCATTTGCGATCGTATTGTCATTCACTTCAGCTATGATAAAGACCCATTCATTTCCACATCCTATAACGTTAAACCAATGTTTGTTTCAAGCGTCAGCTCCCAGTGTGTCCGAAAGTAAGACAATAAACTCCTTTTGGTTCCTCTTTTTGTGATCGCTATAACCCTCTAATCTTGTCATAATTGTAATATGTTGGTTAGTTGGACTGTCATGCTTGTGCTATCGAGTTGTTCATGAGAACTGTGTGGGAATACAAATTTAAGAATCTGTTTAAAACTAAGGGAAGTACATTGTATTTAGCATTCAAGGGAAAGATGATGACATCAGATGAATTATTCTGTTATGCAAAGTTTCCAGCAAGATATTTCTGCTGGTCCCTGTTCTCTTTATTGTAAGTCAAATGAGCCAGATTACTGAGATTCTCTTCTTTTGTCTTTAATGGCTATTGGAGCCCCTGTCTCATTTTTTAATCGTTATGCTGATTGGATTAGGATTGGAGTCTCTTTACCTGGATAATTAATATGCTTTGTTTAGATTGTCTCCTCCTATACTGTGTGAATCCCTCCCCCTAAAAATGTAGATATATTACAGTGTTTATACTGTTTGAATCAGACTTGGATGACTACAGCTACCGACAGCGCGTGTCTCAATAAAGAGTAACGTCTGCTTGAAAGATATCCCAACGTCTCCTGGTCTCTGGTTCGACGAGGAAAAGAGTTTCCAACAACTGTGTTTGTGTTTTTGGGATGTAAGGGATTACTTTTTCACTGAACATTCGACCTGGATTACCATAGTAACACATTGCTTTTATTTATTGATGACATCATACCCTTGGCCGGCTGGCACAGCAGATTCCGCCATTCTCGTTGCCTGGGTTATGTATGTGTAGAGAGGTTTAGATAAAGTGGTTTGAGTACACAAAGATATTTATTCAATGTTATCCACATTTTAGTTCATCAACAAGATTGTGAACTTTTATAAAGATTTGTTTGGTCATTAACTTTTGAATACATCTTTATGCAAACACATGAGGAGAGTTCTCTGCATGAAAGACCCACAATTGGCAGATCAATGTGCCACATTTCTCTCTGATACGGTAAAAAGTTAAATTAATTGAATGTGGAGGATTTTTACTGTGATAAGATTGACAGGGAGTTTAAGTGGTGACAGAATGCACATAACTAGGCTACAAAGCGGTCTGTTAAAGAAACAATTATGTCAAAGTAGTATGTCCCTAAGCTTGCATATTCTGCTACACAAAGTACTATGTGCCTTTTTCTTCACAAAATCAGTACATACTTTTACGGCATAGCATAGTATAAGTAGGCAAATTGGCATGCAGCATATGTATGTTTGCATTTGTTGTTGTCGATTCATTAATTGATTGATTAGTCTTCATCTGTGCCTTGTTTTCCTTCTCAGTTATCCTGTGTATATGTAGTCCTCAATATATATATATATATATATATATATATATATTGTACTTGATTGTACATCATTCTTGTTGATGTAGCTATGTGTAGTATGCGATATCTTGTTTCTACTGCTTATTCTCCACTGATCTCCTGTAAATGTCTATTTGAATAGATTATTTTTGCTTGATATTCCAAAATCATAATTCCTTTCATAATGTTTTAGTGCATGCAAAGTCATCAGTAATTGATTTTGCTTTGAAGTAATGCTTGAGTGAGCAAGATATTCTATTTTACAAATACGTCTTGCTTCACTTCCTCAGTCCTTGCATCTCATTCTCATCCCACAATGTATAAAACTTTGGTTACACTTTAGATTAGGGTCCAATTCTCACTTTTAACTAACTATTAACTATTAGTTTTGCCTCAATAAACTCCTAATTACTGCTTAATAATAGTTAGTAGGTAGTTGTTTAGGTATTGGGTAGGATTAACCCAGACACTAACATGGTGTCGGCCCAGATCCGGGCCACATCTGGTACATGTAGATTCAACACGTACCAGATGTGGGCCGGATCTGTGCCGACACCATGTTGCTGTTTGGGAAGGGATGTAGAATATTGTTATGCAGAATAAGCTAATATCCTAGTAATATGCATGCCAATAAGCAACTCGTTAATAGTGAGAATTGGACCCTATAAACTAAAGTGTGACTGAATCTTACTAGAGTTGTGGACAGAAGTCATATTGTCCTTGAGTTCATATGTATTTTCCTTACCTCTTTCACCCTTGGGGCAGTTAGTTCATGAGCAGCATTAGTCTTGTCTTGATCTTGACTGATATCTTCTTACCGTATAATGAGGATGGAGCTTGAAGGTAGTGTTATAATGGAATACCTTCTCTGTGACTTCTCTCTTCTTTTTCAAGGCTCTGTTGGCACATGCAGGTTTCAGTGATAAACTAGCTGCCACCGTCAGTGCTGAATATGTTACTGACTATCATGGTGACATTTGCACTTAAACATTTTTTACGTGATTGCACAGGTAATCTGTTTCTCCTGATTGCATGGCTTGATTGACAAATGCTGCAGCTAAATGAGCGCAGCTTTTAATAGGAGAGAATGTGAATAGCAGTTGAAAGGAATTCTGATGAAGGTTATGTTTTGCAGACACAATGTAAAGGAACCTTCAAGGCTTTAAATATTTTTTGAGATTTCTTACACCCATAGAAAATGACTGCTTGGTCTTGGTAAGCAAGCTGAAATAAACAAAACAACAAAAAAAAACATTTAGTACTGTAGTAGTATCAAGCAAGTATTTCCAAACATAATGTCTTATTCTATTTGAATTACAATACATTCTTTTTGACATAAGAATGTGTTGCTTGATGGTGTGATTATTCACAAGGAACTGCAGTTCTGAAGTTCTGAATACCTCAAACTGAATTTATGTATAGATTCAGAGAAATATAAAGTGTGCATCAACAAAAAGTTCATAATTATATACCCAATTTTTATCTGAAAATTATTTTATCAATGGATTTCTGCATGGAAGTTGGTCATAAACTTTGGGCTGATATTCGACTTGTCACAACAACAGTACACTAACACCGGTAACAAACAATGATTCTTTTCATGTCTTTATTCAACACAACATGCAAAGTTTTACAGTACAGGGTAAAAAAAAGTATGTGAATCCCTGTGCTAATGGGTGATAAAAAAAAAAGGTCAATAAAGGTTAAATATCACCCCAAAACCAAATATCTGCATAAAGACAGTTAAGCACAAGTCTCATGGGTCTGGTAATGTTTTTCATATTTATTAAAGGGGTCTAATGCTATTTCATGCATTCTGACTTTATTTACATAGTTGGATTCTCATGCTAAACATGGCCAAAAAAAAAAAGTAAAAAAAAAGAAAGGATTTATGTGCCAAATAAACTCCTTCAAGATTCGAATACATTGTGTAAAGTTTTTGTTTTGTTTTTGAGTATGGCCCTGTATGACTTCATAAAGGGCGGAATTGCTTGTATGGGCACTTCTCCCAGTTGTGTGTGTGCGCAAGCAACCAGAGCAAGAGCAAGAGCACGCCCATCAACGAGCTTAATTCAGGTTACAGAAACCGTTGGCAGCGCTGTCATTTTGTTTTAAGACCACAAAATCAACAATGTCACTAAAGAAATTTGTTTTTTGGTTGTGATTCTTGAATGTAAATCAATATTCTTAAAGACAGTACACTTACAGTTTTTCTCAGTCGCTTTGGTAAATTTCTCAGATCAGAATTGAAATTCTCAAAACGTCTCGGTTACGTCCGTAACCTTAGTTCCCTGAATAGGGAACGAGATGCTGTGTCACCGCTTTGGGAAGGCCTCTGCGTGATTGCGTCGTGAAGCACGTATGTCATCAGTCCAATAGAGAGACGGAACGTCATAGGCGGGTGACGTCATTGACCGGAAAGTATAAAGCATCCCAGCAAACACAATAAGGATGAAGCAAGACGCTTGCGGGCATGCAGGGAGTATGGCAGGGTGACGCAGAGTCTCGTTCCCTATTCAGGGAACTAAGGTTACAGACGTAACCGAGACGTTCCCCTTCAAGGGAACTCGCGCTACGTCACCGCTTTGGGAACGAGAATACCCACGTCCCCATAGGAGCTGGATGCCCGCCTGTGGTATTGTTAGGAGGCAAGCACCCGAGCCCCTGGAGTAGCGTTAATGTCAAGTTTGTAGAATCTGACAAAAATCAGCGGTGAGGACCATCCTGCTGCATCACAAACATCCTGCAGGGAGGATCCTACCAAAAGAGCCTGAGAGGCTGCCATACTCCTAGTTGAGTGGGCCCGGACAGCCAAAGAAGACGGCTGCTCGGCCGCCACATAAGCAAGTGAGATGGCCTCGACCACCCACTTGCTCATCCTCTGCTTAGAAACCGGACCCCCTCTCGAGGGTGGCCCGTAACAAACAAACAACTGTTCAGATCTCTTCCACAAGGTAGCTCTGTGGACAAAAGTATCTAGAGCACGAACAGGGCAAAGCAGATTGAGTCTTTCCTGGTCTGACGTCACAAAAGGCGGAGGACAAAAAGCCTGAAGTACAATAGGTCTCACAGGATTAGTGTGAACTTTAGGAACATAACCTACATAGGTCTAGGATGTAGGAAGGCCTTGGCCATACCGGGAGCAAATTCCAAGCACGAGGGTGCCACAGAGAGGGCTTGTAAATCCCCAATTCTCTTCAACAAAGAAATAGCAAGAAGAAAAATGGTTTTAAGAGTGAGAAACTTCTAGGAAACTTCTTCAAAGGGAGCCTCGGAAAGGGCTTGAAGGACAATAGCCAAGTCCCAGGCCGGCACCCTGGTGCGTACTGCAGGTCTTAACCTCAAAGTTCCACGGAGGAAACAAGTAACTAGAGGGTGTCGCCCCAATGAAAGACCACCCAAAGGAGTGTGGTAAGCAGCTAAGGCCACCACATACACCTTTAATGTGGAGGGAGCTAACCCAGCGGAGAACCTCTCCTGCAAGAACTGCTTTGGTACATCCATGAAAATGATTATGTACAATTCTCTGCAATGTCATGTTGATCAAAATGTATTATAATGGGTCTCTGTTGAATAGTCTCACCCCCCACAACATTTAGGCATTAGTTCATAGCATAAGTCTTTACATGCAAAATGGTTGAACAAGTTGTCATAATTTGACAAGCATATTTCTATACATTTCCATTCACATTCACGTTCACATTTCTACATTTCTTTTTTTTTCTTTGTGCTATGCAGTGCTGTCTCTTCCTTTCTGTATCGCAATGACATGGTCTGTCAACAAATTACAGTACAAACAGTAAAAGCGTAAATCTGAATCTTATCGAGTCTCTTGCAATCAAACTCCCACATACACTAAGGTGTAACCTACAATTTACAATAATTGTCATCAAAACTTTAGCCATAGTTTACATCAGAACATCCCTCCAGAGTACACAGTTATATTGACAATATGACTAAGCAATTTGTCTTATTCATACACAATGACACAAGGACTTGTCATTCTGATGGCACTGACATGTTCATTGACACAGATATTTACTTTTGAGAGATGAACTAAGGATTTTGAGCAAGAGACTGGCTTTTGCAGGTAATCCATGGTGTTGTATGAATTGTTTTGAGAAATGCACTTACTGTTTTGCAAATGTCGAGGATGATTCGAGAAATGTACCAAAGCGACTGAGAAAAACTATTATACAGTACATGATGCATAAAAAAAAATGAAAATATGGGGTCAAATCTTAGAGGTACTAATAGTAGACTTTTGTTTGTGCGTCTTTGTGAGATGATGTTGGCTTGCATAAAGCTAGAAAGGTTTACAAAATTACAGCTGCTCACCTTAGGAGTGTATATCCTGCAAAGAGGACCATCCTGGTTTGGGTCTGCTTTGCTGCCTCAGGGCCTGGGCAGCTTGTAATCATCATCGGAAAAATGAAGTCCCAAGTTCGTCAGGAGAATGTAAGGCCATCTGTCCGGCAATTAAATTAGAGGTTGGGTGATGCAACAGGACAACAACTCAAAGCACAAGAGCAAAATCTACAAAAGAATGGCTACATCAGAAAAAAAATCAAGCCGTGTGGAGTAGCCATCCTGATTGAGATGCTTTGGTAAGAGAGCAATTCACAACAGAAATCACAAGAATATTGCTGAACTCAAAGGCTTTTTGTAAAGAGGAAAGGTGCTGAATTCTTCCTAATTATTGTGCAGGTCTGATCGACAATTACAGGAAATGTTTGGTGGAGGTGATTGCTGCCAAATGAAATCACACGTTCATCTTCCTTTTTTCCCCATCCAGCACTGTGAATGGTTGCATGGTGTGTTCAGTACAAACATGGAATTCTATCATATCGTTTGAGTTTTAGGACTATTGTTGTGACTTTTTTTATTAAAATAAAATTCATTATGTAAAATCAATATTAATCATAAGTGGTCCCATGCTATTTCCTATAGCTATTGAGTATTTTTTGAGGACTGTTTGATGAAAAATACAGTAAAAACTACTATGAGTATTATTACAGTTTAAAATAACTGTTTTCTATTTTAATGTATTTTAAAATGTAATATATATAATTCCTGTGATGGCAAAGCGGAATATTCCGTTTTCAGTGTCATATAGTCCTTTGGAAATCATTCTAATATGCTGATTTCGTGATCACGACACAATATTTCCTATTATATTCTCATATTAATATTTTTACTTTTTTAAGATTATTTGATGATTAGAAAGTGCAAAATAATTTGTAAGCATTTGTTTAAAACTATTTTTTTTTTGTAACAATGTAAAAGTCTTGGTTCAGCTTGTTGTTTTAACACATCTAATCTTATTGCTGAACATTTGTTGCAGTAATTTGTAATTTAAGTTTGTTAAAATAACTTTATGCATTATTAGCATAATAAAGATAACAGTGACCTGAACATAAACCATAAAAAAATCTACTGTTTTTCTAAATCATTCAATCTGTGCAAAACTGTTTTTTTTTTCTGTTTCATTCATGAGGATCAAAGACAGACCCCCCCCCACCCCAAATCTCATATGCTAATATACTATGTATCTTCCTGTTTTGTCGTATTATATCTGCAAGTGGTTTATGAAAGGTCTTTTTCATTTCCACTGTACTTTAATGGTAATTGTATCACTTGAACACACAACTAAAGTCTCTAACCAGATTTTAGTCCATAAAACCAAGGAACGAGGAGAACATTGTGCAGCCTATTTTGATGCCACAGGACATTTGCCAATATCTATGAAGACAAACTGCCCCTTATCAAAAGTTTTATAGAGGCAATCATGTAAAAAAAATACCACTAAACCCTCTTCTTATACCATAGCATATGACGAAAATGGCCTGAAGGTCCGGTTCATGTTTAGTCCAATTGCCTCCCAGCAGTTCTTAATGTGTTGTTTGCCAAGTCAAAAACACAATAATTGTATCCTTTAAAAGTCATGTGGGTCCTAATTTATTTTCTCACACAAACAATTGTACCCTAAAAGTGGAAGACAAGAGAAAAACACTTCTGGTATCCATGGTGATGTCTTATTCCAAGTGCAGTTGTTATTGTGGTGTCTGTGTGGATCTTGAGGCAACAATTCAAATGTAGATTACAGAATCTACAAATACAAGTTTAGAGTGCTCCAATCAAATCTAATCATACTATTTGCTTCACGTACTTGAAGCTGTTATAAAAGTGCTTTTCAGTCTATCCAACGCAGAGGCGGGTCTGTCTCTATCCTGGCATTTTACATGCAGTTTACAGTCACATGGAGAATATTCGTGTAGCATTATTTCTTATAAGTAGAAAAATTCTTGTGTTGAATCAACACAAAGGTCAGTAGAGTGCCATTACAGGAATGAAAGATGTGTCAGAATTGACCTGCCTCCAGTGGGGAAATGTCAGAGGGATCAGTGAGTGACTGAATACAAATGTCAGGCAATATGGATAGAGAGGGGAGGAGAAACTGTTCAAACTGCATTTACATTGCATTAAATTGAGCACTTGTGACCTTTAGTCAAGTATTAAGTCCAGATGGGTTTAGTGACAGTGCCATTGGTGAGCTTGTTCAGATAATAAGTTATATATTTAAAAATGTTCAAAACTGTTCAAAAGTTTGGGGTTAGCAAGAAAATATTTAAAAATGTAATTTATTCCTGTGAAGCAAAGCTGAATTTTCAGCATGATTACTCCAGTCTTCAGAGTCACATGATCCTTTGGAAATCATTCTATTATTTGCTTCTCAAAAAACATTTGTTCAAAAACAGGTGTGCTAAATAGTATTTGAATAACAAAGCTTGAACTTCAAATTTGGATGGCTTTCTTGCTTCACTGAGCTTTGTTTTTGTGTTTGGCTCACTTTTGAGCTCATGTGCATGAAATTTTTTTTGTGTTTGAGTTTTGGTAATAAGAATCAATCATAATTCATGTTTAATGGCTCAGCTGGAAATATGTTTTAATAAGAGAAACAGATTTGTTTAATTATTTTTAGTAGGCTTATTTCATATGCAAATCTGTGGCAGTGTTTGACACATGAAATATCAAAGAAAGCAGGGGGGATCACCCACGTATCACAATGAATAGAATACAATTTTATTAGCAGACTCCCAACTGCTATATTCACCTGATTTGATTGTTTAAAAAAAGTAATAATGTAAAATTGCCACTTATTAAAATGCTTATTTCATATATCTTTAAGCATTTCATTATAACATGCCTTTTTCTCTTTTAGCATGCAGTGTCTCACTGCATTAAATGTTAATGTGATTTATTTGAAAGAATTACACTTACATAATTGTGAATCAATACAAGGTCCATAAAACAGAGCAAGCACAGCTAATGGCACCTTTTCTTTATCTTGGGAAGGAAGCATATCTTAGACTTAATTAAAAAGAGCTTGATTTACCACCCTTATCTTTTGTAATCATGTTAACCAATTGTTGTCTAAAAGCTCATTAAGAGTATGGATTTTAATTAGGAACCTTCTTTATGTTCTATATATCACTGAATGCGCAGTGACTTCTTGTGAGCAGACGGTGAGATCCATCTTTATCAAACTGGTGAAGATTTGAAAGCTTGTGAGTGGCTCTGCCCTTCTTACTTTATTTTATTTGTTTGTTTTCCCCTGTAGCTCAACTGATGTAGCATGGAAGGGGAGAAAAACTGGCAAAATATACTATACTTTAAATGCACCACTGCAAGTCACTTTGGAAAAAAGTGTTGGCCAAATGCATAAATGTTTCAAGCAAACTCTTTTATTGTAAAATGTTTTATTTTATGAAAAGAATGAAGTGATATGTGTTTTTGTCAGTTGTCATTAAAATTGTGGTTATTTTGATGTTAAACTATTTTAAAAAATATTACACAATAAGACATGGGTAACAAAAATACTAATATACACATATTAATTTTAGTTAATTTATGTATAATGTATGTATCTAATATTCTAATATTATGTAATAGACCTGAGCCAACATAAACTAACATTAGCAAAGATTAACTTTAACAAATGATTTACATATTGGTAGTTAAATTCGTTAATGGATTAAATAACGGAACCTTATTGTAAAGTGTTTCCAAAAAACCTTTTTAGTTTATTTATTGTTGTTAAACTGTAGTCAATTAATTTGATATATGATGTGCATCATATAATATGTCTGATTGTTTAATATATATAATAGTTTGAAGTACACATCAGCAGATGTTGATCCAATTTGTCATTTTTGATTAGACATATAATAAGCTATAATGTTGCAGTCATCTGAGGGCACGTTTACACAGCAACGATGTACTAAACTGAACGTTTTTCCTTTGTTTTTCACGTACAGAAGACAACGTCAAGGCCGTATATGGAATGATATTCCAGACAATATTCAAAAGGAATTGCAAATTGTATTTATTAGCAATGTAGCAATCCGCCTAACAATGCTTGGTTGGGCCAAACAACATAAAAAAGCATTTCAACATCTTCAGTGATGCAATCAGGAAAGAGTAAGGCTTAAGGATCTTAGTTTTGACGCGATCGACCCGGGTTTGAATCCGCCTTTTGCAGAGCTCGCTCTTCTCCCTTTTCTCATCACAAATCACATCGGAAAGGCATTTCATTTTTAATTAAAAATAAGATAATGTTCTAAAAGTGGAAATAATGCCTAACGAAATTTTTAATAATAATAAAAGCATTTATTGGGTAGGGTTAGGGGTAGGTGATTTATTCACGGTGGAGGGGATAGTTTTGAGTTCGGGAATGCGCTGCTCACGTGGTCCGTAACATATTGTAAATAAAATATCATATGCTTGGTATGATAAGAATAAATGCGGCCCAATTCAAATGTTTACGTGTTTTTCTTCCTTTTATTTTTTGAGTGTGATGAAATAAATTGCTCTTGAAAATACTTGCCAGCATTTAAAGAAATACAAGTCTAGAAATTCCAAATTACAGCGAAGCGCAGTCGTATGGTGCTCTGCAGTGGTCAAAAGGGATATAAACAGTGAATTTTGAAGTGATATATTCTTGAAAACTCAAGAGATGTGGATTCGGACAGCAGTTAAATGACCACACGACCTTGGTGTTTGTCTAAAACGGTAGGTAATTCGGCCGGAGATTTTTACGCGGGTGGTGGGAGACGGACGGCAATAAAATCCCTGACTAGCCCCTGTAAATGATGACAATACCTTACGACCGCACACGAAACAATTAACTTACCGGGGCTTCAGCCAACTCCTTCACCACTAACGGAGCGAGCAGGAAAATCAAACTTTTCCCGGGACACAACATCATGGCCTCCAAAAAAACTCAGCAAAGATTGCTCTTGCTCCGGCTTTAACTTCTGGATATTCGGCAGCGGTGCCACAACGGAATGAATGGCTTCGCTCGCATCTTTTCTCCGCCGTCATTACTAAACTACAACTCAAACTAGCGCACAACATCAACATCATCGTTCTCAGCCACTCCCTCTGTTCGCTTATTGGACCGGTAAAAATTTGTTCTGAAAAAACCTAAGACTATACAGCAGTCCCAGAGTACTGAAGGAAAATTTAAATTGAGCGGAAGTACGTAGGAGGGCGGAGCCAGGCTACCCAAAAACGTGTTGTTGTGTTAAAGGGTGGCCATAACGCATAAAAAAGTTTTTCTGTTTTTAGTTGAAACCGGTGTCGTGTAAACTGCCCCTCATTGAAATCATTGTACTGGTGCATCAAGACCAGTAAAGTCTTGATAACTGTTGAAATAACTTGATAGTCATGCAAGTAGCAGATGCGGGGATATATTGATTCATTATCAGGCAGCATGGGTCGTTCATTATTTTCTGAGAATTAATTAGCAAACACCTGTTTCCTGTTTGATTTTACGCTAATAAAAGATTTTCTCAACACTCCTGTCTTAATGCAGACCATTAATTAGTGATGGCAGGCACTGCTGATTACAGTTACACTGGTTACAACTTGCTACTGTTTCTAAGATATTTAAGTTTGTCTGTGTATATTGTGTAGATACTTGTCACTCGTCCTGTTTAAAGGGGTCATGAATTGAGAAATCAACTTTTCCATTCAGCCTTTGATATATAAAAGTTCATCGTGATATAAGAATATCCTGTAAGTTTCGGAGCTGAAAACGTCCTTGTTAGTCAAAGAAAAGCTTTTATTGACACCAGCCCCAGAAAACACTCGATCTCAGAATGTGCCAGGCTATGACGTCAGAGTGTGGTGAAATGCCACCACAACAGAAGAAGAAGTACGCCCAATTTTATAGCCCCGCCCACCGATGCATGTGCATGGCAGGTTATAGATGAATAACATAGGCCTACATGGAGCTAAACCGGATCGAACTTCCAAGCAATAAACATGCTGCATAAACTTCATTCGGATTCCCATATTTTGAATGCATGGATGAACTTTATTTTTTATGAATATCCAGCTCACGTGGGGAAGACATTACCCGTTTGTTCCTTCATTTCACCACGGATTCATTTGTAAACAAGAGACTGGATTTGCTGACAGGATGAGATTACATGAATGAATGAAGCAACACACTAATGTGAGTAAAAAATGCATTGTTACAGATCGTTTGATATCTATTGATTATATGTACGTGTCTAACTAACCTCACTGTCACAGGGCTTGCAAAGCCCAACGTCCCGGGGCTATGTGTTTTCCAGATGGGCTACCAAAACGAATCACCGGCCTGCCAACGGGCAGATCTTAAATAGTGAAATAACATTCCTTTCTTAATGTGCGTTGTTCACTCTCTTGACTTGATATTAGAAGGAAAAATACAATTGCAGAAGTTTTGATCAAGCTGATTTGTCTGACTCTGCAGTGAGGCATGTGTGTGTGTGCGTTCGTGTGTGTTAGGGATGCACAGTTCGCGGTTATATCCACTGATCGGGCGGGCCAAGTATTAAAAAATAACATTCCAATTAATTGCGGAGTGGATGAGAGATAAATCATTGTGTTTGTTTCAACATGTCCTCCAACCAATACGCCTATATAGGTTGTTTGTCACTACCCAGAAATACAACCCGAGCGTTTACTAAAGTTGCGCCCCTATCGACAACAGGACACTTTAATTTTAATTCATGAAATACGACCCATAGGAGCGTTTACTACAGTTGTGCCCCTATCGACAACAGTACACTTTCATTTTATTGCTTTGTTTCCTTTTATTTGCGTCATATTTTGGGTTTTGCGTAGCTCAATTGATAGAGCATTGCAAAATACAACATCATGTGATCATGCAATTGTGGGTTCGATCCCAGTGAATGCATGTGCTCATAAAGTGTATGCATTATAAATCACTGGGTAGGTTCAGGGGTGGGTGTAGTTGTTAATAAATTTAACGTAAATAAATGTCGTAATAAGGTGCTTGAAAAATGACCTATAGAGTCGTTTTTTTGGAGGACAGTCTGGTTTGTTTGATAAAGCCACTTTGCGAGCCCAGTGGGCGAATCTTTCCGGTTGCCGTTTTCCCACACACTTTCAAAACAATTCCTCACGTGTGCTCACAGGGGAGCCCATAAAAATCGAGCGTTCCATGAGAGAGGCACAAAATCAGGGTAGAAAATAGCCTATTACTTATTCATTATGGTGTTTTTGAATGTAAAAACCATGCGAACGTCTTAAGTTGACCTCAGACAACAGTATAAAAAAATTACAAAGCAAGTTCATGACCCCTTTAAGTATCACTTTAAAAATCTGCAAAAGGGTTATGTAAATAATAGTTTTGTTTTTTAAAATAGTTTTTGTTTTACCTTTTGTTTTATAGTACATTTTATGTAGGTTTAAGTGTCTACTCTGCACGTCTTGGCTTGTCTCTTGCATTCATAAAATGGAGCATCTCTTGTTACTGTCCAGCAGCAGTCAGCAAGCACTGATAGGCTCCATTTGCCCTGATAGCGTTTCTCCATTGTTGCAATGTCCTGGTGAAATCTCTCACCGTGCTTTTCACTCACTGCTCTGCAGTTAGGTGGGAAACAATCTAGATGAGAGAGCAAAAAATATCTTTAGTGATGTGCTTCAACCAAGGCTTTTGTATGCCTTGAGGAAGTTTTCCACTGAAAATGTTTCCAAGAAATGTTTCAGAGAAAATGTATTGCCACTAACTGGAAGGCTTTTGATGGCGTATTTTCCTTGCCACACAGTGCATTGTCAAATGCATAGAAGTTCACAAATCTAAAGACCAACAAAGACACCTTCCTTTATCTTAGCTTCACATTCAATTCAATTCACATTTATTTGAATACACTCTAAAAAAAAAAAAGGTTCTATATGGCACTAAAATTGGTTCTTCGCTCGTAATCATAGGGGAACCTTTTTAAGTGCTGTATAGCACCAATTTTGGTGCTTCAGTGGTTCTTTAGCGGTTCTTCACCGCTAAGGTGCTATAACACCACTGACTAAGGTGCTATATAGCACTGCTACCAAGTTATGGATTTTAGAAATGTATACAAATCACACCGTTAGCTAACAATGTATTAATAAACAGTATTAATTTAAGGCAGAAACAATGAGCTCTGAAAGACTTGGAAAGCTTGCATAAGACATCTGGTGGAGGACAATTACTCACTGAGAGGACACTTTTAGCAGACGACGTCACACTGAGTGAATCAATTGAGAATGGCCTTAATCTACATGTCTTTCCCTTCACCTGAATTTCCCCCCATCCTACTTCCCTCCTGCTGAGATCACCTAAAATACACCCAAAATCTATATGATTTAAATATCAGTTCTCATGATACAGTATTATATGTGTTTGATATCGTTTGAAATGTCTCAGTGCAACTGGTACAAAAAATCTCATCACCACAGACATATACAAGAAGATAATAAAAGTTTTTAGAGTTAGAGATATTTTACTTATGATGGTGGGTGTGGCTGTTAGAGCCATTTGGTCTCTTGTCAATACAGACATATGGGAGAGTGATTTAAATTAAATTCCCATTGTTATCATGTGTTTCCATTTAAAAGAGGCTACGGTGGATGCTACGGTGGAAAAACAGTTAATTGGTTAACAGAAAGTTTCCATACTCTATATGGTGAATAACTGTAATAGATCTAACCTTACATTTAATTAAATTTTATAGTAAAATACCGTTAAATTTACAGTTTTTGGAAGTGAAAAAGAACAAGTCATTGTGTAATTTACAGTGAAAACCCGTAAATTGACATTCCCAGAATTCCCTGCGTGACACTTCGCATTTGATTCAATAGGTTGGTAATTTAACATTATTTGAGTTAATGAAATATGTTTTTTTTACTGTAAATTGTTTACAGTGTAAACATAATCATTACAATATAAACCTTTAAATTATACGGTTAGAACTGTAAAATATATATTTTTTGAACCGTAGTTATTACATTATAAACCTTTAAATTATACGGTTTTGAACTGTAAAATAATTTTTTTTTAACCGTAATTATTATATTATAAACCTTTAAATTATATGGTGCTGTCCCTAAAAACCTAAAACGTTACTGCCCTATTTTTTACGGTAAAGTTCTGGCAACCACAGCTGCCGTTTTTTTACCGTAAATTTTATGGGATTTTTTTAACAGTGTACTTAAAGTGATGTAGCAGAAAGATCGGGGCTCGATACTGTCACCAGTGTAGCCCACAACGCGGGGCGTCTATTAAGATGCTCTGCGTTATGTATTATATAGAAGTCAGGTATCAATATTTTATTCTTTTCTGCAGAGTATTTGATGTTATGTATGGATTATCTTTGAAGTGATTATGTAATTGGCATGATACATTTACCTGACTGTTAATAATTTGTTACATTTTCGATCTATTCTGACTTACTTTATAATTCTCTAGTAGATTATGGCAACAAAGGGTTAAACAGAATTATTACAGTTTTTCTCAATCGCTTTTGGTACATTTCTCAGATCAGAATTGAAATTCTCAAAGCTACCTGTTCAATCTTCACATCATTGTGTCACTTGTGCACATCAAAAAAGCAGTTTCTCATTTCTTTGAACAAGTTGCAAATGCTTGTGTACATCCATGCAAATGATTATGTACAATTCTCTGCTGTTTCCTACATTATCAGTTGCTTATGTCATGTTGATCAAAATGTATTATAATGGTCTCTGTTGAATAGCCTTACCCCCCACAACATTTAGGCATTAGTTCATAGCATCAGTCTTTACATGCAAAATGGTTGAACAAGTTGTCATAAAATGTCAAGCATATTTCTATACATTTCCGTTAGACGTTCACGTTTCTACTTTTGTTTTTCTGGAGGTTTTTTTCTTTGTGCTATGCAGTGCTGTCTTTTCCTTTCTGTATCGCAATGACATGGTCTGTCAACAAATTACAGTACAAACAGTAAAAGCATAAATGTGAATCTTGTCCAGCCTCTTGCATTCAAACTCCCACATACACTAAGGTGTAACCTACAATTTACAATAATTGTCATCAAAATTTTAGCCATATTTACATCAGAACATCCCTCCAGAGTACAGTTATATTGACAATATGACTAAGCAATTTGACTGTCTTATTCATACACAATGACACAAGGACTTGTCATTCTGATGGCACTGACATGTTCATTGACACAGATATTTACTTTTGAGAGATGAACTAAGGATTTTGAGCAAGAGACTGGCTTTTGCAGGTAATCCATGGTGTTTTGCTATTTGTACGAATTGTTTTGAGAAATGCACTTGCTGTTTTGCAAATGTCGAGGATGATTCGAGAAATGTACCAAAGCGACTGAGAAAAACTGTAAATGTGTGACTAACTATTAAATATAAATGACCAAACAACCAATTGGCATTCTAACCTAAATTTGAGATTGTGATAAATGGAGTCAGATAAAAGATGAATTAGAATTAGATCCTGTTTGCCCAGCTGAAAACACCGAACGCGCAGCGACCTTCAACTGCAGATCGTTAGCCTTCATTGGAACGAATTCAGTGGTCTTATATGGAGGACCAAACCTGCAGAAATTAAAAATAAATAAATGAATGAATAAATGAATGAATGAATAAATAGAAAATAGATAAATAAATGTGATAATAGGAAAATAAATAACAGAATAAACGACTTGATAAAACAAAGATGATTAATTTTTAATCAAATTACATTTTGTATTATCTTTCCCTTAATTTATTATTTTCTGCTTTTAAACATTTAAAAAATATATATTTTTACCTTTTATTTATTTGTTAATAAATTTGTATATTATCACTATAGTCTTACAGCTCATTGTAGTAAAGAAGGCATGTTGTTAACAAATGATTAGGATATATCTGAAGTCCCCTCAGGAGTTGGAGTCAACTCTTCACAGGTGTTGGTCAGCTGAAGTCTTCATAAGAGGTTGAATCCAGACTCTAGTTACATCAGGATGGACATGGACACATAACCTTGGACATTTTCCACAGAAGTAGCTACTTGAAAGCTGCTTGTTTTTTGTCCATGGCCCTGACAGAGTTCTTCATCAGACCCAGATTGATGTGCAAGGGGGGGTAACAAAATCTTCCTTGATTCAACAAGTGGTGGATGCTGAACACTTTTTCTCCTAGGCTCCAATGACTGTCGGAGTGGCAATCTTTCTTGCTGTAGTGGGAATCTCTTGTACGACTATGCCATTTGCAGAGAAAACAGCAGTACTTTTGTGTATCCAGTCTGCAGAGCAAGTAAGAGAGCAACAACCTTCAAATGCCACAAAGTTACCACAGATGTTGGTCATAATTTATACACCTTGAAAGTTCTTTCATGTTATCATATGTTTCCTTCATATGGACTGCATGACCAACAGGAAATTATGGCAAAACATTGCCATTATGTAGCCAAACTACTTTTCATACTGTTGTATATGTCGTACTGATCCAATTGCATATCTTGAAAACAATTTTAAGGGTGCGTTCACACTTACCATGTTTGGTTCGATTAAAACGAACCCTGGTGCGATTGCCCGGTTAGTGTGGTTCATTTGAACATATGTGAACGCTGCCATCCGAACCCTGGTGCGCACCAAACAAGCGGACAGAGACAGCTAAAAAGATGGGTCTCGGTCCGCTGCCAAACGAACTCTGGTGCGGTTCGATTGATATATGAACGCAACACGGACCAAAGACATGTAAACGAACCAAAAACAAGACGTTATGTCACAAGATGCAATGCTACAAGTCAGCTTGTGGAAGACGACGCGGAAAGATCGGTGTATCCAAAATGAGTAGAGGGCAAACGTGGAGCAACGAGGAGGTAAAGTGCCTCATCAACTGTCGTCTCTTTGCAGCAGATCTTCATTTCTGCATACAACGGAGGAAATCCTGGTGCTGTTTTGAATGTTTTGAACATTTTATGAGCTCTTCATGAGTTCTCAGCTGGTAAAAATAAAACCATATGTACGCGCATAAAATGATCGCGTTTAATCCAGCACACAGCATTGTTTTGAATGTTCGGTAAGCAAGCTCCGTCGCGAAATATACTTCATAAAAGCTGACCAATCAGGTCGTGACCGTATCCCTATGCCTTTGGTTTGGTAACTTTAGGTTCGCTGTTAAAAATGCCAGTGTGAACGCTAAGCGGACCAGGGGCCTGTACAATGAAGCCGGTTTAGCTGGCTAGCCAGATATGTTTAAGCTTAGTTTGTGCCAATCGGTTTAAGGTACCATTAAAGTGGTTTGGCTTTTAGCAGTCTTCATCTCCATAGTAACTTGCGCTCCACAGCTAACCTGCTCCAGGGCAGGTTATGTTCTGGATTAGAGATCTCAAACGGAAATTGGACCAATCAGCTGTGAGCAAAGTGACACACCTCTGATGCAATAAAGTCACTCCCCCTTTTTCTACTCCATATTAAAGGTCACTACATAGCTAATGGCTATTAAAGACTTAAGCCTCTGGCTTTTAACAATGCTTATTTATAATAATAATAATTTTGAATTATTTAAATATAATTTATGTAATTATTATACCCTTAATCAATTATACATGTATGATTTTAGTAAATCAATCATTAATAGGCATTTTGTTAATATTAAAATAGCCTATATAAAGGTCATACAAATAAGCTTTAAATTCAATAACTAAATCTATAAAAAATTACATGTGGGCATAAATGTTCAATTCTCTCTATATATCAAATAAACTAACTTCATAACTTTTACTTGCATTGACGTATAAGATTTTTCTTAAAGTTGTCTTCAACAGCTCTTTTCTTCTGTGTAAATTTGTTTAAATTCATAATATTTTTCAATCATGTATTCTGCAGAGGAGTGAAGTGAATCACGCTGCTTCTCTCGCGAGAAGTGAATCTCAGTTTTACTGATCCACAGCATGTGATTGGTTGTTCACTGCTGATGTCACAGCTAAACTCCTAAACTCAGGATCAAAGCCTGAGTTGACAGAGAAAGTTGATGATCAGCATCATGGGACCAACAAAGCCTGAATAGATTGGTTTGGTTTTGTCAACTCAACTAATCCTGTAACCCTGAGTTTGTTAAACTACCATTATGGTACAGGCCCCAGGACTTAATGTTTTGTTTTTGCTTTTTGGTCCGGACCAAACGAACCAAACCACAAGTGTGAACTAAGTATCATTCTTGTTCTCGGTGACCCAGTGTTAGTAAAGTTTGACTACATTTATTTCAGAAGCATTTTGACTGTAGACCAGTGGTATTTAAAACAAAAACAAACAAACAAACAAACAAAAACAGGTTTCTGCTCTAAATTATGGTGACATGAAAAAGTTGCTAAAATTAAGTAGTATTTTTAATGTGAGAAACATTAAAGTTGTCTTGAGCAAAACACTGCCAATAAAGATGCTTTTGATTGCAGCAAAGTTGTTATAGTGGCTTCAGAGAACGTTCCGGAATCAACACCTTTAATTAACCTTTGAGTGACTTTTTTGGTCTCCTTTTTAAGTTTTAAATTTTGATCTAGAGCCAATTTTACAGATTTGACTTTGAAACTGAACCCCTCTCAAACGTATTCATTCATTCATCCATTCATTAATTAATTAGTTCGTTCATTCATTCTTTCATGGAGGTAGATTCAAGGTTCATGTGTTTATGATTATCAAAAAAATTATAAAAATGAATGGCAACCTCTTACTATCAAGCTCTTACACCGGACCCTATGCATGAACATATCACTGACCATGACTTTTTATTGATATTGCTGTGCCACAGACCTTGGAGTGTACTATTTAATATATTTAACGTCTCCCCGTTGATTTACAGGCTCAACCTCCCCCCTGTTTATGAGCGTTAGCAGGCAGCCACTCAACTTTATGAGGAACCGAAAATGAAAAAATAATAACCCTCATCCATTGTAAAAGTTCAACCTGGTGCAGAAAGAAGGGTGCTGAAGTCAACTCTTGTAATAGACTGAAATGAAAATGACGAGTAATGCCTTTCTCCACTTTTGGTCGCAGCATATGTAAGCTATTTATTTATTTATTTAATTTTTTTTGCACATTTCCAAAGCTTTCTTTATTTTCTGGAATTCTGCAAATTACTATAGCCCTACAGTAGGACTTGCAGAAGAGAGTGGGCTCCTGATGATTTCTGCTGGAGACAGTAGATTCACTCATGAGAGAATTTAATTGTGTGTGAATAAAATATGCCTCTTTGAGTGCAGAGATAATTTTGACATTAATTAAGAGGCCAGTAAGGTGGATGTCCTTATTTTGATCATTGTCTGGTAGATGTGGTAAAACTCTTTTCCATAAATAACTTCACTGGTGTGGTGCCAAAGTTGGACTTAGATGACAGCTAGATGACAGTCCAATCAACAGATAGGCAGTGTTGTGAAAAGGCACAATTTTGTAAATCTAGTTGCACTTACACTCAGGGCCGGATTTACCATTAAGGCAACTGGTAACTTGTCCAGGGGCAAAGGACATCTAAGGGACCCTGGGCACCGTCAAATATTATGTATAAAAACTGGTTTGGGCGGGTGGACAAAATTTGGGCTGGTTTGGCGGTTTTCAAACATCTAAATGGTTAATAACAAACTCAAGTGTGCATGTACTCCATAAAATCAGTCCTCATGACAATTATTCTTACCATTGACATTTGAAAATGATGCATGTGTTTTTCCAGGGTTAAAGTCATCAGTTAATTTCGTGATTTTGACAGTTTCCACTTGGACTTAGTCATGCATGACTGTATTTGAATGTATTTGCCGTTTTGATCCATTTTCCTGGGAAATGTATTTATTTTTATTTTATTTTGACATTATTTTGTTAAAAGAAAATGATAAAATGGTGCTAACCAACCTTGATTGACATGGCAATAAAATTATATCACATTATTTTGCCAGTTAAAATTTTGGGCGTTTCTTTCTTGGATTGGGCCTGTTTTAGTGAGCTTTTGTGCTGGAAATCGTCGACCCAATCTGGCAACACTGTCTGAAATTTAAGCGGGAGCATTAAAAGAAAATTAAAAAGAGAAAAAGAATTGAAATTAGTCGAAATTTTGAAACATATTCCAAAAATAGCCAACATTTCACATTGTAGCATTATAGAAATAATCTCTGGTTTTAATTTAAGGCTTCCTTATATGCTCTTGGTGATAGCGACTTTACGATTGTTGCTTTGGGGCAGGGGCTGGGTGGCCCTTGAGTCTTGTTGCCCAGGGCACAGGAAATTGTTAATCCGGCCCTGATTACACTATTAGATGTATTTTCATTATTTGTCTGTACATTTCCAGTGAGTGGATATTGCTTTGACATGTGTCTGACAAATAGCCTTATTAAGTTGAAGAAATGTGAGATTCTAGCACTTAATGAACTCAATGAAAGGCACTTCATCTACTGCTTAGATGTTGTAACACCAAGGTTATAGATTATGGAATACCAGATATGAAAAGCCATGTTTTTTTTTTTTTCAAATGCACAATTTACAGTCTGTTGTTGTGTAAGCTTAAGGGGCACGTCACCAACCCAAGGACAGGACATATGTCTGGTTTTGATTTACTTTTCAGCATTAACTGCTGCTTTAATGATCATCAGGGAAAGCATAAGTGATACTCAGCTTCCCAATCCTTTTCTTTTAGGAGGTGGTCTAGATTCTGCTACTTTTCTGTTTTGTGTGACACTGTAGAACCATAGGAAGCCATTTCCAGAAAACCAAAATACTGCAGTCTCTAGCCTCAGTTGCTAGTGCACCTCTTGTGGAAGTGAGGTTTACTCACACAGCTCCTACTAGCTGGCCTCCGTGACACACACCCCTCTAAACCTCACTCCCATCTGGGTCACGGCACCAATGTAACCCCTCTGGTCCTTTTCGCCCCACTCCAAGCAGGACTTGAAATGGGATCTCCGGCATGAGAGGCAGGCATGCTAACAAGGACTTTAAAGACCACAGTCTCTCTAGCTTCAATCGCTATTGCGCACCTTGAGGCCAGGGAAGTGAGGTTTACTCGCACAGCTCCTACTAGCTGACCACCATTACACTCACCCCCCTAAACCTCACTCCCATCTGGGTCACGGCACCAATGTAACACCTCTGGTCCTTCTTGCCCCACTCTGAGCAGGACTCGAACCGGCGACTCTGGCATGGGAGACGGGCACACTAACAAGGATGCTAAAGACTGCAGTCTCTAGCATCAGTCCCTATTTCACCTCTTAAGGCCAGGGGAGTGAGGTTTACTCACACAGCTCCTATTAGCTGGCCTCCGTGGCACAGTGTGACTTAGCTGAGGTGGATATGGGCTAAACAACCATATGCGATAAAACAATAACTCATTAATCATCACTAAGGCTTGTTTACTCATAAAAGTGAAAGTGATTCATGGGGCATCATGTAAGAATTTTTGCACAAACAAAAAAGTAAAAATGTTAATAGCTATTCATGAAAGGAAAAAAGAAATGCAGTATCAATTGGATGGATAAGTTTCCTTTTTTGTTATCTGAATTGCATCTAAGATACACAGTCAGATACATTTATGCACAGAGAAAAACACTTGGGCCAGAGGCAAGGTCAATCACTGTGGGAGTATTGTTGATTTAAGTACTTTGGCCAAGAGCGGATGATACAGCTGAAATCTGACCACATCCACCCTCTAAATGATGTTTATCCACTCCATTGCTATGGATTGTAACCCACATCCAAGTGAACGAAAGCCCATATCTTTATTTGCTAGGTTAGCATCCTTACAAATGTCTTCTTATGAGACTACAGCTTTTCCCTCAGGCTAGTACTTCATCTGATATTAAATATTACAATGTCTTAAAATATTCATTTTGTAAATGTTCCCAAAAGAATTACAATACATAAACACCTGTAAGTAACAGTATTTGCATAGTTCCCGAACGAAAACTCAATAATAATTGAAGCAATTTGTACAGTAGTGTTTCACCTTACTTGAGTGGTGCACACACTGTCATTTGTCTGCTTAATGGCCTCATTTAGTCCACAAAGCAGTATATAATGAGCTGTAGGATATTTTCGAGTTGTATAATGAAGCCATTGCTATATGCTGCTCTCCTAACTCAATTAGCGGAGTATAGAGGCAGCCTGTTTTTATCAGAGGTGAGCTGCTTGATTTATCAGGGGCAAATTAACAACAGGGATAACATGTGTCCCTTCATTTATTTATCCATCTTGTTAGTTATTTATTTCCCTGTGATAATTTCTTACTTTTCCTGAAATAACTTTCACTGATAAGTCATTACAATAATGTCCTTGGCATGTTCTGATGTTCTTTGTAAAAAAAAGTGAAGATGTGTTCAATGGTGATCATGACTTAAAGTCAAACACATCAAGCTAATTATCTTGGGAAACAGTGCACATTTTTATGTGTGCATGTGGTCACCAATTACAACGTGAATTGTTGAACAGAAGAGTAATGAAAATGAGAAAATGTCTTCATTATGTTTAGGTAAGGTTTAGGTTGTGAGCCCAAGAACCTTCTGTCATCCCAGTTAATTACCAGGTTCTATATATCCATTGAAGAGTTCGGTCAGGCGCTTCATATGATTTTGCCCAGTAAGTAATTCCTGTCTGAAAATTTTGTCCCAACCCTATCCCTTCGCCTAACCTAACCCATAACATATCCCTAAAATCCCTGGTTGTAAGCCTAAACCTGACATAAACTTTAAACTTGTCCCTCAAATCTGATTGGTTGATTGGAATTTTGTTCCAGGATCAACAAAGATGTTGATGCAGGAACATGTTGTACTTGGTGAAATCATAGGAGTTAGCTGGATTTAGCTTTAATTTTGTTAATTGATTTCATTTCATGAATTTAACAGTATACTTTATCACTAAAAAAGTGAAACATGAAACATGAAAGTATTATGCAATCATTTAACCCATTCAGCTGTGAGTTTAAAATATTCTAGCTAACCCCCCAGGGTGAGTTTTTTTAAGGCGACCATTATTTTAGAACGTTTCACCTTATTTCCATGGGGACGCATCATGCTTGCCAGCAGCCAAAATAGTGCTTTATGACAGATGTATCACTTTTATGTAGTTTTTTTTTTTTTTTTATATTCACAAACTTGCTTACCATGTCATCAACTATCTGATATTCCAATGCTCAAATATGTGTGAGTGTGTTTTATCGTTTAAAAACCTTTATAAATGGTCTTGATCTTGATCTTGATCTATATCGTGAGATGGGCGCCACCATTTTTGTTCACACCGCAGTTCAGAGAGTCCTGTCAGTCGCATTTACCTCATGTGAATTCATCAGTTTCTCCCAAAATGCAAGTAAGTAAGGGGCCGGTAAACTGGGAGAAGAATAGAGTAAACTTTATAGTTACTTACACAATGTCTATCTGATATGAATAAAACACGTCTGTAAATTATATTTGAATGTATTGTTATTGCTGCTTCCACAGACACCATTGTGTATTTTACAAACTCTAAATGTATTGTTTTACTAGTACTTATGTGTATTTAAATGTTTCAAACCTAAAATAAACATGTGGTTGAAAACACTGCATTGTGAGTGTGATATAAGTTATGACACGGACTGTGCGCTGGCTCAGCGCCAGCCAAAGCACGAAAGCGCAGTTTGAATCTGGCAGTTATGTCACGTCACTGAACATTCTAAGTCCCATATGTGGGACTGTACTCTCAGGGGCACAGAAATAAAAATCCAATATGTGGGACCGTACCGCTCAAAGGGTTAAAGGGGTGGTTGATTATGATTGAACTTTTTTAACTTTAGTTAGTGTGTAATGTTGCTGTTTGAGCATAAACAACATCTGCAAAGTTACGACACTCAAAGTTCAAAGCAAAGAGAGATTTTTTCTTTTAAAGAAATAGCTTTTTAAGGACTACAACAAATGGCTGGTATGCACTACAACAAGCTCCTTCACTGGTTAGTGACATCACTAACCCTAAAATGTACATTAACCCTGCCCCCGGAAACACGCAACAAAGGGGGTGAAGCCATATTGAGAAGATGACAAGATAAGTTGTAACCATAATTAAACTAAACTATACCTGTTCTATCTTCATGCAGCATATATTCTCTGGCTCTGCTGTAGGCATCTTATAACAGTTCCGACATGAGCGATTTATAGATTATCATGACAGAACATGCTAATCAATGATTGAAGATAGTTAATTCCACATCAGCTATATAAATCCATCAACTAACCATTCAGAAAAGTCCTGTTGCATGTTTTCATGCTTAGTTGTCATGCATGTTGAGACTTAGTGAGTCTCTCCATCATTGTCCGACTCTGGTTTAAACATAAAATGCTGAACAGTTTGTGAACTTTCATTGCATGTCTGCGTGAGGTAATCCTGTTTTGCTGGAGCTGAGCAACACACAAGCTCTTGAAGCTCCGCCCTCTTCTTGAAAGTGAGTCTGGAGCAGCAGCTTATTTGCATTTAAAGGGACACACACAAAAACGTCTCGGTTACGCATGGTAACCCTCGTTCCCTGAAGGAGGGAACGGAGACGTTCGTCGGACGTCACCGACGAATTGGGATCACTTCAGAGAGCCCCTATCAGCTTCGAGATATAGAGAATTTTGCCTTTTGAATTTTGGTCTCAGGATTACATGAGAGTTACCAGGCCCGAACTCCAGGCATGATTCGTCGACCGAAAATGCCTGCAGGTCCCCTACCCTCTTGATAGAGGCCAATGCAGTCAAGAGTACTGTCTTCAGAGACAGAACTTTTAACCCAGCTGACTGCAAAGGCTCAAAGGGCGCTCTCTGCAGTGCGGTTAGCACCAGAGTTAACTCCTAAGAGGGTATAGAGGGAGGGCGAGGTGGATTTAGTCTCCTCGTCCCCCTCAGGAACCTGGCGATCAGATCGTCAAAGAAGATCAGACCTTTCTGGTATTCTCAAATTTAGTGGTTAATTGACTCAAGTAGCATTTTATTTAAATTGTGTTTCAGTATTGAGGACAGTATTTCCACTATCTGCTGAGCTTGTGCTGTAGTCCTAGTTGATGGGCTTTTGGGCCTACTAGGACCTTGACAAACAGATCTGTCACTATCAACATTTGCAACTTTCATCGACTTTCGGTACATCCTGGTAAGACACATTATGCCTCCTAAAAATGCTAAAACATCTCCTTGTGAGGAGGATGCTGTTGTCACAATGAGTGTACTCTCTCAGTTAATGGAGCAGCAGAGAGGGATCTATAAAGATATGTTATTGCAGCAGCAAGATAACTTCAAATGTTTTATTCAGCTGGATGGAACTAACAAAAGATTGGACAGTGTTATCAGAGATGTACAGGAGTTGAAGACTAGCCTGGAATTTACCCAAACAAAGTTTGAAGAGGAGAAGATGGAATGCACTGAGATTGAGGCAAAGTTAAGGGCATTCGAGACAAACATCACTACTTCCAAGCAGGAATTGGATGCAATGTTCAACAAGCTTGACTACATTGAAAACCAGAGCAGGAGAACAAATATTTTAATTGATGGCATTGCTGACGAGAAAGGTGAGAATTGGTGTGAATCAGAGAAAAGGTGCGTGAAATGTTTTCAAAAAACTTGGGCTTGGACGGAATACACATGGACATTGAGCGTGCCCAGAGACTTGGTCAGTTTCAGGAGAGGGGAAGGCCAAGGAAAATTGTTGTCAAACTTCTTCGCATTAAAGATAGAGAGCTGATTCTTTCTTCTGCCAAGAAATTAAAGGGCACTAGGATCTACATTAACGAAGATTTCTCTGAAGCTGTACAACATAAGAGGAAAGAGTTGTGGCCGAAGGTGAAAGCTGCCAGAGAGAGAGGTGATAAAGCAAGTTTGAAGTATGATAAACTGATTATCACCCCAAAGTCAGTTATTGGCCTAATGAGCTTATAGCTCAATTTTATATATGGTTGTGTATATTCATGTGTGTCTGTGTGTAGAACTTATATGTATGTAGCCTACTTGATGATGATGATGATAAAATAACTTCGGGTACAAAATATTCAACTACATTATAATATATAATATAATATATGACTTATTTACCTTCAACTAAGATGACCAGTATAAATAAACTACCTAAAGGTTTAATCCTTGCACATATTAATATATGTAGTCTAAGGAACAAAATTCAAGACCTGTCTTTATTTTTGCAATTAAACAAAATAGACATACTTATGATTTCTGAAACTTATCTGGATCACTTTATAGATAATTCAGAGGTTGATATAGGGGGGTTTTCAATTTATAGAAATGATCGAAACCGGTTTGGAGGTGGTGTGGCCATTTATATACGGGATCATTTCCCTGTTAAACTGAGACATGATTTAATGCTTGATGAAGTTGAAGTGTTATGGTTACAGGTACAACTTCCACATTTAAAGCCTTTTATTATTGGTTGTTGTTATAGGCCATCTAGTGCCAGGATAGAGTATGTAAATGGTTTATGTAGTATGCTAGACAAGGTGACTGAGGAAAACAGAGAGCTATACTTGCTGGGCGATCTAAATATTGATTGGCTGTCGGAAATTTGTCCTCTGAAGAAGAAGCTTAAAACTATGACAGACACCTGTGGTTTATCTCAATTAATGGATCAGCCAACAATAATTTCTAGTAACAATACAGGATCTTTAACATCAAAATGTATTGATCATATTTACACTAATAATCCGGATATGTGCTCAACACCCGTTTCTGTAACAGTTGGTTTTAGTGATCACAACTGTATTGCTGTCTCTAGGAGAACTAAGCTACCTAGAGCCTGTCCTAAAATTATTATGAAAAGATCTTATAGGAGATTTAATGAGGAGAGTTTTTTTAAATGAATTGGATAATATTAAATGGAATTTGATAAGTGACATTGATGATGTGGATGCATCTCTTAATTTATTTATGGATTGTTTTATGAGAGTTGTTAACAATCATGCCCCATTAAAGAAATTAACAGTTAAAGCCAAAAGCGCTCCTTGGGTTGATACTGAGTTAAGGAGCTTAATGGCTCAAAGGGAAGAGGCTAAAAAGGTTGCAGTTCTTTCTGAATCTCTTGAGGACAGAAATTTGTATTGTATTTTAAGGAATCAGGTGACCAAGGTGAACAGAGTGAAAAAGAAAAAATATTTTCAGAAGAGAATTGACGATAGTGGTACAGATTGTAAGAGAATGTGGAATGTACTCAATGAAATTATGGGAAAAAAATCTTTTGTTGAATTGAATGGAGTTTATTTGACTAAGCCAATACAGATTGCAAATTATTTTAATGATTATTTTGTTAATAAGGTTTCTAATTTTAGAGAGACAATGAAATACACCGTTGATTCCAACTCAAATGAGCTAATTGAAAGGTGTATAATGAAAGATAAACTGTGTAGATTTCATCAGGTTAATGTTGTGCAGGTGGAAATGTTGTTGAGATCTTTGACTGTTGGTGGGTCTGCTGGTACAGACAACTTGGATAGTCGGCTGTTGAAGTTATCGGCTGGACATATTTCTAAACCAATCTGTCACATTTTTAATAGATGTCTGATTGGTGGTGAGTGTCCAAAACTTTGGAAGGAGGGTAAGATAATTCCTTTACCCAAAGACACAAAATTAACCTTCTGTGGTCCAAATAGTAGGCCTATAAGCATTTTGCCTATTCTAAGTAAATTATTGGAAAAGATTGTATTTAAGCAAGTGCAAGATTATTTTTCTAAAAATGATTTGACTACGATGTTTCAGCATGCTTATAGGTATGGTCATTCCACCTGCACTGCAATGACCCAAATGTCAGATAGCTGGCTAACATCAATTGATAATTCAATGCTAGTGGGTACACTACTACTGGACTTTAGTGCTGCCTTTGATGTGATCGATCATGAAATTTTGATTTCCAAACTTATTAGTTATGGTTTTACTTCCTCAGCAATCAAGTGGTTTAAGAGCTATCTGTCGGAGAGGTCGCAAAGAGTTTATTTTAATGGTGCATTGTCTTGTAGCAGGTCCTTGGAATGTGGTGTTCCTCAAGGAAGTTGCCTCGGACCTTTGTTATTTTCAATTTTTACAAATGATATGCCGTATATACTCAGTAAGGCTACATTGACTATGTTTGCTGATGATACTACTCTTTATTATGCAGCCTCTACATGTTCAGAGCTTAATCAGGTTCTGTCTTGTGAGATTAGCAAATTGTATAACTGGATCAAAACAAATAAACTTGTTCTAAATATTAGCAAAACTAAGAGAATAATATTTGGTTCTAAGTATAGAGTATCTGATAATCCTAAAATTAATATACAAGTAAATGGTCAAAACATACAGCAGGTAAAAAAGGTGAAGCTTCTTGGACTTTGGCTTGATTCCACATTGTCATGGTCTGATCACATTAACACAGTTGTTGCAAAAATGGGTAGAGCTGTTGCAGTTACGCGTAAATGTGCACAGTTTCTAAATTCACATCTGTTTAGTCGTGTTGTTTGTAGGTTTTGTGTCATTTGGATTACTGTTCTGTTGTATGGTCTGCTGCATCAAGTAGTCATTTAAAAAAATTACAAGTGGCTCAAAACAAGGCTGCAAGACTGGTTCTTGGTTGTTCTTCGAGAACTAGTGTTGCAGTGATGCATGAACGTCTTGATTGGCTGATGGTTAAGGATAGACTATCTGTTAATATGTTAGTATCCCTTCATAGAATTATTAATACTCGGACTCGAACATTTTTTTATGATAATATAATTTACTATTCAGATATGCATTCACATTACACAAGAGGGGTGAATAGTCGTCAGATTTCTTTACCCCTACCTAAATCTGACTCTATGAAGAGGACCATTTTTTATAGGTCAATTGTGTTTTGGAACAATCTTCCAGTTGGGGTTCGTGAAATCAAGGGAAAAATTGGTTTTAAAAAAAGACTAAGACTGTATTTGGTTTCAATATCATAATATTGTCTGGCTTGGTTGAGTGAGGTTGTATTATGTGCTATGTTGTTTTTCATTATTTTATTTTACATATGATATATTTGGAGTAATTGTGATTGTAATTATTGGATTTTGTATGTATTGTTTGGACCCCAGGAAGACTAGCTGTCGTCTTGGCGTCAGCTAATGGGGATCCTTTTAAATAAACAAATAAACAAATAAACAAATCGTCCTTCCCAACAGACTTACCATCTACCATGTCATGGTTTGCGGCGATAGCAGCAACATAAACTTTGAGAGTGGAGGGAGACAGCCTTCGCTCCAACCCATCTTGTAGGAAGGAAAGCACTGAACCGATCAAGCATCTCCGGGGGTCTTCTCGGTGAGAAGAACACCAATGGACGAACAGGTTCCACTTCAACGCATAGAGGCGCCTCGTAGAGGGATCTCTAGCGGAAGTGATGGTGTCTACCACATTCTGTGGTAGGCCACCTAGAACCTCCGCGTCCCGTTCAGGGACCAGACATGGAGTTTCCAGAGGTCCAGACGCGGTTGCCAAAGGGTGCCCCGTCTCTGAGTCAGGAGGTCCTTCCTCAGAGGAATGGGCCATGGAGGTGCTGTCGCGAGGAGCACTAGTTCCGGGAACCAAGTCCTGTTGGGCCAATGCGGAGCGACCAACAGGACCTGCTCCTCGTCCTCCCTGACTTTGCACAGTGTCTGTGCGAGAAGGCTCACTGGGGGAAATGCATATTTGCGTAGGCCCCGGGGCCAGCTGTGTGCCAGTGCATCCGAGCCGAGGGTCCCCTTGGTCATGGAATAGAACAACTGGCAGGGGGTTGTGTCCGGGGCGACAAACAGGTCTACCTGTGCGGCCCTGAAGTGACTCCGAATCAGCTTGACCGCCTGGGGATGGACCGCCTCCACAACTTTCGTTAAGACACGGGGCGACAGGGACAGCCCGAAGGGTAGGACTCTGTACTGATATGCCTGTCCCTCGAACGCAAACGGTAGGAACCGCCTGTGTCGAGGGAGAATCGAGACATGAAAGTACGCGTCCTTCAGGTCGATCGCTGCAAACCAATCTTGGGGACGGATGCACCTGAAGATGCGTTTCTGCGTTAGCATTCTGAACGGTAGCCTGTGAAGGGACCGGTTCAAGAACCGCAGGTCCAAGATCGGTTGTAACCCGCCACCTTTCTTGGGTACAATAAAGTACGGGCTGTAGAACCCGGACTTCATATCGGCTGGAGGGACTGGCTCTATCGCGTCCTTCACCAGCAGGACTGCGATCTCCGCCCGGAGCACAGGGGCGTCCGCTTTGGCCACGGAGGTGAATTGAAGCAGCGTAGCGCTGCCAACCCTTTGGCAGCGTAGCGGCATGGGAGACTCGGACGGCGTGGGAGCAGCCCGAAGTGGGGTCTGAGTCTTACCTGCTTCCGCTGAGGGGGTGTGCGAGTGTGGGAAGGCCGCTTGTGTGCGTCCCCACAGCCGGCACCCCCTGCTGGCGATTGGAGAGCCGCTTGAGGGTGACAAGGCATGGAAGCATCAAACACCGCCAAGCGTGCTCTCTTGAGGCCCAGAGATATTGGAAACTGCTCTTTTATTGAAAATTTGGGTGCCAGAAAAATTTGGGGAACAGAAACAAAAGAAGAAATCAGGATTCTCTCCCGGCCCTCCTCCGGGGGATGGAGTGAAGCTGCGACCATCTCCTGGAGAACAGTTTCCTCCATCTCTGGGCGGCCCATCTCAGGGTTGCTTGCGACGGCGCTTGCCACCTGGCTTGGCCGCAGCCTGAGCGGGCTGGACGTCCTTCCCACGACCGGCTCCACGCCGACGCCCGGGTGGAGGCTGCTGCTGGGCTTTGGTGGAGGCAGCAGCGGGCCGCTGGGGCAGGATGTGTTTAATCGCCTCCATCTGCTTCTGGGCGGCCAAGAACTGCTGGGAAAAGCTCTTGACTGCGTCGCCGAACAACGCGGCCGTGGAGATGGGGGAGTCCAGGAACCGATATTTATCGGTCTCCCTCATGTCGGCCAGGTTGAGCCAGAGATGCCATTCCTGGACCACCAGTGAGGAAATTGCCTGACTGAGGGAATGGGCGGTGACTTTTGTCGAACCGTCCGGAGCTCCCAGAGGAGCTCTGGGTCAGGCCTACCCTCGTGCATGTCCATGAGTGCTTGGGCTTGGTGCACCTGAAGCAGTGACATGGCATGCAAGGCAGACGCGGCCTGTCCACAAGACCTGTAAGCCTTCGCGGTCAGACCGGAAGAGAACTTTCAGGCCTTGGACGGGAGACGCGGGTCACCATGCCAGTTGGAAGCGGTCGCCGGACACAGCTGCATCACGACTAGTGGGATCCCCACGTAACCCTTGGCCTGCCCGCCGTCGAGGGTAGTGAGGAGGGAGGAGCCACCAGGTCGGTTCGGAGCACTGAAGGGCGTCGACCACGACCTGGTAAGCTCCTCATGCACCTCCGGGAAGAAAGGCACCGGGGCGGGATGCTGAGAACCAGCGCGACCCACCCCGAGAAACCAATCATCCAGCCTAGAAGGCTCGGGACGTGGTGGAGGGTTCCACTCAAGGCCGAATTTTTCGGCGGCCCGGGAATGCATAGCCGTCAACTCCGACTCGACAGTTGCCACTCTCCCAGAGGGAGGCAGTACAGTCAATTCTTCATCCCCAGAGGACTGGAACTCCCCCTCCGATGCAGCGATTGACATCTGATCGTCCGCCGGAGCCCCGAAAGTCACTGCTGGACGCCCATGGGAGGGGCAAGCGGTTTCCTCCGGAAGCTCTACCGGTTGCGACACTTGTGAGGGATCAGGGGCCCGCGGAGGCTGGCTCGGTGGGTTTGCCCTGAACGTAATCCTCAGATCACCCCGGCCATCCGTCGAAGTAGGTCTATTCTGCGGGGCAGAAATAGCACTAGATCGAGGTATGGGGAGGGGGACTCCGCCTTCCCGAAGGTAGGTGAGTCTAGATCTAAGCGCCGAGATAGTCATGTTCCCACAGTGGGAACACGAACTATCCACAAATGGTTCAGCGTGCAGGATGCCCAGACACGTGATGCAGCGATTGTGACCGTCATCAGGCGACAGGGAACGACCGCATCCAGAAACGTGTACTCTTTTGTGAGGAAACGCTCTTTTAGTGCTCAAGCACCCAGGGGATAACCGCGACAGGATACAGGGATAGTGCAGCCTGTACCTGTACTCACTGGAAAACGCCCTCACCGTACCAACAAAAACAAAGAAATTTGCAGTGCTGTGAGAACAGCAGTTGTTTGCTGCTTGCAGCGGTAAGCACGCGGTAAAACTTCACATACACACTCTGGGGACATCAGAGACTTATTTTAAATCTTGTAAAAAGGGGCATTAGGATCCCTTTAAGACATTTATTCTTATATACCCTATTGAACTTTATTTTAAAAGTAAGCAACATGCAGCCAAATTTTTAAATATAAATTTCTCAAGACATGGCTCTAAATACAGATATTGTTTTAAATAAGATTTATAGTAAATAATTTTAATAAATCTGCATTTATGGCCATGTCTTGAGAATATTATATTAAAAAAATTGGCTGCATGTTGCTTATTTTTATATACAGTATATATAACATATGCCACTTAAAGAATATAAAACTGAAATCTTGATTCCCTGATCTTCTTTCCAATGACCTTCGCTTTACACTGTTCTCATAGTGATATGATATAGGACATGCTGGAATATCCTTATTGTTATTAAGTTCCAGTGCAGGGCTCTTGTAAAATTCATCCACTGAAATCTTCTAATAAAATGCTCAATGAATTATCAATAATTGAGATTGTGCCTTCTTCTTCACCTTCTTTTAAATGCCCTAGCGGTGAGATTCCCTCCCTCCTCCCTCATCTTCGCTCTGCTGGTGACCAGGTGAGGAGAAGACAAAAAGCTTGGGGTCTGGTAGAATCAGCCTCGGGATGTTGAAGTCATTTGTCAGCCATTTCTATGGAGTTATCCAGCACCTCATTCACTCACTTCATACAATACTAGTATACATACATGAAATTCTTTTTTTTAAGCTCATTCTAATTTTGATGGATGACGGAGCATTGTCCATATAAGGGCTTTCCGTACAACTTCCATCTGAGAGCATTTGCAGCAAGAACTTTGAGTAAAGTACGTTATTTTTAAAACCTGTTAAACACACAAAACAAATACTTTTTTTTGCTTGAACTGGAGTCAACATCCAACATAGCCATTCAAGCTGTGAGCTATATGTCCAACCAGGACCTATATGTTACTCCTTTCCTTATCAGCACTCTTTCAGCTACTGTGAAGAGCTAAACACTTGTTTGGCATATTTGAATTCCTGTCAGTGTCTGTCAGATTATATTTTGTTTTGTTTTTTGTTTTGTTTTTTTGACTACGCTGTGTGAGACAGACCGAATATTGTCCCAGAGGAGCTGTTTGGCACTTCCTCAGTTGACATGCCACACAAGATGCAAACTAATCCTCATTATCAAAGCCTCTTACTTCGTACCATGCTGAGAAGGAAGACACTTCTACTCTAATAAGCTATGGCACCAGAACACACATTTAATACCAAACATTTATTCTCAGGTAATGAAAACAGAAAGCATCAAAACTTTATATGGATTCTGTTTCAAACAAGGCACATACACGTGTGCACTCACATTATATGATTAATTGCCATAAAACTCTGAAATCTGTTTAGTGGAAATTTTGCTGATGTCGTGCAACCGTATAAACACTGTTTGTGGGTTACCCAAAAAGACCCGAGTGCTTTGATTCGTAGCCAAAACCAGGTTCATTGAAGATTTGCATTTAAAACTGTGACAGGTGATAAATAATGCACACACGGGAAGAAATCCAGACTCCAGACTCACTATAAAGCCTTATTTTATTAATGCTCTTGCCACTGAAACGGTAGTTGATAATAGAAGCTCATTTAATCCTGAAGGAATAGTAGGACAAAGTCGAAACATAAATATGTAAATAATAGCCTTGTGCTAGATTACTCCTATTTGTCAATGTCAGGGCAACTGTCGCGTGCCCTCCTCTACTCTAACACACTGCACAGTACACTCACTACACCTTTACAAAGTGTTACATCACTTACGTTTCATGTCGTTAAATATAAATATGGAAATTTATTAGGGTATCAAATGATATACAGTAGCTTCACAAAATGTTGAAAAAGCACATCAAAATGTGCATAAGGCACTCCTCTTTCCTAAATCTAACTAAATTGAGTTGATCAAACTTAAATGTTTGATTAAATGTTTGATTAATTAAATATAAGTCAAGTCAAGTCAACTTTATTTATATAGCGCTTTTAACAATGTAGATTGTTTCAAAGCAGCTTTACAGTGTTAAACAGGAAAATAATGCAGCATAATTTTATTCAGCTGTATAGCCATTCTGGAAAAATTTCAAGTATCATACAGTGACAGTGTGGGCTTTAGATCAATAATTTGATCAGTAATTTAGTTTAAATGGTTAATTTAGTTTATTATTTAGATGTATTTCGATGTTTAGTTGAAAAATTTAGTGTCCCCAACTGAGCACGCCAAGCCAGAGGCAACAGTGGCAAGGAAACCAAAACCCCATCAGGTGACCTAATGGAGAAAAATAAACCTTGGGAGAAACCAGGCTCAGTCGGGGTGCCAGTTCTCCTCTGGCCAATTAACAAACAGCGTATTATTATTATTATTCTGGCAGTTTTACAGCTCGGAGGTCATAATAGATCAGAATATTCGAGGGACCGGGGGCAACATGCTGGAGACGGGTTTATTGAGGATGATGTTGATTAAATAATTATTAAAGTGCAATATTCGAATGATCGGAGGCAACACGCAGGAGACGGGTTTATTGAGATGCCGTGTCGATGAGGCAGTTTCAGGGGGAGTCTAATCACGGTCTCCCAGACACTTCGGGGTCCTGTGTTGGTCTTCTCTGGGCGCAGGTCCACCATCTGATCTGGATACGGCCCGGATCCAGCTGACTGCAGTAAACCTCGGGATAAAACAGAGAGACTAACATTAGCGTAGATGATGATGATAAGATGATATAAATACGTATTACTCCTAATTAGATATGTTTAAGTAAAGTGAACTAAATTTAAATGTCATATCTATGAAGGGCCTAAATCTTTTTTTTCTCAGTAGCTAATAATCTTAATTGTTTAATTCTATCTTTGATATCAACTGATTTTGTGCTAGATATTTCGAAAATTTACAAGCTCAGCACAATGGACAATAATAAAGCTCTGCGTTGTGTTTTAGTGCTGAAATCACTGTGCCATGATATGACTCTTATAGGGAGTTGATGAGAAACCTTGATTCTTCACTGGTTCAGTTAGCTAAGGTTGCTTTAGTAATGATCCTACAGTTCATAAATTCAAGACCTTGGGTGTGTGTCATCTTATTTTATGATTCTGCATCCTCTGAGCTGTAGGCTATCCCATGACAGTACTGAAGCTGAAAATGCTTAAAATGATGATGAGAATAACACTACAGCTGCTTCAAATATCTTAGTCTATAAAACATCTTTAAAAATATATTTTCTTTAAATAGTAGTGCTTGGACTGGCAAGTTATATTTATTCAAAATTATTAAAGGAATAGTTATTAAAGGAATAGCACCCAAAAATGAAAATTCTGTCATAATTTACCCAGCTTCATGTCGTTCCAAAACTATGTGACTTTCTTTCTTCCATGGATCACTGCCCTTACGAAAAAGTACTTCAAGTTCATTTTATGAAGTATAATTATTTAAGTTAAGTTCAAGTATATTTTTTAAGTAATCTTTATGTAGTAAGTGTACTAATATCAATGTACTAAACTTGTGTACTATTTCAGTAGACAATTCAATTCAAGACAATTCTCACATGATCTTCTTTTATGTTCCACAGAAGAAAAAAAGTAAAACAGGATTAAAATGAAATGGGAGAGTAAACGCTGACTCCTCATGCTCATTTTTGGGTGAACCATCTCTTTAAACTTTTATTTAAAGCTACACTGTGTAACTTTTTTAGTCTATTCTTAGCTAAAAACACTTAGTTCTTTCAAATATATATGTGCTCATTAATGTATATTTACTTCTTTCAAGTAATAAAGTATTCTCGTAAGTTTATAATATGCCATTGAAAATACATAAGGTAATGGGATCTAACGGTGGTCGCCATGTTGCCCCTCCATCTTGAAAGTACATTAGCCAAAGAGGGACATACCCGTAAATTCAAGCTTCGCCTTTCGCGTTTTAACCAGTTTAATACTCGTTGGCACTGTACAAAATTCTCTGCCTCGCGCATGTGCGCGTCAACTTCAGACTTGTCTGGTGCATGTGCAGAGAGTTTTCATCTCAGCAGCGTCCAGTAACAGAGTTATATGGAGTTTTCCTGGCTTGTTTATTCCTCAAAAGTCTGTTTTTCCTTGTGTGCGATTTCTGTGCGTTAATAACTCCGTAAGTAATAATAGTTATTGTCATTGTAGATGTGTTTCAGAGTGTGTCATCGCGTAATTCAGTTGATGTCACCTCAGAAGTATTTTTGTGTCAACATACAATAGCGTAATGCTCACCTATTTGAATAATCATTCAGTTATTTTGTTATCAACAATGTTTATTCGTTTATAGAAAATATTTGCTTGTAATGTATGTTGATAGAAATATGTATCAGGTCTGATCGGCATATTAACAATTGTTATACAGAGCGCACTGCAGTGCTAACGTTAAAGCGGCGCACACACTTTTGTAACCGGACACCGCTTGTTAGCAGCAGCAGCGGCAGCTCCGCTCCTTTTAATGCAGCTGCATTTAGCGCCTATATATGGTACAATAAGCTCTGGTTTACGGTTACATTATACAAATGTAATTTATAAGTATAGTTATACAGTTCTTAACTGTGTATGTATATTTAACATCCTTATTTGTTCTCTCACAGAAACCACATTTATGTACATATCCACGCAAACCTGTTTATGCCTTGCAATTGGTTGACTGAATAAACATTACTATCATCAAAGTTCACTCTGGATTAGCTGCAGTTCTTTCTAGCCGAATAATTAGGCCAGTTGAGTTCCAACCATCCCACTGCGCACAGAATATCCCACAGGCACCGTGTCGAATGTGGACGAGGTCGAACTGGAAGCCATGTTAATCTTGGACTAAATCGGCCACCGTAGGAGTTGAAACGAAATCGGAATTGAGAGGAACAGAAACTAAAATTCACTGGATGGTCATATACCTTTTCACCACTAGATGGGGGAAAATATCACACAGTGTAGCTTTAATGCAGTGATATTTTGGTACAAAATATTGTTGAGGCCACTGTATGTAAATTGAATCGTACTGTAAGTCAATCTGAAGTTTTCAACAGTCCTCCCTGCCAGGCGTGATGTTATTTGCAAACAGTGGTATTGACAGCTTTGATGGATGTTGGTGTCCTGCTCTTGTGCATGGCAGCAGAGTGAATGAGATAGTCTCTGCTCTCTATCATCACTGCTGAAATACTTTACATGATTGACTGTTGCAGTGCTCCACCTATAAAACTTTGTTTACATCTGATTGTTTTGTGTTTTCACTGGTATAAACATGAAAATAATTCACTTTGTTATAGTCTCTGTTGAATTTATAACCGAATTTGGACACAACATGTCCGATGGAATATATTCAAGTCAAGTCACAGCTTGTTGTCACTGCTCTCCCAGAGAATAAGAACAGAGATGAATGTATATTTCCTATAGGCAATAAAAATACAGAAGTATAAACAATATAAATGTACCATGTACACAGAAAACACACACATTATTATATGGTAAAATGGCAAAATTTCAATAAATGTTATTGCAGGCAAATGAAAATATTTCATTAAGTGTTTGTACTTTGAATGAGCTGCTGTCAAAGTAAATTGCAAAAAATCAAAGTGTGCATTTTGTAAGAGTTAGATGACTAGGTGAAATGTCTTACCAGACAAAACATCATAGACAGGTATTGAATGGCTTTATAGACTTAGCAACATTTTCTTCCATTCATATGCATGCAAGTGCAGGAGAAGGAAGATGCAAGCGATGTTCCGTTTATGAAATGCACATACACTACTGTTTAAAAGTTTTTGGCTGGTAAGATTTGTATTATGTCTTTTATCTTCACCAAGGCTACATTTGTTTGATCAAAAATACAGTAAAAAGAGTAATATTGTGAAATATTATTACAATTTAAAATAACTGTTTATTTTAATATATTTTAAAATGTAAATTATTCCTGATGATGGCAAAGTATTAGGCTATTATAAATGTTGAAACAATTGTTCTGCTTAAAGGGTTAGTTCACCCAAAAATGAAAATTAGCCCATGATTTACTCACCCTCAAGTCATCCTAGGATTCCCTTTCGAAAGGGAACTCGCGCTGCGTCAGCTTGACGCTACGGGGAACGCCTCCAGCGTGACTGGTGCCTGAAATCACAATGAAAAAACTTCAATCCTATTGACCGGCGACAGCCTATGATGTCATCAAGGTGCGACCAGGAAGTATATAAGGGCGCCTTGCCAGCATGACAGTATCTCTTCGTCTTCAGGGACTGTTTTGCCTGTCTTCACGTGAAACGTCTACAAGAAGGATAACAATGAAGTGTGCTGAGGCCACTTCTGCAGAAGTGTGTTTTGAACGTGTAGCTTGCGCTTTGGATACACACACACTTTGTGTTTACTGTCTGGGAGAAGAGCTGAGGCTGAGCGGCGTCTGAAATGCGCTTCCCAGATGGATCTGGCTCGTCGCTTGGAGACAGTTATGGTTCTTGAGGACGATCCAGATTGCGAGAGGCTCGAGCAGAGGATGGGTGAGTCAGTTAAAGATGCTGAAGCTTTTCAAACCATCCTGTCCCATGTACGGGGAGTTGCTGGAAGTCATGGAACGCGCTGCGGGTAGACTGCAGCTGCCTTTGCGGCACGTGAGGAGAGAGGCTGAGCGTCCAAACAGTTTGGACGATCGGTTTCTCTCCGCCCATGACCTCCCAACTCCTGGGAGTCTTCCATTCCTTCCAGGTCTCCATCAGCAGATCTCGAGGGGATGGAAGAAACCATACTCAGCCCTGCATCTGTCGACATCGGCGAGCTAAATTTCGCTGATGTCGAGGGATTGCCCGGCTGGGTATGTGTCGGGGCTGCCCGTGGACAAGATGTTATGTTTATCTCGCCTCTGGGCGGCCTGCGACACTGTGGCTCCCACCCTGCCGGTCTAATGCTTGAATGGCAGGGCGTACATGTCAGTGGGTCACGCTGCGGCGGCTCTGCACACCACAGCTGTGTTGCAGGCGTACCAGGCAGACCTGCTGAGGGACCTCGATCAGGGGGAGGGACCCCCTGAGGCGGAAGTCGAGTCGCGCCGGACCGCGGTTTTCGCTCTCCGGGCCACCGTACAGATTGCGCCGATGGTGGCGACGGTGGCCACGGAGAGACATCTGTGAAAAAGGCGTGCTCGGCAGCATTTAGAACATGCATCCCGCTGAGGTCCGGGACCGCGCCCAGGCAGTCGGGTGTCCCCGGCCCGTTCCAGTCTGAGGGCTGGAGACGGGAACAGCAAGCCAGCGTCGCCTCTCGAGCGCCCCGCCGCGGAGGACTGGGGCGCAGGGGAGGCGGGACACCCGCAACAGGAAGAGGAAGGAAGCCGGGGCTGGTAACCGGAACCAGCGCAGGCAGCGGACTCCGCCCTCGAGGACGCGGAGATGAACGCTGCCTTTTTCCCTTCCTCTGGCTTTCCCCCGGGCGCTTTACATCAGGCCGGTGGGCCTATGATGAGCAGAAAATGTAAGACTCTGCCGGCCCGCCTGGTTTGTTTGTTAAAAGCGCCCCCCTCAGGATGGCGGGCGGATACTAGCTCGATGGCTGGGTTGAAGCACCGCGAGGAGCGATTGGTAAGTCCCCCTCTATGAGGGCGAAACATTTTCAAAACTATGTTTTTCAGGACTTTTTGACCGTCGCTCCCCTGAGGGGTTGCCTGGGGAGATTTTGGATCATCGAGGGATTTCGCAGGGCCTGCAGCTCCCCGTGAGTAAGCTAAGAACGATCTTCTTTGCAACATTATGTGGTTGTGTGTGTATGCCTCACTTTTGCTAGTTGAGTCTTGCTGCCTCTCCGTGTTATTTTTCCCACTATGTGGGTGATTAATTCGCGCTCTTGCCCGAGGGCTTGTAGTGTAGAGGGCTAGCTGTGTTTTCCTAGCGTAAAAGTGGGAAGTAGCTGAAGACCGGGTACGCGCTAATGCGCGAGCTGTAGTAAGATCTGCGCCCAGCTCTGCGGGGCTTTGGGAAAAGGGGTTCGGGGCCTCAATGTGTAATATTAGAGGTGATAATATTTCTTTCCCGAGCCCTGAGTAGATCTAGTGCGTTCTTATGTCGCACTACTTGGCCTAGGCTTTGTCAAGGATGGGGGCGTTCCCTTTTAATGAAGGTTGTTCGCCCCTGGCCTGTCTTTTGATATAAGAACATGGCGTGGTTTATGCATCCTTGTTTCAGCCTCCTCTTGTTACAGAGTCGTCCGGCCAAGGCCTGCCCCCTTCTCTGCGTTCTGGGGTTACGAGTAACGCAGTCGGGGTGTTGCAGCAGACAGCGACTTTGCCAGTGGTCGTGGGGCGGAGTGAAGCGTCTTTCGCTGGTTTGCGATCAGACTTTATCTGCCGTTTCCGCCTTTCAGAGCTTGGTGGCCGCCATCTTTTGGCGGCCCCCGGCCTCTTCCTGGAGGATGTTCGGCCGGTGGGTTCTATATTTTCTAAAAGAAAAGGTATTGTTTCACCCTTGCTCTATGTCTCTGCTCCACCTCCTTTAGGGCTCGGGTTGAACTAAACATCGGATAAACCTCTGTGGAGGTTCTGGTCGGATGCTCCCCTGAGGCCCGAGCATTGCCAATGGCTGACGCCCTCGTACTTATGGTTGGCCGCTGCATGGATAGTAAGACAGCCGCCCCAAGGCAGGTGACGTAAGTTGTACTCCCCTCGCTTTAGAGGGTTTTTGTTTAAGCACTTTCGCTGAGTACACTGCTGTTGGCAATGTGATTAGGTCCATGTTTGTAGGCGCTGCCCGAGAGACTGCGCCGTCCGGGGGGCCCTAGGACACGGCGAAGCGGTTGTCCCTAGCTGCCTCTGGGATGGAGCCAGCCCCAGGTGCGGGCGTAGGAGCCAGCTGGTTGTTAGTAGCCAGCTTGGGCAGTCTGGGCAGCTGGACTTCAGGACAGGTAGTGGGCGTCAACCGGCCTCCCTGCAAGGAAGTCTCGACGCCATGGCCCACGAGTGGGCCTTGGAGGATCTTCTCCACTGGTGTCGACGTCAGCAGTAACCTCATAGTCTCCCTGGGGATGAGTTCCCAGGTGAGATCTGGATTTCCAGGCGTCAGCAGCAGACATCTGCCGCCAGCCCAGGCGCAGCAGCCAGCCTTCGTTGAGGCCGCCCTGAGGGGTAGGCTCTCGGTTTGGGTAACCTTCGCTCAGGTGGAGGCCCGAGTGGCCTCCCTGAGGGCCTGCTGTGGTCAGCAGGCGCTGCCTGGTCTCCCCCGAGGGGGCACCTCTGGCATTAAGTCCCTCGATGGCTGGTAGTAGGCACTGGATGGCTAGCACGAGTGCTGGCCTCCCTGAGTGCAGCCGCTGAGGCGGTGACCGTGAAGTGCTATGAGTAGCACATTCTGGCTATGGGCGGCACGCTCTGCTATCAGGTGGAGGCATTGCGCCTCCCTGAAATCGTTCCCCGGTCCCCAGGTTCAGTAACGGATCGTAGCATGGGATGCTATCAGGCAACCTGCACGGGGCTTCCCTGAGAGGATTCGCTTGGAGTAGTAGGCCTACGTGGCCTCCTCTGAGGGCACGCTCTGGTGAGCATGAAGTGCCGTGAGCGGCACGTTCTGCTGTCAGATGGTAGGCATGGTACCTCCCTGAGAGCGAGCTCCCGGTCCCCAGCCGCTGTGGTGAGCATGAAGTGCTACGAGTAGCACGTTCAGCTAGGCTGTGAGTGCCCGATATCTTTGCAGTTGGTAGGCCCGCTTGGCCTCCCTGATGAAGCGAGTCCCTGGTCTTCCCAGCTACCTCGAGGGCTAGCACGACTGCGATCAGGTTTCAGGCCCGTATGGCCTTCCTGAGGGCGAGCTCCGCTGTTGGAGGTCCGGGACCGCGCCCAGGCAGTCGGGTGTCCCCGGCCCGTTCCAGTCTGAGGGCTGGAGACGGGAACAGCAAGCCAGCGTCGCCTCTCGAGCGCCCCGCCGCGGAGGACTGGGGCGCAGGGGAGGCGGGACACCCGCAACAGGAAGAGGAAGGAAGCCGGGGCTGGTAACCGGAACCAGCGCAGGCAGCGGACTCCGCCCTCGAGGACGCGGAGATGAACGCTGCCTTTTTCCCTTCCTCTGGCTTTCCCCCGGGCGCTTTACATCAGGCCGGTGGGCCTATGATGAGCAGAAAATGTAAGACTCTGCCGGCCCGCCTGGTTTGTTTGTTAAAAGCGCCCCCCTCAGGATGGCGGGCGGATACTAGCTCGATGGCTGGGTTGAAGCACCGCGAGGAGCGATTGGTAAGTCCCCCTCTATGAGGGCGAAACATTTTCAAAACTATGTTTTTCAGGACTTTTTGACCGTCGCTCCCCTGAGGGGTTGCCTGGGGAGATTTTGGATCATCGAGGGATTTCGCAGGGCCTGCAGCTCCCCGTGAGTAAGCTAAGAACGATCTTCTTTGCAACATTATGTGGTTGTGTGTGTATGCCTCACTTTTGCTAGTTGAGTCTTGCTGCCTCTCCGTGTTATTTTTCCCACTATGTGGGTGATTAATTCGCGCTCTTGCCCGAGGGCTTGTAGTGTAGAGGGCTAGCTGTGTTTTCCTAGCGTAAAAGTGGGAAGTAGCTGAAGACCGGGTACGCGCTAATGCGCGAGCTGTAGTAAGATCTGCGCCCAGCTCTGCGGGGCTTTGGGAAAAGGGGTTCGGGGCCTCAATGTGTAATATTAGAGGTGATAATATTTCTTTCCCGAGCCCTGAGTAGATCTAGTGCGTTCTTATGTCGCACTACTTGGCCTAGGCTTTGTCAAGGATGGGGGCGTTCCCTTTTAATGAAGGTTGTTCGCCCCTGGCCTGTCTTTTGATATAAGAACATGGCGTGGTTTATGCATCCTTGTTTCAGCCTCCTCTTGTTACAGAGTCGTCCGGCCAAGGCCTGCCCCCTTCTCTGCGTTCTGGGGTTACGAGTAACGCAGTCGGGGTGTTGCAGCAGACAGCGACTTTGCCAGTGGTCGTGGGGCGGAGTGAAGCGTCTTTCGCTGGTTTGCGATCAGACTTTATCTGCCGTTTCCGCCTTTCAGAGCTTGGTGGCCGCCATCTTTTGGCGGCCCCCGGCCTCTTCCTGGAGGATGTTCGGCCGGTGGGTTCTATATTTTCTAAAAGAAAAGGTATTGTTTCACCCTTGCTCTATGTCTCTGCTCCACCTCCTTTAGGGCTCGGGTTGAACTAAACATCGGATAAACCTCTGTGGAGGTTCTGGTCGGATGCTCCCCTGAGGCCCGAGCATTGCCAATGGCTGACGCCCTCGTACTTATGGTTGGCCGCTGCATGGATAGTAAGACAGCCGCCCCAAGGCAGGTGACGTAAGTTGTACTCCCCTCGCTTTAGAGGGTTTTTGTTTAAGCACTTTCGCTGAGTACACTGCTGTTGGCAATGTGATTAGGTCCATGTTTGTAGGCGCTGCCCGAGAGACTGCGCCGTCCGGGGGGCCCTAGGACACGGCGAAGCGGTTGTCCCTAGCTGCCTCTGGGATGGAGCCAGCCCCAGGTGCGGGCGTAGGAGCCAGCTGGTTGTTAGTAGCCAGCTTGGGCAGTCTGGGCAGCTGGACTTCAGGACAGGTAGTGGGCGTCAACCGGCCTCCCTGCAAGGAAGTCTCGACGCCATGGCCCACGAGTGGGCCTTGGAGGATCTTCTCCACTGGTGTCGACGTCAGCAGTAACCTCATAGTCTCCCTGGGGATGAGTTCCCAGGTGAGATCTGGATTTCCAGGCGTCAGCAGCAGACATCTGCCGCCAGCCCAGGCGCAGCAGCCAGCCTTCGTTGAGGCCGCCCTGAGGGGTAGGCTCTCGGTTTGGGTAACCTTCGCTCAGGTGGAGGCCCGAGTGGCCTCCCTGAGGGCCTGCTGTGGTCAGCAGGCGCTGCCTGGTCTCCCCCGAGGGGGCACCTCTGGCATTAAGTCCCTCGATGGCTGGTAGTAGGCACTGGATGGCTAGCACGAGTGCTGGCCTCCCTGAGTGCAGCCGCTGAGGCGGTGACCGTGAAGTGCTATGAGTAGCACATTCTGGCTATGGGCGGCACGCTCTGCTATCAGGTGGAGGCATTGCGCCTCCCTGAAATCGTTCCCCGGTCCCCAGGTTCAGTAACGGATCGTAGCATGGGATGCTATCAGGCAACCTGCACGGGGCTTCCCTGAGAGGATTCGCTTGGAGTAGTAGGCCTACGTGGCCTCCTCTGAGGGCACGCTCTGGTGAGCATGAAGTGCCGTGAGCGGCACGTTCTGCTGTCAGATGGTAGGCATGGTACCTCCCTGAGAGCGAGCTCCCGGTCCCCAGCCGCTGTGGTGAGCATGAAGTGCTACGAGTAGCACGTTCAGCTAGGCTGTGAGTGCCCGATATCTTTGCAGTTGGTAGGCCCGCTTGGCCTCCCTGATGAAGCGAGTCCCTGGTCTTCCCAGCTACCTCGAGGGCTAGCACGACTGCGATCAGGTTTCAGGCCCGTATGGCCTTCCTGAGGGCGAGCTCCGCTGTTGGACACGCGAGCAGTCGGCAAGGGTTACCAGGTGGAGGCTCCTCTCGGCCTCCATGGGGAACGAGTTCCCCTGGCGGGAACGCACAACTGGCTTTACGCTGACAGCTAGTGGTCACCCGCTATCAGGCGCCGGTCTCTGGCCGTTCGCGAGACCTGGAGGCGGTGTTCTTACCCTAGCACGACGAGACGTTACTGCTGCTATGCGGTCCCCACGGGAGGGGACTTTCATAGTTTGTCTACTGCATGGCTACCTACCAGGCAGGCTTATGAGCTCCTCTCGAATGAGGGTCTACTATGAGCTTACGGCCGCTTGGCGCTGGTTAAGGGTTGTAGGCCCCTCGGGGCCTCCCTGGCATAATCAGCCTGTAAGGCCTCTGGCCTCCTAAGCACGTTTTAAAGTAGGTGCTTGGTAGATCCGAGGATCGAGCAGATTAACTCCCCTCGCTGGCAAGGGTCGAAAGCGCTATGCTGAGTACTGCTCTCCAGGATGCCCGTCTCTGAGATCCGGCTCGAGGAGGACACTGCCATTCTGCAGTCCCTTGGACTGGATGCCTCTTCAGGAGGCGAGTATCCAGAGGCTCTGTTCTCGAACAGACAAGGATGGCCCGGCCGAAGTGCCCGTTGAAAAAGGCACCAAGCTAGGCCGCCTTGGCGGCGTTAGTGGCTGGCTGGGGCGCCCTAGGGCCCCCTAGCCACATTCCCTTAAAGGAGCCCCCTTCCTTTGAATGGGTTGGATCCAGGCCTTTGAGCGGTCTGAATAGGACCTCGTGCAGCCGCACTAAGGTTCCTGACGAGGCTTATAGCTCGGGCTATGACCGTAGGGAATGCTGTCACTGACAGCCTTGTGTGACCAGAGGGGGAGTGGTTCAGGCATTTCATTTGAATTTGCTTGTCCTGACAGTTGTCACTGCCAGTGGGCATGCACTCCCCTCGGCATGGCGGCGTTGGTATTTCGTTCCCCGTAGCGTCAAGCTGACGCAGCGCGAGTTCCCTTTCGAAAGGGAACGTCTCCGGTTACGTATGTAACCTAGGTTCCCTGAGAACAGGGAACGAGACGCTGCGTCGCTTTGCCATGCCTCAGGGCCTGCCTGCCAAACAGTCCCTTCAGACGATTAGATACTGTCATGCTGGCAAGGCGCCCTTATATACTTCCTGGTCGCACCTTGATGACATCATAGGCTGTCGCCGGTCAATAGGATTGAAGTTTTTTCATTGTGATTTCAGGCACCAGTCACGCTGGAGGCGTTCCCCGTAGCGTCAAGCTGACGCAGCGTCTCGTTCCCTGTTCTCAGGGAACCTAGGTTACATACGTAACCGGAGACGCTTTCTTCTTTCAGACAAATAAAACGGTTATATTTTAAAAAAACCTGGCTCTTCGAAGCTTTATAATGGCAGTGACTTGTTGTTTCATTTAAAAGTGTATCTATCCATCATATAACTGCTCCACATGGCTCCGAGGGGTTAATAAAGGCCTTCTGAAGCGAAGTGATGTGTAAGAAAAATATGCATATTTAAAACTTTATAGACTAAAATAACTAACTTCCGGCGGACCGTCGTACACATCGATTTATGCCGAAAGAGTAACCATTGACTCTTGAACCCTTGACGCATGTATATTGACGAACGCGGAAGTGATGGGAATAGAGCAAAACAAAACACCAGTCATGAATTAGAAGTCTAAAACAAGAATTTTTAAAGAGAAATGGCAGAGGATTTTGATATAAGAGAAGAGGGGCTTGAGTGTGTTGCCCAGCCCTATCTGCGAGAGGCTAGTTTTAAAGTTTTATAGATTTTTATTTTTTTTCTTACACAAACGCACCACTTTGCTTCAGAAGGCCTTTTAAACCCCCGGAGCTGTATGGAGCAGTTATATGATGGAGAGATGCACCTTTATGGACTTCAAAAACGAACCAACAAGTCACTGCCATTATAAAGCTTGGATTTGCCAGGACATTTTTAAATATAACTCCGATTGCATTAGTCTGAAAGAAGAATATCATATACACCTATATAGGATGACTTGAGGGTAAGTAATTCATGGGCTAATTTTCATTTTTTGGATGAACTAACCCTTTAATGTTTTGTGGAAACCGTCATCCAGATATAGAAAAGTACGTTCAAAAGAACAGCATTTTAGTTCTTTATAACCTTATAAATGTCCTTACTGTGCCTTTAAATCAAATGAATGTCACAATACTGAATAAAAATATTAATAAAAAAAAAAAAATCTTACTGACCCCAAACATTTGAATGGTAGTGTATGTAAAGGTAGTAAACTGTGGAGTTTCTTGTCGGACAAAACATAGACAGGTACTGACTGATTTTAAATGTCAAAATAGACTTTGTGCACTGTTTTGTTCCATTTGTATGCATGCAATTCATTGTTTTCAGATTATGAAATGCACATACATTTTGATTCTGATTCATAATATAACATGACATGAGTTCATTCACATAATTAAGGATAAGGCAGCCCTGTAAATAAAGAAACAGGCTGTGTCACTCACATGCATTGAGTGCTTTATTGAATATATGATAAAGAATGACTTAATTTGTATAAGCTGAAATTATCTCCACAACTTGTTTAGAAAATGTCACCTGCCATTTAAGAAGCTTCGGATTTCATGTCAGTCCCTGAGAGAGTAAGATACTGTTCTCTTGACTCAACATCAGGTTAGAGATGGCTGATAAAAGCAAGACACGTCCTGTTATGTGATGAGTAACAACTTTGATATTAGAACAACAGCTGTGTTGTTTTTGTTTGACATTGACAAGCTCCAGCGTTCGCTGAGGAGTAGTGGAGGAGTTCTGCTGCCAGGATATCACATTATAAAACAAGTTGGGGAAATGACACGCATCTGTTCTAATGAGAAGGACCTGGAGATGAATAAAGAAAAAACATAATTGAGTGGGCAAACAATCTGTCAAAAGCCAGAACAATCAAGGTGAAGTGTGTAATTTCAACCTACTTTCTTTTATCACAGTTTAATGTGCAGAGACTACTAAATGGAGCATTCATAAGTTGACATCCCAAAGAGTTTAGAATGGTTGAGGGGGTCCGACATGAGTTTGTCTGAGCAGGGGGCAGTAGTAGCTTTTGAAAAACCTGTTTGAAAACAATAGACCCTTTTCACATTTCTGGAGTTCTCAGAGGAGGAAGTTGCCATAGTTAGGTAAACTTTAGTGGTGAACAGAAACTACAACAATATGATTTTTGTGTTTCCATTTGCTCCCAATAGCAAAAAAAAACAAAAAAACATAACGTGACTATAAAAAAGAGGGAAAAAATATTGAGAATAGGTTTCTGTAATTTATTGTCAAGGTAATATAACACTGTTACGGCTATGTTAAATTTGTTTCTTTGTATTAGATCGGGGCCAACTGTCAACATTAAGTAGACCTCCCAAACACCCAGGCTGGAGACAGGCCGTCATTAAGTGTCTGGAGAAAGTCTACCCCCGATCCGTGCCACAGCCAGACCCAGAGCCCAGCCCACCATCACTCAGCACCATGTTGAGTTGGACACGGAGGACTGGTTAATTGACTGGAAAACAGAGGTAGAGCTAACCCACGCTGTCCACCCATGAACCTTCTCTGCCTCTGGTTCCTTCCTGCACTGTGTCTTCGTCATCATCACTGATCTCACCCAGTTTAGTTTATTCATTGTCACCAGTCCTAGCCATCACTGAGTATTTGTTGTCACCACCTACCCTGTCCTTCACCAAGCCTGCTTCCTCACCTAGTCCCCTCCTGCACGCTCCACCATCAGCCTGGCCAAGCAACCCTGATCTGCCGTGGGGCTTTCGGTCCCCAGCTCCGCCCTGGAGAGTCGAGCCATGGGCTGCACCTCGATCCTCTTAGCCCGTCACTCCACCTTGGCCCATCTACCAGTCGGTTGCGCCTCAGTTCCTCGCCCCCACAGCTCCACCTGGGACCGTCACCCTTATGGCTACGCTGAGTCCCTTATCTCTCCTCCTTATCGGCTCCTCCTCGGTCTGTTGCCGTGCTGCCATCGCCACAGACTTCCGGGGCTGAGGCTGTGCCTCGTCCCTCCATCCCTACAGCTCTGTCGGGCTCCTCGTTTCCTCTAGCTCCACCTCTGTCCTCACTCGCACCGCTATCACAGCAGTCCTCTGACACCCAGGCTCCATCTCGGCTGCTCATTGTTACGGCTCCACCTCGGTATCCTGGATCCTCTGCTTCACTTAGTCTCTTCAGCTCTGTGGGTCCGCCTGGGTCTCCTCTTCCTTCGGCTCCTTCTCCATCACTCGTCCCCATGGTGTCACTGGCTCCTCCCTCACTTGGCTCCTCCCTCCCTCGACTCCACCATGGGACTATCCTGGCTGCACTCTTGAGGGGGGTGTAATGTTACGGTTAACTTAGTTTCTTTATCAAGGACTATTAGATTGCTTTGTTTCCTGTTTCCTCTGTTCCTGTTTGATTGTTAGTTGCTATGTCAATTAATTAATTATCACACACCTGTTTGCCATTCAATTTATCACTATGTATTTAAGTTCCTCCTGTGTTGCTGTTCAGTTGTCAGTTATTGTTTGTGTTTGGCGCATACTGTTACGCATGTGGATTATTCTCATTAAAATTACCTTCATTTTGGAACTTGTGACACGTCTTCATCTTTGGAACTTGCAGTATGTGACAAACACTAAGTAATGTGTACACTATTTAAAAAAAAAATAAATCTATATAAAATGTTTGTCCATCATTTTGCCATTGTTGGCCATGTTTCCTGTCGCTGGAAGTGCAGAAATTACACACTTCACCCTTTTTTATTGAGGAAAACTACACAACTAAAATGACAACCATTGCCCAAAGTGAATTTACCTCATCATATGAAGCACAGAAATTTTATATAATAGTTTTCCAAAGATTACAAGAATGTAAACACAGATCGATCAGCATTCTGGACCAGTATAAGCCTCCTGTGGTTTTAAGAGGTAGTAAACCTCTGCATCAACACTGCCTTTTCTCCATCCAGGTCAACAGTATGAGGAAAGCTGCTGTAAAGTCCTGACCCAGCACCGCCGTGCTGCAGCCCAGCTGAGATTACCTGCATGAGAAAGTGACCCCAGGCCAAACCTGCCTGATGAATTCTCTTATGAAAGAAAAAAAAGAGGGAAAAAAGGGCCAGATTGTGATAGATGGCCAGGTCCCAAAGCCATTCCTCACGTTGCTCTCCAACAGCTGTGCTACCAGTTGTAATGGCCTCCATAGGATGGCACGGATATGCTATTTTTCTCTTTAAGTACACAAAAAGTTGTCATGTTGGTACCAAAGTCAAGATTTAAACCCTCCCCTGAGCATGCAGAAATTAAAGGAATGTATCATAATTGCCAATCAAAGTGCTCTGAGGGGGTGACTCCTTCTAATTAGACATTATTTGTGCCAAGACCTATTACCGTGCCTTATTTCGAAATTATTTGGAAAAAAATAGTTGGTGTGTGAGAGAGAATAATGCACTGGTGAGGTAATAATGTTCCAAAATAACCTTGAACTATAATCATCAGAATAGAAACCTTGTTGTTAGGGGTTGTTGATGTTGAAAATACAGACAATGTGCTCATTGTCTTTCAAGACTTTTGTGGAAACAGAGGAAAGGAGCACTTAGGATTGAGAGTGAATAAATAGGCCTACATTATTTAGAAAAAAATCTCCTCAAAAGTGCCTTTAGATTTAACGTCACATGGTGGCAGTCATCATCATTTCAATTTGCATTTAAAATGTTGCTTTGATGATTCTGAATATATTCAGATTTTTTCACCCAAATAAATTACATTTGGAAACATCAACTATTGTGATGTTAGAAAAGCACACAGGGGGTTTTGTGTTCGGTTTACGGATGTGTTTATATACAGTAGTACATTAAACTTTTAGAAGATCAAGATAAAATCTGGTATTTCATGATATGACCCTTTTTAAGCAAAGCTGACCACTTCTTATAAGCCACTGAGTGATTTACGAGAGTAAAAAGCCTCTTCTATCCTTGCAACATTTTACTTTCTACAGCATACAAGGAATGCAAAGCCTGTGAAGCTCCAAAAAGGGTTTCTTGTTTTAATTGCTTCTTCAGAGAGTGAATGGACTCGGTGAGGCAGTTGCAGGCAGAAATAAAAGGTAACAGCTATATATATTAGGATTTAGAATCAGCAGTGCTGCCTTCAAATGCTCATCACGAGATGGGTAATGCATGAACTGCTGTTAGACAACACTGCGGGACTCTGGCTCACTCGCACACTCATCAAAGATAGCCTGAGGGTACTGAACACCCCTTTGAGCCTTATGACACACCTAAAAAACACACTTAATTTGTACAACTGTTCCATTAGTTCATAGTACATTCCTTTTTTTGCCCTCTGAAGGCATCCATGAGGGCAAACGTATAAGCTACCTAATTCAATTTGCTCTGCTTCGATGCTCATGCTCTATAGGTGACGGAAGAGTATGGAGCATGTGTTTGAATTACATGAAGCAGAGCACACTCTGAGATAGAACATTTTAAAAGTGCTGTAAATGAAGTTCTAGATCTTCTGCCAGACTTAACTAGTGATTTAGACATAGATCTCTTTCCAAAACCTGCTCTACAAAGGCACTGCTTAGATTGCAAATTATGGTTCTTTAGCGATTGCATTTAAAAAATTAGGTAACACTTTACATGAAGCTTTTATGTATAATGCATTATAAAGGTATTCATAATGTATGTTATAATGCATTATATCTTTTCATAATTAATTGTTAAATTAATTGTTAAGTTAAAATGCATTATAATATAAGCAAATTCTAAAATGTTCATGCACTATACTTTCTAAAGGTGTGTTCAATAATTAGATAAGTATTATAATGTATAATAAGGCATAATTAATACATTTAAACTACTTTTATTATTTATTATAAGGCTTTAAGTAAAGTGTAACCAATTGTTTTTATTACTTCTAAAGAATAAATATCTGGGAAAATTTGACTATAATAATAATAATAATAAAAATCTCACAAAAGGTGTGCTTACACAGATTTGAATATGTTTACACAGTCTTTATAATTGTGACCAAATAATTGGCAGATACAGAATAATACTAAACAAACATAAAATTAAATAAAATTTCATTCATTTGTTTTTATAAAATACCAATGACAAAAAAAACAATGAGTGTCTGTCATTAACACTGATTAAAGTCTAAGAGACAGTTGAAAGCTGTATGTGCTTAATTCACTAAAAACAACCGACTCATTAGAACCATTAAATAACTCTGCACTGTAGGTTGTTGATTCACCGAAAATAACTATAGTGCATAATAGTCATTCATTCTGTGATCTGTAATTCTGTGATCTGTAATCTGTAAAAAAGAATAGATTCCTAAAAAAGCAACCAAATTATATTTCACAAGATGTTATTCATCACAAGAAGAATACCTCAAAACTGAAAACCTCTAGCTATTCTTTTTTTAAGTTCCTTGCTTCCCCATCCTTTTTTACTTGTGTTTGTATTTATGATGCTTGTCTGTTGCTTGAAAAAGAAAAGTTTAGTCATGAGCCAGGCAATTTATGTTTGTAAAGCACTTTTTGTTACTATTCAAAAAATGAAGCTGAATATGGTGCGTAGATTGATTAATGCTACAGCTACCATGGGCTCAGCTTCATGCTCATGTTGCAGACTTCACATACAACATAACTTTGTTTGAAATTGTTTAGAAAGTAAATTGGCTTGCTACAAGTGATTGAGGGCTCGCTTATTCATACATTTACATTTAACTTTTTTTTTATATTATAAATGATCTATCTACAGCTAAAATGTAACATATTTGGAAATAATTTGAATTTAAATATTACCAAATATTACCAAATAATTGTTTTCAGTGAATGTTTAGTTGTATTGGTATCTACAGTATGAGTACAGTATACTGAATAGCAATGGTTCTGTTGACATTCTATCCCAGAATACCTTGTTCCACCTTTCCCTGTACTCTCTGCCTCGTCCCCAGATTCAACGCTGTGCCAGGGACAAGACGGTGGGAGAAATATGGTTTAGGCTCACCCCATCCATCACAAGCTGAAACCGCCCAATGAAATACAGGCCGAGCTCCCCGAACAAGGAGTCCTATCTTGTATGTTAGACCCCTTGCTTGTATATTTATCACCTGAGCAGAGGTACAATGGTTGATTCACAGGGCAGTCAGGCTGATAAAACATACTGACGTGATCTCTGGGCAGATTACTGAGTCTCGCCCTATGTCCTTCCTGGTCTCCCTTTCCTGTCTCCAATAACCTCTTCAAATTTAGAGTTTGGCTTTGGCCTTTTTCTTTTTGTTTTCAAATGTTGTTTCCACCTTCATAGTGTTACCCATTAACAGTACTTAGGTAGCAATCAGGTACTTTTCTTTGGGGGAAAAATCACAAGTATAGTGTTCAGTGAGTTTGCTTCGATGATGAAATCATACCAAAATATAATTATATCACACTACTCATACTCATATTATTTGTCATTCGGATGTTCATTTATTTGTCCCTTTTTGCTTATTTAATATTTGACATTAGGGTTTAGGTTGTTGTGATTTATCAATATCATATAGTGCCACATGCTGAGCTGGCTGACTGTTACATGGCTTTTTTGGTTTTGTGCAGTTATGACTGTTTTGCAGCCCATTGATTCATTGATTGATTTACTAGCATGGAAAGGGAGCCAGACTGATGACGGGCATGAGTGAAGGTCTACAGCTCCTTTGGATAGCCTTGTCCTTGATTTAGACAAATTAATATCTAGCAGGCAATAACTCTCTATGGCTCATCTAGCCCAGTGTCTCCTCCACTGGGTGAGAGGTGGAACACACCACACTGCTGGTATTAATATCAGAATCATGATTGATGACAATTATATGCAGAACTGAAAAGCATTCCATGTGGGGCCTCTAGAAAAAATATCAGGAGCATGCACAAAAGTTTCATTATTTTACATAATAAAAGTTGGTCTTGTGCAAATGAAAGATTGATTAAGGCAATTATGCTCAGAATACAAGTCGTTCATAAACTGCTTTTAGATTATTATATTAGATATATAATGATGTTTTATTAATAAAGTCCGGGAGAATATCCAGTCAGTACAAGAGGAGGCCTATACCTATATCATAGCCGACTCACCTATGTTCCTCGACAGTTTTCTGCATCCCTACAGTATTCACATAATTCAGAGACTTGAATCAGTGAATTGTTTTTGTAATGTGTACATTTATATGAACCATCTGCACTGTAAAAACTAATTTGTTCAGTTTACTTAATTAAATTGTGCAAACTTGTTGCCTTAATTCAATTAAGTAAGAATTACTTAATTGCATTAAGTTGTTCTTACTTAAACCGTTTAGGTTTTGTCAACTTAATTCTATCTGTGATCTGGGGAAGTGTACTCCCAGAGTGCATTGCGGCATGAATAAATGAATTGCTTCGTTTTACTATTTTTGGCTTTATTTTACTATTTGTCTTTTGTCAGTATAACCACAATAACGACAGCTAAATAAAATAGTAAAGGTCTTATTAATAATAATAATAATAATAAAAAAAAATCCTTGTTACCATTGTTGTGTTTTGCATGCTGAATGTTGAAGTCTGTGTGTGACTCACTCATGCATGGTAATTTGCTATATATATATAGTCACAAATATAGAGGGATAATATCAACCCAATTAAAACGTTATGCCATAAATATTAGGAAAAAATACAAATATTATATATTATATATATATTACTTCCCTTCTTTTGAAATCATACAACTATGATTTCTTGATGCATTGCTGCATTAAAGGGTTAGTTCACCCAAAAACGAAAATTCTGTCATTAATTACTAACCCTCATGTCGTTTGACACCCGTAAGACCTTCATTCATATTCGGAACACAAATGAAGATATTTTTGTTGAAAGCTGATGGCTGAGAAAGGCTTCAGATAGGCCTCCATTGGCATTCAGTACATTTACACTCCCAAGACGCATAAAACGTCGTTACAAAGTCCATCTCACCACAGTGACTCTACAATAATTTTACGATGCGACGACAATAGTTTTTGTGCGCAAAAAAAATCAAAATAACACCTTTATCCAACTTGTTATTGTCTTCCGTGTGTGCCTCCACGGCGCATGCGCGAGAATATGATGCAGATCCGGCATTCGGACACATGACCCAGAAGCGATTTGTTTACAAGCAGAAGAAGACGCGCGTATCTAAGCTGTTGGATTCTACATTGATCGTGCTTTAGGTCTCGGCGTAGTTCTCAAAATGGGGCTTAAGTGTGCATTTCATCGATTCCCGAACGCTGGCGCTACGTCATATTCTCGCGCATGCGTCGTGGAGGCATACACGGAAGACAATAACAAGTTGGATAAAGGTGTTATTTTGATTTTTTTTTTCGCACAAAAACTATTGTCGTCGCATCGTAAAATTATTGTAGAGCCACTGTGGTGAGATGGACTTTGTAACGACGTTTTATGTGCCTTTTATGCGTCTTGGGAGTATAAATGTACTGAATGCCAATGGAGGCCTATCTGAAGCCTTTCTCAGCCATCAGCTTTCAACTAAAATATCTTCATTTGTGTTCCGAATATGAACGGAGGTCTTACGGGTGTCAAACGACATGAGGGTGAGTAATTAATGACAGAATTTTCATTTTTGGGTGAACTAATATAATATGAATGAAGTTCCAAGTGCCCAACCAAAGGGAACACTAATCACAATTATGGTGAGAGGAAGTGGAGGAAATTAGTGAAAAGTCTATTAAAAAATGCCCCGCCTCAAAAACTCTTTGCCCGCCCACCCGCTTGTTTTTTTGCTTTGGCAAATGGTACTCAAAACTGTCAAGTAATGTTTACTTGAGTTTTCTAAGTAACGAAGGCATAGCATGCAAATAGTTCAGATTACTTAATTGTTTTAAGTAAGTTAAAAAAATTATTGGACATTAAGTAAAGTTTACTAAAAAAGTCTTAGTAAAAACAACTGTTGGATTTTATAGTGTGAATGAACTGATTTACTAGCATGTATCAGACTTTCCCGCGCTACACATGAGAGAAAGGATTGTTTAGAACTAACTGATTTACTATGAATTGGACTTTCCAAAGTTACATGCAAGTGGACCAAATATTTTTCCAATGCTACATAAGAGAAAGTGAGCTGCTTAGACATTAAACACAGCAATGTGGCATTTGGTACACTTGTAAGTTAAGTAAAGTCAAAAGATCTGGTGTGAGCTCAGGTTGGGTGTTCTGACTCAGTGCTTGCCATTTTTCTATTATAAATAGTTGTAATATAAATGGTTTTCATGCTGAGGACTTCAAGTGGAGACAGAAATATCGTATTTAATATTGTGTTCACTGAACACCCAACCCGAGCTCACACCAGATCTTTTGACTTTACTTAACTTACAAGTGTGCCAAATGACTTTTCTATGGTCATTCATGTGATTGAACACTGTTCACTCACATGAATGACCATAGAAAAGTCATATTTTCAAGTGTGAAACTGAGAATTCTGATGCGTCCTTCAAGTGGTCTCAGAAATATTGGAACTTAAGTGTTCCATGTACAGTACATGAATGACCAAGTAATGTTGTATTTTTAAGTGGAAAAAAATGGAATTCTAGATGATAGTTGGTGGAATGTTTGAATCTATAATATAGATGCTAATATATCTATATTCTATTTATCCAACAGTATAGTGTACAGTGACAGCTGTAACCAAGTCTTTGGTAAATCAAAATGAATGACTTTGCATTCATTTTCATTTTTACATACTGTATTTGAATACTTTTGTAATGGTTACAGCTTAATCAAGTTAATCACACGACTTTCCCTTGACTTTATATGTTACAAACATTTAGTTTTGATACAATGTATAAATAAGTGATATAAATAAATGTCCCTTATTTTGAATGCGGTAGTTATTTGGGTTTATTATTCACAATATAATTATTTTGTATTGTTTAGGTTACTTCTGTGTTGTTTACTAATTGAATGCATGACATGACAATAACGAATGCCCAACTCTGAGATAAGTTTCCCAGGTGCATTTAAAGCCAGCATAGGGCAACTTGAGTTTTGACAGTTAGGTTAATCATGTGATCCATGACGACAAACAAATGCACCAATGAAGAGTTACATAATGATGATCTCTGAGAGACTCTAACAGATGCATTAAAATCATGTATTGGTTCACCCTGTGATTCTGGTGATTTTAATTTCTTTGATGCACTTCACTGGCTCCCCTGCTGAGAGTCAACAGTCTCCCAGTCTATGCTAAACTCTTTGTGCCCATGCTGTGTGCTAAATAATTGACTGGAGGTCTGATCAAGTCCCAGTAGCAGCTGGTCCAACAGACGCCATGCCGCTATCACACTTCATCATTTCATTTCAAACCATTGATAATATCTGTCAATGGTCATCATTTGTGATGGCCCTGAATTCTATAAATGGAAACCTAAAAGTATACAGAAGCCTTTACTAACAACAGTGCATTATATCTGTGCCACTGCATGATGGGAAGCACATTCATTAGTCAGACAACACAGTTTTTGCTGGTTTGTAATGAAGCTCATGATTAGTGGTTGAGTCTCTCTCTAAGAGCAGAGCTTTGAAAAAAAAGCTTCTCTCATCAGAAAAATTGGCAACAAATATACAGCACCTAAATATAATAAGACTTGTCAGTTTTTTAAAATAGCCATATTTTTACTTTTAGCATTTCAGACTATTGCAAGAAAGGTTTAATCTGGTTGAGCTTCTTGTCTAGTGCAAGCATCGCCCTATGACACATTTTACAGCTTAAATTGATCATTAATGTCAGCAGTATATCTAAAATAGTGGACAGAAACCAGTCCTGCATTGAGTGACCTTTTCAGGACAGCGTAAAGGTGATGTATGCCAAAAGAGTTAGAGAAAGAGTGCAGATGGGTGTCAGTAGCCTTTGTGTGATATCACAGATTCAGGTGTTTCAATAAGCTGAGGAACTGTCTGCAATGATAAAAAGGCTTAAAATGGAAGAAAGTGAGACTCTTTATTGACAATTTTCTTGCAGACTTGTCATTTTCTTTTCAGATCCCGTTTTTCCTGTTTTTTTAAGCTTTAATTGTGTTTACAGTGTGCAATATAACATGTGTTCATGTTTCGCTTGTAAAAAAACACAGTATTTTTCACACAATTTACTTATCTGTATACCGCTGTTTTCACTGTCCTAAAAACGGCTTGATGATTTCCTTGTTCTATGAAGTCCCTCCTTCAGAAATACGTAACGAGTTCTGATTGTGCCAGCGGTTCCCGTGTTGTGATTCAACAGCAGCTTAGCGCACGTTGCCCGGAAAGGTCACGCCTCTTACCATAACGGGGAGATGCATGCGCTCAAAGTACAGCGTCCCTGAAGGCCAAACAAAGGTGATTTGACTCGTGAAAATGAAACAGTGTCTCGACGACATGGCGACAAACACACTCTACGAACGCAACACTTCTTCTTCTTCACGTGGGAGAGCAACAAGACTTTTTGCGTATTCTTGTGGGCGGAGGTTAGTCGACAAACTGTTCTACTGACGTCATTAAAGCAGGATGTACAGGGATGTAGTCCAAACCGGCCGTTCGCTGTAGGCTTTGAAAGGGAACTTCTGTTAAATAAAATATCTCGCTTGGCATTGAACTTTGAGCTTTATAATTTTACAGGTATTATTTATGCTCTAACAGCAACATTACACATAAAGTTTGAAAAATGGGATCACGTAGAACAGGACCTTTCAGAACATTTGAACAGCTTATGCGTTAATTACATCTGATGCTTTTAATGTTTGCGGCAGTTTTATGTTCTGCTTACATGACGAGATTCAAGCTCTACATTAGAGTTGAAGGATAGACGGGCCCATAACTTGTTCAACTGTGAAAAAATGTAATATCTCAGGCAGAGGCATTGTTCACATTAGAAGCTAGTAGAGACGACCGGGATAGACTGTGGCCCACTTCTCAGATGAAGTACTGGCTGTTGTATTTAAGTATGCTTGATGGATGCATTGTGAAAGGGTTACTTTTAAATTACCCTAAGTTTTTAAAATTAATTAATTTAATTTGCTCATATATTGCAGTACAAAAAATATTGCAAGAAAAAGTTTATTTTTACGTGACCATGGAAACAAACCTCACTGTGCTGAAACTCTTGTTTATGTTCCATTTCATATGGTGGAGGAAGGTCAGCAAGTGGGTTGCTTCACTGCTGTTAACCGAAAGAAATCTGTCAGCCAACAATCATATGAATATGTATATACTATATACAGTATAAACTTGTTTTTTCTTTTTTTGCTGCAGACTCCTTGAAGTTTGTGAATTTTTGAAGAGTGGCCTTTTTCCTGTTTGGTGACCACATCACTGTATTAATGAATATATTTCAAACAATATGTTGTCTGTAAAATATAGCTTTTTTTCAATAAACCTCAAGCAATGTTTCACATTTTTTTCTGTACCTATATACAATGGAATTCAGTGGGGTCCAAAGCAACATTTCATTATACATGACAAAAGCTGTCACCGGAGTACCTTTCAAAGGGTACACTTTTGTACCTTAATTACCCCTGAAGAAGGGTGCATATTAGTATCTTAAAGGTATTAGTTCCTAAAATATACATTAGTGCCTAAATGGTATACATATTAGTACCTTTTGAAAGGGTATACCAACCCAACAACAGCTTTTTTTTCTGAGAGTGTATGGACTAAAAAACACTGATACATTTTTGCAGAATATCTTTTGTGCTCAGAAAAAAACAAAGTCGTGCAGATTTTGAATGATATGGGTGAGTAAATGATGACAATGTTTTTTAATAACTATTCCTTTAACTGTAAACTGTACACTCTAAAAAAAAAAAGGTTCTATATTGCACCAAAAATAGTTTTTGGCTCGTAATCATAGGGGAACCTTTTTTAGTGCTATATAGCACCATTTTTGGTGCTTCGGTGGTTCTTCAGCGGTTCTTCAGAGGTTCTTCACCGGTTCTTCAGAGGTTCTTCACCGGTTCTTTGACTAAGGTGCTATATAGCACCTCTGAAGAACCACTGAAGCACAACTGAAGCACCAAAATTGATGCTATATAGCACTAAAAAAGGTTCCCCTATGATTACGAGCCTTTTTTTTTAGAGTGTATGCTTCAATTTTCATAGAAAAAAAGACTAGGAATCACAGCATAAACAAGCGGAAAGGCCATTCTGAATTGCCATCAGACCTCACAGAGATATCAAAATGAAGGCAGATATTGATGCCTTCTTAGATTACCTATAAGTGCTGACTATCAGTTTGCCTTCTCTGCTCAGGGGTACAGCTCGAATGCCAGATTTTCATTCCATTGTTCTGCTCTGCCAGCTGCAAGTCGATTACTCTATTTACTTACCCTGAGGAGGTTAACCACAGAGCAAGTTCAGGGCCGCTTAAGAGACTCGGAGGCTAGACCTCTCCGATAGCAAATGTTTACTGCAGACTCACCATATGGAGAATCTCTAGGAAAAAAAGGTTAGACCAGTCAGTGAGCTGTCTATCCATGTTGCAGTCTAGTCTCTGGTGTCAGTAACCTAATATCTATTCAGCTTGCTAATTGTTAACCAGATGGTGCGTTGAAATCATACACAAGCGTGCATTTAGACACATTTCAGATTAGGTTATCATTTGTGGATGATTTGAAAACCATCTGACAATATCCTCGAAAAAATAAAAAACAAACAAACAAAAACTACACAGTCAATCTGTAGAACAAGAAACATATTGCACAGTTTGTATCGTCTAAAACTGTATCAAGTATTAAATGATTCAAAGAAGAATTGATGACATTGATGACAATTTATGACAGCAGTAAAAATGGAAAAAAAGAGTAAACTTTCTGTGCATGTATTTGATGAATGAGAAAACTGCCAAAAAAACACTGGCTCATTGCTCATTAAAATTTCTCCCTTCCTGAATATATTGCCCATGGCTCATTTGATCCATTCCATTGTGTATTCTTACTGTACTTTCAATATTTTGGAGGAGTTAGAGCTCATGCAAATGGTAGCAAAGTCAGTCCAGTCAGAACCTCTCTAGAACAACAACATAAAATCCATTTACTGATGAAGTATACTGTTTAGAGAGCTACTTCAAAGCCCTGAAGGTTTCATATATTTACATGTTCAGTGATATCAGTATAATGATGGAAAAATGACCCCCCTGTAACCCCCAAGCATATATTACAGCTTGCTTGTTAGTAGATCTTCAACAGTGTCTTCTCTGTTTCGTGTTGATGGAAGCAGTGCTTTCTGGTGCCCTACTTATCTTTTAAATTTGATATAAATGGTGAATAATACTCAACTCACTCTGTAATTCTTCCTCTGAAAGATTACATTTCAGCTTACCGTAAAAAGCAGAGGAAAACAAAGACGTTCAGTGCCTGCTGGAAACTATCTTTGCTGAATAGATGAACTTAGGACAACTAATCCTACATAAATCATTTACAATTACAACAAATTGCTCTTTCATCTGTTTTTTTTTGTCATGCTGTTAAACGTATGGTGCTGTCACCTCCGAGAACAATGCTGTGATGAATCTTAATTATTAATAAGATTTTATGAAGGGTATTTATAGCTTGAGTATGTTGATGGATCTGATGACACAAGAACCATTATTAAGCTATAACATTAACTTGTGACATTAACTTGTGTTTTTAACCACGGACAGCCTTAGTTAAATTTCCTTGCAGTGTCTATTTGATTTTGAATATTGACCTTTTCCTTTACCTCAAACTTTCCTCATATGAAATAAAACTTCCCCTGAAGCACAATGACATACAAACTACCCCATATACTCATACCCACTCTAAAAAATCATGAAACTGTTTTTCGTCAAACTTTGTAATGCAGTTTTCTTCTGGTAGGAAACAAACAATGCACGATGTTCCTCTTTTGCATAACTCAGTTTAGAGAAAAACGTTATGTTTCTAAATGCCGCCCACTATGAAAGGTTATTCACATTATTCATTCGAGTTGCTTTCTCAAATGTAATATTGCCCCCTCAGGTGCATCATTTATGTCTATTGGATATGTAAATTGTTTCTTACTCAGTTCCTCTATCCAACTAAAGGGGAGATTATTGCATTATTGTGAATCTATAGTATGAAACCATTATGCATGTTTGCACATTCCTCCATTATAGTGGGCTACATACATATCCTTTAATGCTATGTGTATTTATATGTTATATGTGTAGATTTTGAGATGTTGCTATTTAGAGAATAAAATGCTTGCACAGCAAACAAACAAAAAACAACAAACAAAAAGCAATGGAAGATATTAGCCTATTATTCCAGTCCTCAATTTTGATTACAAGGATTTTCACTGTTTGTATGACTCCGCAGCACTTCAGACTAGTAAAGTGTATTGTAAAAAAATAATTGTATAGTCAACATAAAAAAAAGTGAACACTACAGAATGGAAGTGGAGTTTGCCTATAGAGCAAGGAACAGCATCTTTTGAAAGTCAAAACATCTGTGATTTCTTTGGCAAATTAATAACAGGATTTCTCTCTCTGTGTGCTGGGAGTGTGAAATGGAAAAACTGGAGCTGGAGTCCAAAAATAAAGCTTGATGCTTTGACTTCTTTGACTTCTTGACTTCTTTCGACACACTACTTTGTTGGTTTTTCGCATACTATATAGTAGGGAAGTATTCTATTTTGGATGCAGCATCTTTCATTTTGCACTGCCTGCAGATTACCGTAGATATCATAGTAATCGTGCAGTCTATTTTTGTGCTAATGTCTTGACCGGGGTTAATCACTCAGCATTGTGATTTTAATGCGCCGTGTCAAGTTAAAATATAGTTATAGAGCTTTTATAGTTATAGTCTTTTATATTATAACTAATATATATATATATATATATATATATATATATATATATATATATATATATATATATATATATATATATATATATATATATATATATATATATATATATATATATATATATATATATATATATATATATATATATATATATATTTTATCTTATATGCTCCATCCTGTACATAGACTGTAAAAAAAAGATGGACAAAGCACCTTCACTCTACTCCATTGTAGAAAAGTGAACCTACCAATGTCCCAGAGTCCCAGGAGTCAGAGTCTGCGCAGTAGTGAGTGTGAAGTTGAGTTGTGGTATCAAGGCTCCGCCCACGCTCCCGCAGGATCGGTTAGTACAGTTTACTGCAGAACAACTCATGTCGGTGTGAATTAAACAGTTATGGAAATGTAGAAATTAAAGTTAAAGCTCCACTCTCTGTTTGACTCCAAGTCTGTTGGTGCCTTCAATCAGAGAAGCTGTCAATCTCAGCTGTCAATCATGACGTCACACTTCCGTTTTTATAGCATCAAATAAATAACTAAAACCAAACCTATTTTTAAAAAACGAACACTTGAACTTACATCAGCTTGATACTACCTATAAAACAGAAACCACCTTTTGTTAAAAATGTATTTGAAGTGTAATTAGATTGTTTAGTTTGTCTCACGTGACGTGAGACAAACTCTGCAATCTAATGTGACATTAGATTGCAGAGAGCAGGGTTTATGACCTATACTGCATCCAGCCACCTGGGGGCGATCAAAACTTTTTGACTTCACTTTTCAGGACTTGTGCGCACACTTGATCCTGTAGCGTAGCCTATCTGTATGGCCCTGTCCCACTTTCGGTCTTGTGGACTTATAATGACTGCCATGTGCACATGTCCATTAAGGTCATTTTGGGCCCTGTCTCAAATGGCACCCTAAACACTCCCGGTCTTCCTACAAGTCCACACTTTCGTGACATAACGTGGCTTTGACTGTCGGTAAGAAGTCTGCTGCGGACCTCCCTTCAGTGTGAGCTCGGCAAAAATGCACAGTGCATCTCGACCGCAAAGGGGGTACTTGCGAGCACCCTTCTGAAACCGAAAATGACAAATGGGCGGCACGCGGCAGCCATAGTCCAAAAGTACATAATATGAAGGCCATTCTGGACAGGGCCTTAGGTTTCAGAAGGGTACTCTAGAGTGCACTCTTTGTGATGCTTAAAGGTCCAGTTTTTCGTGTTTTTTTGAAGCTTTGATTGTGTTTACAGTGTGCAATATAACATGTGTTCATGTTTCGCGTGTAAAAAAACACAGTATTTTTCACACAATTTACTTATCTGTATACCGCTGTTTTCACTGTCCTAAAAACGGCTTGATGATTTCCTTGTTCTATGAAGTCCCTCCTTCAGAAATACGTAACGAGTTCTGATTGTGCCAGCAGTTCCCGTGTTGTGATTCGACAGCAGCTTAGCGAACGTTACCGGAAAGGTCACGCCTCTTACCATAACAGTCCCTGGGAAAGCCAAACAAAGGTGATTTGACTCTGGGATGAAAATAACAGCGTCTGGACGACATGGCGACAAACAAACTATACAAACGCAACACTTCCTCTTCTCCACGCGGGAGCAACAAGACCACGCCCTCTTTTTCGCGTATTCTTGTGGGCGGAGGTTAGTCAACAAACTGTTCTACTGACGTAATTAAAGCAGGATGTAAAGGGATGTAGTCCAAACCGGCCGTTCGCTGTAGGCTTTGAAAGGGAACTTCTGTTAAATAAAATATCTCGCTTGGCATTGAACTTTGAGCTTTATAATTTTACAGGTATTATTTATGCTCTAACAGCAACATTACACACTAACAAAAGTTTGAAAAATGGGATCACGAAGAACAGGACCTTTAATATATGAACATTTCATTAAACATCTTACTTTTTGGGAATTTCAGACGGGTTGGAGGTTATTAAACTTTTATTTAATAATATTTAAGTTATTTACAATGATTTTTTAAAGAAAAAAAATTCAGAAATATTAATATTTTCACATGTAGGCCTATAGAAAAAAGTTGGTTACATGTTTGTATAGTGACACATTGAAAGACCATATTTAAAAAAATAGAGAGCAAGTGTTATTTTAATTCATTGGAAGAAATCCAGCAGCTGCCACAGTCGTTAAGCATTAAACAGTTTTTACTGAAGTCATATGACAATGTAACAATATTTCTTCCTATTAGATTCGAGACAACGCACTTCAAAAGCTACATCAAAATTCAATTATATATGACAACGCGATTTCTTCCCAGAGTAACTGCGCGCACGAATATTCCCACCTGACTGGTGCTGATGCTTGTGGTGAACTTGACTCCGCCCAACGCAGCGCGCTATTGGCTGGTTGGCTAGTGAGCGTGCAAGTCTGAGTGCACTAGAACGAAGCTCTCAAGCAGTGAGGGCGCAAGCCTGCACGGTGTCTGAAGTTCAGCGCACAGGAATGATGTTTCCTGATCATTCAGAAAGAAGTCAGAGCATTAAAATGAGAGAGACCGTTAGAGCAAAAAGCAAGGAACTGTCACAACACCATAAAAACGGGCGAATGCACACCCTAAATGACTGAGTGAAACAGAGTAGAAATGGGAAGTACTGTGAAGGGACGTCGGCGCTTTTTGGAGATCATCTTGGTTCTCGCGCTTTGTCCATCCTGCGCCAGCGGTCGAGGTAAGAGCTGGACGCGAGAGAAAATATGTTGTTATATTTGCAGTATTATAAGCTCAATAAATCTCCTGTTGTCATTAGTTCAACTTTTACACTATATAGAGAATCTCAGGAGACCTGTTTGATCTCCCTCTTTGCTCACGCGACCGTGCACGCGGTAGCGTTAAGCGTCTATCTAGGAAAAAATGACACAAACTGCGTAGCTTTTAATACGTACCTAATGAGTATTTATTTAAAAAAAAAATGTTTTGGCTGTATATTCTGCGTTTTAACGGATTCCGGTAGATGTAAACACTGATGTGACTGAGAGTGAAATGGAAAGTTTGTAACATTCTGTTCTGAAAAAGAGCAGAAACTAAAGAAATGTTGATAGAGCTGGAGTCCATTAAGTATTTCGATAGAAGATCCATGTTCAACAGGCGACCATATATTTAAGTTGTTCTCTCTTTCTAGCTCACACATCTACTAAATATCATTACTGTGACGCTGTTAAATTAACTAAGTGCAGCTGTTAGCCAAAACCTTGTGCTGAAATCAGTTTGTGAGTGCATATATAGCCGACTCGACCTAAATATTAGGCTACTGAAGATAGTGTGTAGTGAAATGCATGTGTTCAAAAGTACCCATTGTCATGCTGTCTTTTTACATACTCTTGATTTATGTGGATTAAAGTGAAGTTGACGGACTGTCAGGCGATATGATGCAGTTATTATTTTCCCTTAGATCAGGGGGGTAGGGAAGTGAGGGGAAAAGAAATGTCAGGTGTATTACCAGTTTTTATCTGACCATTGTCTAATTGACCTAATCTCTTTTAATTCGGTATAAGAAATCAAATACACTGCTGAACAATAACCACTAATATCTATAATACCAACCCCCCCCCCCCCCCTATATTTCACGACAATTTTATGATTGGTTTTATGTACAACAAACACTTGAGTATTAAGTCCTCATGGATTTTATACAATGTAAAAAAATGGAAAGAATCCTCTTCTGCTCGCCAAGGCTGCATTTATTTAATAATAAAAACCCCAGTAACATTGTCAAATAGGCTAGTATTACAATCTAAAATAGCTGCTTTTTATGTGAATATAAATTTAATTTATTCCTGCGATCAAATCTGAATTTTATTTATTATCCAATTGTCACAAAAGATTGTAAACGACTTAAGGCTCTGTAAGCTCTACAGAAAGTCCTCTTTTAAGTCACGGCGTGTTATTTTTGTCTTGGTTGTTTTGAAGCTTGTCATATTTAGCTATTCTGAAATCAATGTGGATGAGCATCATATCTTCACAAGGAGTGCATCTCACATGAAAGGCCAGGAACTGAGACCTATTGCGTGCTACACTGCTCTCAGCAAGCCCATGGGGCCTATATGAAACTTTAAAAGGGTTCTCAATGCATCCACCGGAGCATGTGTGCCCCGTGGATCCCACATAACGGCACGCGATGGTTAGCTTGCTTTTCTTTTCTCTCGCAGAAGACGGCACAGATACATGAGAGTAAATTAAGGTCTATCGGTTGGAAAAAAAACCCCATAGGTAATCTTACAAAAAAAAAGGGAGTTTGTTGGCGGAGGGCATTAATTTATTCCTGCTGTTGAAAAGGTAGATTTGGCACAATTTTCTCTCATTCTCATCCAGGCATATATAACTCAGCAAGAACATGAAAATCTGTGTTGTTGATATGACAATGCATGACCTTTACCATATAAGTTTTAACTAGATCGTTCTACAGATGACTCTTATTTGAAGTTATTCACTTAAAAATATGCAAGCAATGTGATTATCCTTATGATCTTTTCATTCATAAATGTTTACATGCACTTTAAATTTCGATTTCAGTCAGACTACAACAATATATATATTTTTAAAATGTCATGTAAATGCTTTAGTCCCACTGGAGATATACCAGTGTTTTTTTTTTTGCAAAGTCAGACTAACAGACCTAGTTAATGCTAAGGTGTGCATTTTAATGTTCATGTTTTTGATTTAGCTTTGTGTACTGTATAATTGGGCAGGTGCATGAATGTAGCTTGACTATGCAAAAACCCACTGTAGCTTGATTAGAACTGCGCATTGTAAACGCCCCCCCTCCCTTGTTCTAAAGGATTTAGTTTGAATTTCAATTATTGCACACATATACAATGCAAGTTTAGCAGCGACAATCTAATTTTAGTAGCAAAATTGTCTATCCGCCAAACTCCGCAAGAGGACTGTTCGGTGAGAGAAAGCAGCCAATCTGGAAGCGACAGAGGTTCTCTGTATTTTCTTCATCGTTATAAAAATCCATCACCAACTCGGGTCTGCTAACAGTGTGCCAAGGCAGTACTGCTCACTGCTCAAATTTACATTTAAATGAAACCAAATGACTGAACACTCACAGATGAGAGTCAGTAAAAAACTACCACCTTCTTGTTTTGCAAAAGTACAATTCTCTACCTGAAACTGTTATTAGACCCTAATGGGATCTGTGTTGGTAAATAAGGAAATTACATGATCAATCCTTGTTTTTGTGAAAGAAAAACTATTCTCATATATGGCCTCCAGAAATGGTGAAAGGAAAAAGTACCTATAGTGTAACCTTGAGCATTATTAACTCATTGCCACATTGAGTGTGCAGAAAATAATGTGGGCTTGCTGTGAATGCTTTCTCTATGTACTTTTACAGCTAGGGGCTCTGTGCAAATATTTATTTTTTTTGGACGAAAGAGTGAATTTAACTTCATTATTCTAAAGTAGAAGCAACGTGGGCTGATTCACCATCAGGCATTTTTTTTCTGGCTTTCATCACCACCTCTCCCACCTTCAGAACGATCAGTGCAGTGCCTAGCCTCAGCGTTTAACCATGTGCAGTCAGTAAAAGCTTTAACATGCTATAAACACAGACTCATATTCAAGAAATGTAGAAGTAATGTTCCATTTCAGCATTTGTGTCATTCATATTTCCTTTTATTCCAAGGATATGCAAACTTATGCTTGAAGATGCAAGATATATCTGGGCTCAGCAGAAGCTTTCACACATTCTGCAACATTTGCAAGATTACTTCCGATAACATCTGTACATGTGCGATTATTATGTATTAGTCACTCATAAGTGTTAGATCTTTGTAATCAAGATCATTGGAGCATTATAATCCAAAAATGACTATTGCAGCAATCAGTGCATGAGTTATACAGTAGCTAACGTCTCGGGTTACGACTGTAACCCTTGTTCCCTGAGAAAGGGAAGGAGACACTGCGTCGTAACGCACTTTGGGGACGCTCCCTAAGTGTAGCGCATCTGAAGTATGAATTAAACTATATATGAAATACCTGCTGACAGCACTTTTTTATCTATGTGCTTACACAGAACTTCTCTCGTGATAATAATTGATTATTAAAGCAGCACTAGGTAGGTTTTGCTCTCGGGGTCCCCCTACAGTTGGGAAACAGTATTGTCCTCTACTACTGTCGTAAACTCTTCTCATCTTACATCAGTGGATACATCGCACGTGCATTTGTTGACATGACAACCATGATCGCCCTGAACACTGCAGGAGGAGTTCACATGCAGGTGTTCTGCTTGCGTCGCGTGTGAAATGTCTTCATCCCAGGTACAGTGGCATATGTTTAAGCATGTCATATGAATATAATTTCATGGGTTTTATTTTTTTCAAACGCCAAATGATCGCGATGCTCACATTTACAAGCCAGCGTCATTATAGTAGCCTAGTCTATTGGTTACCGTTTTACGGAATCTATATGATACTTCAATTCAATGTTTGAGTGGTAGGTAATAACCATATATCGTTAATATTATAATATCAAGCTACCATAGATGAATCTGCAAATTTGAAAAATCGATTTGCATTATAGCTTGAGGCAAGACAAATAAACAAATATCACAGACATGTTAGATATCCTAAAATATGATTTTGTACGTCTTATGTATTTACTTGCAAGAATGTAGCCCCTCCTCCTTCAGCTCACGCCAACGAGCAAACGCTGGCCCAATGTTGATCCTCGTCCTGCCTTTAATCCGATCACTTTCTCGTTTCCTCTTTTTGCTTTCCTCCGACAAAACCTTTGCTTTCTTATTTTTATGTGCTGCTTCGGCCATGACTATAACATTCGGCAAACAAAAATTCGGCTCGCACGTCTGAATTTAAAGAGGTGGTGGTGGAAGTGACGTATATGCCGTAAAGCAGTCGAATTTTGTAGTTCTTTTTGTTCTCGGGTTACTACCCGAAACCCGAAGTTTAAAAGTACTTTACAGGTCTACGATACAGACCCCGTCAGGCTATGGCAGATGTGTCATTCAACCTATTGTAAGTCGATGTATCATCACAAGAGTCTTGAAAATATATTATGAAGGTTGAAAAGTTACCTAGTGCTGCTTTAACAGGTTATAATAAAGGTTAATAAATGGTGCTCATGTGAACAGCGTCCGCCAATGGTGAGTCTGTGTTCTGATGTAGAACCTGAATGCGCTGCACTGTGTTTACTATGTCAACAGTGTAGGAGACTGACACAGACGAGAAGAAATTGTTCAATAAAGTCGTTATTTTTTTACAAAAAGTATTCTCGCCGCTTCATAACAATAAAGATTGAACCACTGTAGTCACATTGACTGTTTTAACGATGTCTTTACTACCTTTCTGGGCCTTGAAAGTGGCAATGACGTTGCTGCCTATGGATGGTTCAGAAACCTCTTATATTTCATCAAAAATATCTGAATTTGTATTTCGAATATGAACGAAGGTTGAATGAACGAAGGAATTTTCATTTTTGGGTGAACTAACTCTTTAAGGGAGGCGAGTTATTTTAACTTTGAAAACTGTTGTTGACTCATCTCACCTCAGATGCAATGCTTTAATGGCGGTCTTACACACAATTTTCCATTTCGATGAATCCGATATTACAAAACCAATACCTGATTATGGAAAAATATTTAAATATTGTAAAAAAAATTATCAGTAGATCTTTAAAGGGTGCCTTTTTCCCCAGAAGTCAATAATGTGGCTGCAAAATATGTTGAGGCAGGATTTAATGCACTGTAGCCAAAATTATTGCTTGAGTTGCTTGTCAGGAAAATGTTTTAAGCCATATTGTTTTTCATTTAGAGATGCACAATATGTTCTGACCTCAAGGTTAAATATGAATATTTACCAGCTTTTTTTTTTTGTTGCCTTGACTAGAGAATAACACAAATCTTCTTACAATAATCTACACAAAAGCTCTAATTGGCATTGCTCAAACCTGGACGCTTGCAGTTTTCAGTCCTCAGGGATCCTCAGATCCTCATGACCAACTCAATGCATATGAATGATTTTTTTCTACTTTCGTAGCTAAATAAAAAACAACTAAGCTCATAGCATATTTATTTTTATCTCTGTGGTGTGGTAGAGCAATGCGGTGCAATACACTGTGGTATAAACAATTACACAAGTTTTGCTGTAGTAAATTTGTAGATTCGTACAAATGAATGAGAATGAGTCCTTAAACCTGTAAACGTGTTAGTTTGTGTTTAGTTTCTGGGTTCGTCATTGGGAAGTCATGTTGTTTTTTTAAATGGGTTTTTGGTTAATTGCCTGAAATAAGGGCTGTGGGGAACACAAGCTCATGTGTCAATATATTTTTACATTTTATTTTATGACATAAAATACATCAGTAATACCAAAGATAGCAAGTCTTGAAAAGGCAGTTGCCAACAAGTGCCTATAGAGGACATTAAATGCTGAACATGAAAATTCATCAACTAGCTAGTCCGCTTTCACAACCTTGTTATGCTTATATCTACAACATGTAGATTTTAAATAAAGATTTGTCGACAACTTAGTGGTGGTAACATTAAAGTTGTGGGATCTTGTTGTAGTTAATTTATAGCCTAACCTTAGCTTTTTACTTCTGCCAATTGTCTTTAGGCTTCAAATTTCTTAAGTTGTTCATTTGTGAGGATTATCTTGATAGATAAATGTGTACAAATCATAAACTTTTGTTGGTCACAGAGCTTTTTGTCTGCAATAACCCAAAAGCCAATGGAAAAATCCTATGCTTGTCGACTTGTCGGATTTGTAGCAGAACTCCATTATACTTAGACCTTGTGTTTTTCTGGTTCAGGAACCTTTTCCATGTCAGTGTTTACAGATGGCACAGACCAAATGAGCTTTTTATAAGCCGGTTTTATGATAGTCCCTTTTGCCCAGGCATTGTTAGGTTTGCAGGATTTATTTGTGTCTGTTCTGCAAGAAGATCCGTCTCTGTCCTCCTTTAAATTGTTTTATCCACACACATTAAAGTGAAGCATGAAATATCCAAAGTGTTCTCCCTCTCATTTACAGATTTATTTACTGCTACATGCAGTAAAGTACAATTTGCAGGCTTCCCAAGGCATCAGAAAAGTATTATTGGAATTCTTCTTAAAGAAGCAGTTTTGTGTCTCTGGATGAAGCCTCAAACCATTTGGATAATTTTTTTAATCTCCCTTTAGTGACTATTTCTCAGTTTTTTTGTTTAACCAGAAATGCAGTGTGCAGTGAGTGATACATTCTCATATAGTTTGGATCGTAAGTTACAGTATGTGCATTATCGCTGTTTCATGATTATGTAGGAGTGTATAACAGGAGATCAAAAGAAGAACTAAGTGTGGGAGGAGAAACCAAACTTTGATCATCTCTGGTGGCATTTATTGATTTTTTCTTCTTCTTTTTTTTCCCCCTTTCAGCTTGACTAACTTTCACATTATACATGCACACTTTCTCCGATCTGCTTTTAGTGGTGTAAAATCACTGTTTGAGTGCCTCAAGCCATTTTTGCTCTCTCTTGTCTGTGCTTTCCAAGTTTCGACCATAAGTGCCCTTTTCTTTTGTGCCACTGCCTAAGTTTTCCTGAGTGCAACCTTCAGTGGGCTCCACCCGCCTCTCACTGACACTACATTCTTCTTATCCATCCCAGGAGGATGCTTGGCAGCTTTTTTCTTGATTTAACCTGCACCTACACCAAGGGTCATGGTGTAATTCTTGTGCTTTTTGATGCTGCATTTAGAAACTATAAGAGGACAAAAGAGTTTGGGAATATTTTGTAATAATTTCACAATGCCTTTGATCCAGTAGAATGAAGTAGGTCATAAACATTATACTGCCAAACAAGCTCTTTTTTTTTTTCAAATGCGGAATTCATTCTAAAACTACTTCCTCGTGTTTTTTAATGCCTTGGGTTTCAGCTTTTTCTTCTAAATTAGAGCAATTTATTATTCATATACCAGCCAACGATTCTCTGTTCAAGCCAGTAGCATAATGTGTTCATTTAGAGGTTAATCTACCTTTAAATCATAAGCAACCAATTTAGGCATCTTGTGGCACTTACTATCGAAGCCTTTTCCAGATTAAGAATTTTTGCTTCAATCACGATAAAAAGGGCAATGTTTCGACCCTAACACAAAAGTTACCAATATTAATGACTCTCAAATTAAATTTGGCATAGATATAATATTATTATTCTGCATACATTATGTGTAGTCCATAAATTGTCATATTGATATTCATGAGGTCAGAGGCATATGCACAGAAGCAAGGGTGAGTGGGAGGGTTTTATATCCATGTAAAGGGACCGTTTTTGTTGACATCTCAAGCTTACCTTAAAAGGCATTTAACATCTTTCTGCGTACCCCGTCATCCACTTCGACTGCATTCACACCTTTTCCACTAAGCGACAGTATTTGCTCCCTTAAATAGATATTTTTTCCAGTGCATTTTTTTAGCTTTATAAATAACTATAATATGATATAAATAATAAAATAATGTTTTAAATAAAAAAATTATAATGGAGAAATATGCAATAATGGTAAAAATAAGTGATACTTTTAAATATTAAACTAAAACCTCCAGTTGGTTGGCAGTAAGTCAATGTCTTAATGAGCGAGACATCGATTCATTCATTCATTCATTCAGTAACAAAGTGGCTGTATTTATGAATGAGTAATTGAGTCATTGACTCTCACGAGACTCTCACGAACGATTCGTTCAAAGCCACAGATTTATTCATGAAACACTGCTGTGGCTTTCGTTGGAACTTATTTCGTTGCGAAATAGATCAGACAATGCTGTTACCCTTTTATTTGTTTAACTGTTGTATCAAATCAACGTCACGTTTGCAATCGTGTGGATGTTTGGGGAAATATAATATATTCGTATAATATACGATCAACATTAAAAACAAACTCGCATTTATGTTTTTGTAACAAAGATAGTGAGTCTTAAATCGATCTCTATACACAGTCTGTATCTATAGGCTATTTGTTCTTCATGCTAGTAAGTGCTAAAACCCCACCTTTTAAAAAGTAAAGAATTTTGTCGAGAATGGTAGCAATTTGCTAACTGGCAGCATCTTGTTTGCGTCCTACGCTGCTTGCGTAGAGGCAGTCAGTTTTTACAGCAAAAGATGAGGTAATTTGATCGGATGTCATGTTTGCTGCATTTTTCCTGTTAGAAATACATGCTCGGTTTTAATGTTATTAATGGCAAAACTCAGCATTTTGTTTGCGTACCCCCTCTGTCACCTAGTTTGGGAATCACTGCCTTAGACCATACACTCGCATCCATGTCGAATAAGGGTCAGGGCATTGGGTCAGCTGATGGCCCAGATGAGATTTAGCTTACGCAGCAATAGGACGACAGGAGAAAGCTAGATCAAATGGAAAACCCTCTGAGTAATAACACACTCACCTTGAAGTGCTTTACAATATCACATTACACATTAGGTCAGTGCCAGAAATAACCTTTTTTATTAAAGGGCAATACTTGATAACTCAATTTTTAGTGACTTTTTCTTGCTTTTAAGAGGGTATGTTTTTTTTCTTAACCATATGAAAACACAGAGCAGCATCAAACATTCAATTCATATCACAAAAAATATGCTTAGGATGCTGTTTTTTGGCTGCGGCTTAGGGGCTTGATCAGACAACGTTTCTGTTGCTACATATTCCGCATTAAATCTTTGTTTATGCATAGTATTTCCAAGTTATAGTTTCACTTGAGCAATGAAGCTTTAATGAAATGGCATTTCTTTCTCAGATAATGTTCTTAAAGTAATGCTTGCCTTGTAAAATGTTAAATGGTGGATCATTTTGTCAGTTCACCATATGTGCACATCTAGAAGCATGTTTTTAGGACTGCTCGCATGACTGAGGTTTACTGCATGCATACCTTGTCCTTCATTTTGTTCTTCATCTTCATAGATGCAGCAGACTCATAGTGATTTAATGTCTCATGCACTTGAAGGACACGCAGATAAAAGCCATCTATCCGAACTGAAGGATCCCCCTGTTTCCATTTCCATATAATTCTTGTCCTTGTTGTGTATAAACTACCTACTTTACAAAGGGCAAATATCAAATTAGGAAAATACTATTAAAATCACACCTGAGCTCTTTGAATGTAAAGACCGACTCTAGGTCAGACAGGGATTTTATAAATGTCCTTCCACCGTCGTTAGAATGTCTTATGGTCAGGACTCAGGGACTGTTTGTATGAATAGAGAGTCGGCAAAAATGACAGCATTAATGGCTGTGACATTTTATCAGGGAAACATGAGCCACTACATCAACAGAATGGGCGTACATGTCTAACAGTGTAATTTGTTTGTGTAAATCTATCAATGAGTGGGCAGGCGAATATGAATTTTGAATAAACTGTAATTAATGGAAACACATTGATTGTGCATCCAGGGTTCAAATAATTAATGAGGTACTTTGAAATATTTATGCTGTCTAAATGAAGTGCTTCACTGAAAGCAGTCAGGCTGAAAAGTAAACTCGGCCCATCCACTAAATATTAAACAAAACATCAATCTATGAGCTCGCTTTTCATCAGTGAGGCCTGCGGGACAATATTAGAGCAGAATCAAAGTAATTATGTTCACTGCTAGAGAGAATTGCAGTGCTTTGTCATTAGATCATTATGATGCGTCTGAGGTCAAAGGTCGTAATGATTTCAAAGCCTAAGGCTACATATTCATGGCATTTAAAAATAGGTTTGGTATTATTGTCTTTACTAGTTGCAGGGTACAAGGTTTATCGAATATGAAATTTTGGACCTTTCTCATCTTGAATCTGCAGTACTTTTGGTTATGACTGAAAGCCTATAATTCAGTGACACTGCTGGGCTGCTAAAATTGCACACCAGTAATTTAGCAGATGTCACTTAAACACTAAATCACTCTGTCAGACAAGGTACAGGGTCTGTCAAATTAACAGTGATTACATCCAGGTCTATTTTGAGATGCATCTTCTCTGAAAGCTAGCACATTACCATTTGAAAAATACATGTGCGGGCAAAATCAATGTGTTGATTTGTATTGAAGTATTTTTAAATTCTCAATTAAGTTGAAGCAGTTACAATTTTTGTTATGCTTGAGATGGATTTTTTAAAATAGATAGTTATGCCCAAATTTCCTACCCTTTAAAAAGCGGCAGACTGCAAAATGATTTTTAACTTTTACATCAGAGTAAATATCGTTCCTACTTCTCAGTGCTGTGTAGCTGAAACCTCTCAAGTGTACTGCCAGATAGCATAAGATCACCAGTCATTTGTGGCACTTGAGGCAGCTCAATCCATTTGTGCTCATGAGTTTGAATCCCCACATGAGCGTGGTGGTTACAGTTGTGGCTCTGATTTCATTCAGATCAGTAGAGGGAAAGGCACAGAAAGAATTAGCTGGGGTTCATTTGGTCCGTGATTAATTTCCAGCAGTAGTATTAGTGACTCTTAGACACAGTAGGGTGTGGATATTGTAATAAATACTACAAACCACTCTCTTGGGCGGTGTAAGGTGATTTTTTTTTTTCTTTTTTCTTTTGCTCAAAATAAATTTTTATTTTTATTTTTTTAGGGACAATCCCTTATGCTCCATCTGATCTATTAATTATAAAGAAACTTGGATTGGAAACGGTTAGCATGGCATGAGGGATAATCTGGGGATTGGTAAAGTATTGAAACATACTTTTATGTGGCATTTCTTTTTTCTTGTTGGATAGACTCTAGGAAGACTCTAGTGGTAAGTTTAAAGCCGAATCACAAATGGATAAATTGTCAATAATTTTTAGTGACCAAAAAAAGGGGTTGTGGTTCTACCAAAAATGGCCCCAAGCTAACAGAAAAAAACATTACTGTAACACAAATGCAGCTTATTGAAATGAAAATCACTGTATGGCTACTAAACTGCAACATGGGATCTATTTACACAATCCATCCATCAAAGTTTAGGCTAATCCAGGTTTTTATGCAGAAAAAGGATTGCATCAACTGTGAATGGCTTCAAGGCTGTCCTCCTCTGCTCGATGGTCCTGCCAGCAGCGCTGAAGTTGCGCTGCCAGTCACATGTAGCCTAATATGCAATATGCATGCACGTGTTGCGCGTTGTCACAGCTACATAAACAAATTTCCGCACACAGGAAGACGGATGTTAGGGTAATATTTTTAATTTATTTTAATCACAAAAACATACCTTTGCATCAAGTTAAAAAGGCCCATTGGCTACCTAAATAAAAAGCTGTTTTAAATTTCAAATGTTCAATGCCTTATCATGCTGACATGACCGAGCCTGACCCGAACCCGAACATTATTTCTAAATATCTGTCCGAACCCGGCCTGGCCCGTCGGTTACCGACGGGTCCCATCGGGCTCGGGTCGGGTATCCATCCTCTAGTAGGGATGTCAAAAGTACCGGCATCTCGGTACCAAGTCAGTACTGAAATTTTGAAAATATGACACTACAGCATTTCTGAAGTACCGGTAGTACCGAGCTCCGGGTATATTCAGTACCTACTAATTGGCAGCTGCTTTCAGTCGCTTCCGTGTTTATCTAAGTGCAGAGCTCCAGACTAACTAACAGCAAAATACTATTTAAATATGAATCCTGCATGTTCTGCGTGTCTGTGCGAGTGTGAGTGAATGGCGCAGATGCGCAGTGTCATTTACCACAAACACACACACACACACAGAAGCGTGCGTGACGCTCGCTGCGTTTTCAGCCTCTGCCGTCTCACTGTATGATGACATGAATGCATGAACATAATCTCCAGAGCCGCTCTGAGAGTCACTTCATGAGCATTTTACCGTTTCATTTGAGAAAAAAACTTTCGTCATATCATACGTCATAAGCCCTATTCGGACGGTAATTGTTTCTCATGTGGACATTCGTAAAATAAAATTTGCATGCCACCTCAGCGATAAAACTCGTGCATTCAGATGGCGATTTATTCATGGTGGAGGAGCGAGTTTTGTGATCCTGCGCACCTGGGAATGCGCTGCTCACGTGGTCATTAGCATGATTGTCTGCTGTAAATAAAATGTTGGCTCGGAATAATAATAAAAAAATTAAATGTAATAATAGGAAATTATTAATTATTTAAATCTCCTGTTTTAAAGGAAGTAGGGTGTCATTTTAAAAATGTGGAAATGAGCAGAAATAATACAGCCTCTTATTTACATGAGGTAAACATAATGCTGCTAATTTACGGTATATATTTTTGTTTACTTGTTTTTCTTCTCTTTCACTTTTGAGTGGTAATAAAAGATTATTCTTGTAAATACTTGCCAGCATTTCAGTAATAAAAGTGTAGGCTAGATCTTTAAAATGCATCCAAATGACAGCGAACCGCAACGATACGGTGCTCTGCAGGGGTCAAAAAGGATATTTTGAAGCAATCTCTTTTTGAAAACTCAAAGATGTGGATTCGGATGGCAATTAAATTACCACATGACCTTGGTGTTTGTCTAAAAACAGTAGGTAACTCGTCTGGGGATTTTTCCGCGGGTGGTGGGAGAAAAACACTGACATTCTGGATTCAGACTGCAATATAATCACTGACTAGCCTCTGTCAATGATGACAATACCTTATGACCCCACGAGAAACAATTACGGTCCGAAACAGGGCTATGCACCCACATAAACTCAAAGGTCTTCTCGGCAACCCTTCAAAATAAAAGTTTGGTTTAACTTGAAGAAATTAGCAGAAGTATATTAAGCTACGGTTGTACAGTAGATTTAGCTACGTCTCAGTGTAATAATAATACCAACACTAATAAAAATAATGATGTTATTATGAATAATTATACTTATTATTATTATTAGGTGTGCGAGTTGCTTATTTTTCACTTGTTCTTTTTATAAACAATGTTTACTTTTAAACATCATGTAGCCTTCAAATGTGAATTATTTACTTATAATGATCACCATCATAAATAATAAACTCATTAAATTTAATGAAATAGAATAGTAAATAAAAAATAAAATAGTGAAATAGTTCCAACAGATTTTGCTGTGGTACCAAAATTGGTACAGAGAACCGTAAAATTGTAATGGTATTGGTACCGACTACTTGAATTTTGGTATTGTGACATTCGAAGCTGACATGACACACACAACCATCACAAATACAAGCACAAATAAAATGTATATGCAACAAATCTTCCTTAGTCAAAACTGGGTTGTTTTCAAGTTCGAGACCTGTTTAAAGAAGAGACTAAATTTGAGAAAGATTTGTTACGTAACATGGTTTAGCAATTTCAGATCTAAAAATATCTGCATTTCAGGCAAGACTGTTTTTTAGCAGAAAAATCCATAATAATGCTTCGGATTGTCTGGCATTGTGGCATATCTTGATAAATGACATTTTCTATGTGCATCAGCAGCCCTGGTATTAGACTTTGATAAATGTTACTTTCCTTGGTTTGTCTTCAGTCAAAGGCCTTTCTTAAAGGCCACCTTTGTCATCATCACCGCTTCCTTTTGATGAGCTGAAACTTGCCACAGTTATAGGGATTTTAAAAAAAATAGACATAAATGTCAGGGTAGGATTCACGTGCACTGCTAGAATTAGCTTCTTTCACTGATCTAAGGCCATGTTTCAATTCAATTCAAATTTATTTTTGTAGCGCTTTTCACGATACATATCGTTTCAAAGCAGCTTCACAGAAAATGCATCTACATTACAATTTAAATTGATTTGTACATGTTATGCATTTCAGAAATGCACACAGATTAGCTAACTATCTATTATTAATCAATATAATAACTATGGCACAGAAATAAGAATACATGTTGTTAATGAATATGGGTATATAGAGATGAGCATGAGTGCGTGTTGATGCAGAGCTGCGTCATCTGAAGTCCTCGCAGGAGTTGAGTCGTCTCTTCACAGGTGATGGTCATCTGAAGTCTTTACGAGAAGCTGGATCCAGACTGGAGCTGACGGACTCTCTAGTTACCTCGGGATGGGCGTCCCAAGATAAAACAGAACAGAAAAATAATTAGCGTAGCTGCTGTTCAAAGCATTAAGCAAAGACGATCATGTGCACTGATATAACTATAGAGTACAAGGTTAGGAGATGCATCATGTGAATGCCTGGCTAAAGAGATGCGTCTTTAATCTAGATTTAAACTGGAGGAGTGAGTCTGAGCCCCGAACATTATTAGGAAGGCTATTCCATAGTTGCCAAATATGAAAACGTTCTACCTAGTGGACTTGGATATCCTCGGTATTACCAGAAGCCCAGAGTTTAGTGATCTTAAAGATCGTGATGGGTTATAAGGCGATAGAAGATCAGTTAAATACACAGGAGCTAAACCATCTAGGGCCTTATAGGTCAGTAGCAATACTTTATAATTGATTCGAAACTTAACAGGTAACCAGTGTAAAGATGTTAGAATTGGTGTTACATGTCCACACTAATAAGTTTTTGTTTGAAAAGGTATATTTTTCTCTCCGTTTTGGCCTTCTGTCCACACTGAGACAGCGATTTAAGTCAACGAAAACGTGTAGCAAACGCTCTCCAAAGCGGATAAATTTGAAAATGCCGTCTTCGCGTTGTAGTGTGGACTGTGAAAACGGAGATATTTGAAAACAATGGCGCATGTTTATAGTCATGTGACTAAATATTGTACCAATAGGTATTCATGTTTATACCGCTATTGTGCCTGTTATGTGCTATGTGTAAAATATGTTACTTCGTGCACTCTTCATATCACAGTCCTGCAAAGATGACACACAATTTACTTGCAATTGCTGTCCTGTGGCAAAACATGACAGCAGTTGCGTTTTAGACCAAACATATGATGGTGGTGTGAGTGCTACCTGGATGCATCAATGAAAGGTGAGATATTTTGCTTAATGAAATGATCCTGCCAGACGAATTGATAACTTGATAATGTTTGTTCTGTCTGTCGTCTCGGTGAGCTTTTATGAGGTTTAACGCATGCACAGTTAGGTGAATTAAGCGTTTTCCGACGTTTCAGTGTGGACAAGAAACTTTTGGAAAATGTTTGATAACGCTAGTGTGGACGGAGAGCGTTTTAAAATGAAAACGTCATTTTCAAATGTATCTGGATTAATGTAGACGTAGCCTACGTTTCAAATCCTAAACTTCTTATTATACATGGTCTATTTTTAGATAATCTTAAAAGAACACCCAACAACGGTATTAGTGCTTCCCACAGCTTTATCAAAGGTAGTTGATGGGTAGACTCGATGTGTCTTTACACTGGTGTAATTACCAGCTGAAATCGGAGAGGGCTGAAGCCCAAAGCAAATGCGCAACAAAATAAGATCTTGATCTTGGACTGAGAGGCAGACCGGTTGAGAAGTAATAAGAAGGGATGATATCACAGGGGAGAACAAAGTGCAGTGATTACATTTATCTCTATTGGTCTGCTACAGGGCTGCTAAAGGAGAACAGTCCCTGAGCTCTCTATGCAGCAGGTCTACAGGCTTTACTTGCTCTGCTTTTAGTCAAGGCATATCGGAAAACAATCGTCTTTGCAACAGTCCCAACAATTTGGGCCAAATTAATCTCTATTTAGATCATATTGGCATTTCTGTGCAGAAACCATGAACAGAGCATAGAGCTTTTGTGCTTTTGAAGATGCCACAAACACCAAAAAAATACATTACAGAATACAATTCAGTGTTCCCCCTAGGATTTTTTTCAGGGGGGGGTGGGGTGGTAGACCTCCCGAAACTACTAGTGTCGCGGAGCGGGAGTGTTACGGATACGTGGTGTTGCCATAGACAATAAATAAATACATTTGGTAAATAAATATAAACATTTATTTATACATCACAACTATTTACAACACAAAAGAGGTTGGCTTTGCTTGTGTTGTTTCTCCGGATTTTGTTGCTTTTAAGAAAAAAAACCCACATTTTTGCCTGTTTAGGTTCGCCACCTTCTCCATTCCTCTTCAACATTTTTACCACTAAAGTTACTACACGCAAATCGTTGTTTTTTTTTTGGGAATATATTTCTCAATGCTAATGCCAATGCTAAGGATTTTTTTCAGGGGTTTACATTTTTACTTGCCATGCCAGAATTTTCACTGGCCCCACCACAACTCAAATAATTTTTTTTTATTGTTAAAGACAGTCAGTAATAAAATAAGAACAAATAATCAAATTACGAACAAAAAGCACAAATAAATACAGCAGAACAAGCATATACAAATTAAATAAACAGTTATTTTCATGTAGGTCTAAACTAGATTGTCAGGTACAAAAAAAGTAATCAAATGTAAAATATCACTGCATAGTCTGCATAAAATTATATGTCACTGCATATAAATATAGATTAACCCTTATTAAAAGTTATTCCGTCAAGAGCAGTGAGTGATTTGTAACGCAAATAGGGTAGGTTCAGTGCACGCGTGTAACGGTACCGAACGGTTTCTGGGTGCAGTTCACAGTCGGCTTGTTTGAAGCGCGGAACACACTTCAATCCGAGTTCCCACACGAACATATTAAGTATTCAGTCCATTATGTCACGAAATTCAAACGATAAATGCCGTTTTGACGCTCTATATGGCGTGACTGGTCACTTCATGATCACAGCTCAAGCGGCCGCGCGTGAATGCGATCATCTGTGAAGGCGATCGATCATCTCTTACTAAAGAATAAACATGAATGACCATCTGAAGTTATGCTGAGGATACATTACAACTTACTGTCATGTATATATGTGGTGTAATCGCTAAATCAGTGTTTCATCGGCGGAAAGACGTCAATATAACTGCTTGTAAAATGTCAAGTAAAGTTAGCATCACATTTACCTCAGGCAGTCATTCAGTGTCCACATAATTTTATTCACTAGAGAAATCAACTCTTTCACTAAATATATGACCTATATTAGCCGTTATATTCTACTTAACCTGTTAGTGATGTCTTGATTATTAATGCATGTTAAATAAACCTGTCATGAAAATGACAGACACTGTGTATAAATTATTATATTTCAAAAACGAATTGGAAAAAAAAACTATTTTATAATTAGATTTAGAAGTAATGCAAAAACTGCCTTATGTGAAGTTTACATGTTTGCATACAATGTGTTATTTGAGTGTTGATTATTATACCTAAAAATAAATAGCAACTGAATTTTGGTTAATAGTTTGGGCTCTATTTTGTTAACCTTTAATATTAATGTGCAAGTAAGGGCTCCCTATATAGTTTACAGCAATATCTTCAATACACTTTTAGATATAATTTAATTAATTCAAGGACAGACACTTTTTTTCTTCTTCAGTAAACCACTGTTAAATCTAAAAAGCAATTTTGTAAAACTGCTGTACCGAACTCGTACCGAACCGTGATTTCAAAACCGAGGTACGTACCGAACCGTCAGTTTTGTGTAGCCTACCGTTACACCCCTACTGTCAGTCTTTTATTTTTTGTGTCATGCGTCACAACACTTCCTTGCGTTCCAGGCGTTTCCGTGTTGTAAATAAAAGCATTTTTTAAATATTAAATGTGTCATTCTCTTTAAGTTCATTTTGGGAGGGCGGGCCTTACTTGCACATTAATATTAAAGGTTAACAAAATAGAGCCCAAACTATTAGCCTAAATTCAGTTGCTATTTATTTTTAGGTATAATAATCAACACTCAAATAACACATTGTATGTGTTACATTGTAAACTTCACATAAGGCAGTTTTTGCATTAACTTCTAAATCTAATTATAAAATAGTTTTTTTTCTCCAATTCGTTGTTGAAATGTAATAATTTATACACAGTGTCTGTCATTTTCATGACAGGTTTATTTAACATGCATTAATAATCAAGTCATCACTAACAGGTTAAGTAGAATATAACGGCTAATATAGGTCATATATTTAGTGAAAGAGTTGATTTCTCTTGTGAATAAAATTCTGTGGACACTGAATGAAACGCTGCAATAGAATAGCAGAATGATTGCGCTGCGAAATCAGTGTATGGAAGTCTTTTTAACCTCACATGACATTTCACATGCATGTATTCCTATTGAAATGACTGGATTTCGCCTGTGAAAATTGACAGAACAGGGGTAAATGTGACTGCACCTTTTTTCACAGCATTTATTTTAGTGATTTTTCATGTAAACGTGATAGATTGACATATTTGAAAACACCTTGTTTTGAAGATGTATATCAAATTAGAAGTTTAACTTTTTGAAGATGAAGGTTGAAGTTAAAAATGTTTTACCCCTGCATTCTACACAATTTCATTTTTCACCTCTGTTTTTTAGTTCAAGCACATGTTTGAACGGCTTCTAAGTGTTATGCCTGTAAATTAAACCATCAACCCGTTCGTGATGCGTTTCTGTCAGGGCACGTCTCTCTGTAATCCTCGCTGACATTTCAAACAGCATATGTCTTCACTCCTATACTGTGTTACAAGAAAGGAGCACTATCAAGGTTGTTTGAACTTAAGAAATGTAGCTGACAGTTCATAAATGTAACAATATGTTAGTATCTAAAGGCCCATTCACACTGCACCAACAACATGTTCAATCGGCAAAAACAAGCACCGATCAATGGCAACAGATGCAGACAGGGGTAACACATTAATCTGACAAAACCCTACAAAGTGTCTGTTGCCAGTGGTCGGCATCTGTCGGTGCAGTGTGATGTGGCCTTTTTAAAGGGATAGTTCCCCCCAAAAAATTTAATTGGCCTCATGTCGTTACAAACCCATATATCTGTTCATCTTCTTGTCCCAATACTTTCTGTTTATCTTCATCTTCGCAAGTGAAGATATTTTTAATGAAACCTCAATTGAGTACCTCGGTTTTGAAGTCACGGTTCGGTACGGGTTCGGTACAGCAGTTTTACAAAATTGCTTTTTATTTATTTTTATTAAACAGTGGTTTACTGAAAAAATGTCTGTCCTTACATGAATTAAATTATAACTAAAAGTTTATTGAATATATTGTTGTAAAATATATAGGGAGCCCTTACTTGCACATTACTATTAAAGATTAACAACAGAGCCCAAACTATTAGCCTAAATTCAGCTGCTATTTATTTTTAGAAATAATAATCAACACTCAAATAACACATTGTATGCCAACATGTAAACTTCACATACGTTTTTGCAATAACTTCTAAATCTAACTTCTAAATCTAATTATAAAATAGTTTTTTCTCCAATTCGTTGTTGAAATAATAATTTATACACAGTGGCTGGTTTATTTAAACATACATGAAATAATCAAGACATCACTAACAGGTTAAGTAGAGTATAATAAATATATAGGCTAATATAGTGCATATATTTAGTGAAAGTTTATTTCTCTAGTGAATACAATTCTGTGGAAACTGAATGACTGCCTGAGGTAAATGTGATGCTTACATGACATTGTTTAACAGCAGTTATTGAGGTCTTTCCGCCGTTGAAACACTGATTACACCACATATGATACATGAAAGTAAGTTGTAATGTATCCTCAACATACCTTCAGATGTTCATTCATGTTTATTCTTCAGGAAGAGATGATCAATAGCGTTCACATATGATCGCGTTCACGCACGCACTCGCGCGACCGCTTGAACTGTGATCAGTGATCAGTGATCAGTGATCAGTCACGCCACATTAAAGAGCGTCAAAACAGCATTTATCGTTTGAATTTCGTGATAAAATGGACTGAATACTAAATATTTTTGTGTGGGAACTCGGTTTGAAGTGTGTTCTGCGCTTAAAACAAGCCTACTGTTAACTGTTAAAGATTGCATTCGGAAACCGCGTGCACCGAACCGAAAGCCCTGTACCGAAACGGTTCGGTAATACGTGTACCGTTACACCCCTAATGTCTATTCCACCAAAACTATGACCTCCTGGATCGTTTATTCCAAGTCTTCTGAAGAGACGCAATCACTTTATGATGAACAGATTTAATTTGAGCTTTTATTTATGTATATTGATCAAAGCACATAGATTTATGAAATATGGTAAATGAAAGCTCAAATGCTTGCTCTAAGGCAGAATTATTATTTTGGGGTGAACAGTTCCTTTCAGTATTTCTAATATGCATATTATATGCCAAGTTATGAACGGTTTTATGCAACAATTAATTCTAGTCTACAAATTTGATTTCACAAGCAGTGTTCCAAGTGTCGATATTTAGTCCAACAGTACTAGAATTTTTCACTTTTTCTATAACATCTTTCTTTGGCTTCTTTTGGAAGTATTTTCATAAGTGAGGCAATTAAAAAAAATCATAAAAAAATAAATAATAATAAATAAATAAAAAGTAGCCTTCTCATTTCTGTTAACCCATTTTTTAGTTGTCTCAATTTTTAGTTGATCATGATCTTAAAGTGCCCCTATTATGCTTTTTCGAATATTACCTTTCATGCAATGTGTAATGTAGCTGTCTGTGAATGTAAACGATCTACAAAGTCGTGAACCTGAAAGCGCACAATAAATAAAGTTATTGTCTCTCAAAGGAAAGAATCAACTCTGAACCTCCTATGAGGTGTCAGGATTTCGAACCCCACTTTGTTACAGCTAGACCTCACTGGGTAACACATTTACATAATGCTCGCAAACCATGTCTACTTTGACCCGCCCCTAATCCGCTTTAAGCTGTGTTGTGTACATGTCGAGAGGCTGTTTTCTGCTCTGCAAAAGCAAACTCTCTTTTGTTAACACTTCAGTCAGTGGTTAAAATTACCACAGCGATACAACAGCAGGATGACCTTCTGCGTGAGGTCTAAATGGGATTTACAAAACGGTAATCGATGCTGTCATTACAGTTTTTTTTTACAATTGCTGTGTGTACAATCGCTGAGCTTTTAGGAAGCTTCTGGAAGTTCAGTTATGGTAATGCAGTGTTTTCGTTTGACGCTCTAAGCGGTAGACCAATCACAAGAGACTGGACCACCTGGCCAATCTGAGCAGAGTAGCTTGCGGAAAGGAGGGATTTAGAGAGACTGAATCACCCGTTGTAGGAGACCTCCAAAACAAAATTAGGAACCTTTAAAATAGCATAATAGGTGCACTTTAATTTAGCTAGTCAGTGCTAGTCTTCTCTTTTTTCCAATTTTATAAAACTTTTCCTTTCAGCTTTTTATAATTCTGCTTCTCTTCAGCACTTTTTCATGCAGATGTGGCTCTGGGAGGGCGACATGACAAGCAAACAAGATGGATACTCCTCCATTATCAGTGGCCGATTTTTCTGGCACCACATCCCAGGGGACAGCACTGGGGTGATGTTTATTAATCGTATGTGTATAATTTCTAATAAAAGGCCTTCAGCACAGTACCGCCTTTGCACTCCTGAACACTGTGTGGACTGGCAAGTCACATTAGTATGCCAGTCCACTCGATTGAATAAGAAGTATTGCTAATGCACCTTGTAAGCCTTTTTTGGACCAAAATCCACTTGTGGGATTGGAGATTGGTCTGAATGCTTTTTTTTTTAGATAGTTTAGAGGGAGAGAGACAGCGGTGATGTTATTACGTTAATGACCAAATGGTTCAGTGGTTCCTCTTAGTATGACATTTTCATGTCTTTGCGGCTGTCTTTGTTTTCTTGGAGCATGTTTTGTCACAAGTTTCCTACTGTAAATGGGTTATCTCTACATTTAGAGGAGATGCGTGAGAGTGCTAAAGCTAATTAGGGGCCAAGCACCGAAGGTGCGAAGGCACCTATTGAAACCGTTCCCGTTCCTATTATTATTATTATTAGGGGCCAAGCACCGAAGGTGCGAAGGCACCTATTGAAACCGTTCCCGTTCTTATTAGGGGCCAAGCACCGAAGGTGCGAAGGCACCTATTGAAACCGTTCCCGTTCTTATTATTATTATTCATCTTCTTCTTCTTCTTCCGCCACGAAGTCTATGGCAGCCCATAGAACCGTATGGTAAAAAGTTGTGAAATTTGGCACACTCATAGAGGACAGTCTGAAAAGTCACCATAGCAAATTTGGAGTCTCTAACTCAATCCCTCTAGCGCCACCATCAGTCCAAAATTTGACTCATGTTTATGCTAATAACTTTTGAACCATAAGGGCTAGAAACAAAATTCTTTTTTCCTCTGATTCCTTGGCTCAAGACGATTCGATTGCACCATATGACGTCATTTTCCGTCATAAAAATTTTCCCGCCATTTTTAATTTTCCGAAAAACCTACTTTTGCGAACTCGTCCTAGACGGTTCATCCGATTTGCACGAAAATTGAACCAGATCATCTTCAGACCATGCTGACAAAAAATCTTGCAAATCAAGTTGATTCGTCAAATCATTTGCGATAAACGCGCAAACAAATTTTACGTAGCGGTTGCAAAAGCACTCTTAAGGCAATATCTCCGCAACGCTTTATCGTATTTAAACCAAACTTGGTACATGTCATCACAAGCATGACTTGAGGCAACATGCAGTGTGTCGGCGCAGCGCCACCTACTGGTCCGGAGATACAAAAAATGGCTGTTTTTGCTTATAACTTTTGAACCGTTTGTCCAAAAATCATAAAAGTGGTCTCGTTAGATTCAGGACGGCATGCCGAGTCGTCTGATATTCAATTTTACCATATCGGCCATTTTGGCTGTCGGCCATTTTGAATTATGTGCTAAAATGCTATATTTTACAAATGCATTAGTGTATTGTTACTAAACTCGGTATGTGACTTCCACTCCATGCCCTGAAGGTACTCAAAAAGTTTTGGGGCAGTGCCACCTTGTGGTCAAAAGTTATAACAAACTTGACAAAAATGCTAATAACTTTTGATTTAATTAGCTTAGTATAATGAAACTGGTCATAATACATTCATTGGCTCATGCCGATTCAATTGCACCCTATGATGTCATTTTCGGTCATGATAATTTCCCCGCCATATTTAATTTTCCAAAAAACCTACTTTTGCGAACTCGTCCTAGACGGTTTGTCCGATTTGCACGAAAATTGAACCAGATCATCTTCAGACCATGCTGACAAAAAATCTTGCAAATCAAGTTGATTCGTCAAATCATTTGCGATAAACGCGCAAACAAATTTTACGTAGCGGTTGCAAAAGCACTCTTAAGGCAATATCTCCGCAATGCTTTATCGTATTTAAACCAAACTTGGTACATGTCATCACAAGCATGACTTGAGGCAACATGCAGTGTGTCGGCGCAGCGCCACCTACTGGTCCGGAGATACAAAAAATGGCTGTTTTTGCTTATAACTTTTGAACCGTTTGTCCAAAAATCATAAAAGTGGTCTCGTTAGATTCAGGACGGCATGCCGAGTCGTCTGATATTCAACTTTACCATATCGGCCATTTTGGCTGTCGGCCATTTTGAATTATGTGCTAAAATGCTATATTTTACAAATGCATTAGTGTATTGTTACTAAACTCGGTATGTGACTTCCACTCCATGCCCTGAAGGTACTCAAAAAGTTTTGGGGCAGTGCCACCTTGTGGTCAAAAGTTATAACAAACTTGACAAAAATGCTAATAACTTTTGATTTAATTAGCTTAGTATAATGAAACTGGTCATAATACATTCATTGGCTCATGCCGATTCAATTGCATCCTATAACTTCATTTTCGGTCATGATAATTTCCCCGCCATATTTAATTTTCCAAAAAACCTACTTTTGCGAACTCGTCCTAGACGGTTTGTCCGATTTGCACGAAAATTGAACCAGATCATCTTCAGACCATGCTGACAAAAAATCTTGCAAATCAAGTTGATTCGTCAAATCGTTTTTGATAAACGTGCACACAAATTTTACGTAGCGGTTGCAAAAACAATCATAAGGCTATATCTCCACAATGCTTTATCGTGTTCAATCCAAACTTGGTACATGTCATCACAAGCATGACTTGAGGCAACTTGCAGCGTTTCGGCGCAGCGCCACCTACTGGTCCGGAGATACAAAAAATTGCTATTTTTGCTTATAACTTTTGAACTGTTTGTCCAAAAATCATAAAAGTTGTCTCGTTAGATTCAGGACGGTATTCAGAGTTGTCTGATATTCAATTTTACCATATCGGCCATTTTGGCTCTCGGCCATTTTGAATTATGTGCTAAAATACTATATTTTACAAACGCATTAGTCTATCGTTACGAAACTTGGTATGGGTCTTCCGCACCATGCTTTGAAGGTACTCAAAAAGTTTTGGGGCAGTGCCACCTTGAGGTCAGAGGTTATAACAAAATTTACAAACATGCTAATAACTTTTGATTAAATTAGCCTAGTTTAATGAAACTGGTCATAATACATTTATTGGCTCATGCCGAGAACATAGATACTAATTTTGCCATATTTGGTCAAACATCCTGTCCTCAATGTTCTTATTTGATCAAAACCTACTTTTTCAAACTCATCCTAGACCGTTTATCCAATTTCCACCAAAATCGAATCGGATCATCTTCAGACTATGTCAACAAAAAGTTAGGGATTTTGCATCAATAGATGAAATTGTTTTTGTAAACCGCAGTGACGAAGTTGAGCCATGATGCCAAAATGACTCTTGAGGCTGTATCTCTGCAATGCTTTGACATATTGGCATCAAACTTTGCATGTGTCATTGTTCCCTTATTCTGACTACACCACATCAATTTCGTAACTGTGTCACCTATTGGTCAAAAGTGATAAACCATTAACTTATATTATCAGTGACTCTATATATGATATTTCAGCCATTTTGCCTAATCTTCTTAAACTGTATAATTGTTAATTGTTGCAGTTGGTCTGACACTCTCAGACTACAATGCATTTTTCAGCCTTTTTGCCTAAAATCATCTTAAAACGTGATTAATTGCTTATTGCTCCAGTTGATCTGACACTGCCAGCCATTTTGGCATGTCTTGTCTTCTTCTTTGCGCTTGGCCCCGGTATTGCTGCTTGCAGCTATATTTATTATTATTAGGGGCCAAGCACCGAAGGTGCGAAGGCACCTATTGAAACCGTTCCCGTTCTTATTATTATTATTCATCTTCTTCTTCTTCTTCCGCCACGAAGTCTATGGCAGCCCATAGAACCGTATGGTAAAAAGTTGTGAAATTTGGCACACTAATAGAGGACAGTCTGAAATGTCACCGTAGCAAATTTGGAGTCTCAAACTCAATCCCTCTAGCGCCACCATCAGTCCAAAATTTGACTCATGTTTATGCTAATAACTTTTGAACCATAAGGGCTAGAAACAAAATTCTTTTTTCCTCTGATTCCTTGGCTCAAGACGATTCCATTGCACCCTATGACGTCATTTTCCGTCATAAAAATTTTCCCGCCATTTTGAATTTTCCGAAAAACCTACTTTTACGAACTCGTCCTAGACGGTTCATCCGATTTGCACGAAAATAAAACCAGATCATCTTCAGACCATGCTGACAAAAAATCTTGCAAATCAAGTTGATTCGTCAAATCATTTGCGATAAACGCGCAAACAAATTTTACGTAGTGGTTGCAAAAACACTCTTAAGGCAATATCTCCGCAACGCTTTATCGTATTCAAACCAAACTTGGTACATGTCAACACAAGCATTACTTGAGGCAACATACAGCGTTTCGGCGCAGCGCCACCTACTGGTCCGGAGATACGAAAAATTGCAATTTTTGCTTATAACTTCTGAACTGTTTGTCCAAAAATCATAAAAGTGGTCTCGTTACATTCAGGACGGCATGCCGAGTCGTCTGATATTCAATTTTACCATATCGGCCATTTTGGCTGTCGGCCATTTTGAATTTTGTCAAAAAATGCTATATTTTACAAATGCATTAGTATATTGTTACTAAACTCGGTATGTGACTTCCTTGCTATGCCCTGAAGGTACTCAAAAAGTTTTAGGGCAGTGCCACCTTGAGGTCAAAAGATATAACAAACTTGACAAAAATGCTAATAACTTTTGATTAAATTAGCCTAGTATATTGAAACTGGTCATAATAGAGTCATTGGCTCATGCCGATTCAATTGCAACCTATGATGTCATTTTCGGTCATGATAATTTCCCCGCCATTTTTAATTTTACTAAAAACCTACTTTTACGAACTCGTCCTAGACGGTTTGACCGATTCGCACGAAAATTGAACCAGATCATCTTCAGACCATGCTGACAAAAAATCTTGCAAATCAAGTTGATTTGTCAAATCGTTTTCGATAAACGCGCACACAAATTTTGCGTAGCGGTTGCAAAAACACTCATAAGCCTATATCTCCACAACGCTTTATCGTATTCAAACCAATCTTGGTATATGTCATCACAAGCATGACCTGAAGCAACATGCAGCGTTTCGGCGCAGCGCCACCTACTGGTCCGGAGATACAAAAAATGGCTATTTTTGCTTATAACTTTTGAACTGTTTGTCCAAAAATCATGTCTTCCGCACCATGCTTTGAAGGTACTCAAAACTTTTTGGGGCAGTGCCACCTTGTGGTCAGAGGTTATAACAAAATTTACAAACATGCTAATAACTTTTGATTAAATTAGCCTAGTTTAATGAAACTGGTCATAATACAGTCATTGGCTCATGCCGAGAACAGAGATACTAATTTTTCCATATTTGGTCAAACATCCTGTCCTCAATGTTCTTATTTGATCAAAACCTACTTTTTCAAACTCATCCTAGACCGTTTGTCCAATTTCCACCAAAATCGAATCGTATCATCTTCAGACTGTGTCAACAAAAAGTTAGGGATTTTGCATCAATAGATGAAACCGTTTTTGTAAACCGCAGCGACGAAGTTGAGCCATTATGCCAAAATTACTCTTGAGGCTGTATCTCTGCAATGCTTTGACATATTGGCATCAAACTTTGCATGTGTCATTGTTCCCTTATTCTGACCACACCACATCAATTTCGTATCTGTGCCACCTATTGGTCAAAAGTGATAAACCATTAACTTACATTATCAGTGACTCAATATATGATATTTCAGCCATTTTGCCTAATCTTCTTAAACTGTATAATTGTTAATTGTTGCAGTTGGTCTGACACTCTCAGACTACAATGCATTTTCAGCCTTTTGCTTAAAATCATCTTAAAACGTGATTAATTGCTCATTGCTCCAGTTGATCTGACACTGCCAGCCATTTTGGCATGTCTTGTCTTCTTCTTTGCGCTTGGCCCCGGTATTGCTGCTTGCAGCTATATTTCATCTTCTTCTTCTTCTTCTTCCGCCACGAAGTCTATGGCAGCCCATAGAACCGTATGGTAAAAAGTTGTGAAATTTGGCACACTAATAGAGGACAGTCTGCAATGTCACCGTAGCAAATTTGGAGTCTCAAACTCAATCCCTCTAGCGCCACCATCAGTCCAAAATTTGACTCATGTTTATGCTAATAACTTTTGAACCATAAGGGCTAGAAACAAAATTCTTTTTTCCCCTGATTCCTTGGCTCAAGACGATTCGATTGCACCCTATGACGTCATTTTCCGTCATAAAAATTTTCCCGCCATTTTTAATTTTCCGAAAAACCTACTTTTACGAACTCGTCCTAGACGGTTCATCCGATTTGCACGAAAATTGAACCAGATCATCTTCAGACCATGCTGACAAAAAATCTTGCAAATCAAGTTGATTCGTCAAATCATTTGCGATAAACGCGCAAACAAATTTTACGTAGCGGTTGCAAAAACACTCTTAAGGCAATATCTTCACAACGCTTTATCGTATTCAAACCAAACTTGGTACATGTCATCACAAGCATGACTTGAGGCAACATACAGCGTTTCGGCGCAGCGCCACCTACTGGTCCGGAGATACGAAAAATTGCTATTTTTGCTTATAACTTCTGAACTGTTTGTCCAAAAATCATAAAAGTGGTCTCGTTACATTCAGGGCGGCATGCCGAGTCGTCTGATATTCAATTTTACCATATCGGCCATTTTGGCTGTCGGCCATTTTGAATTTTGTCAAAAAATGCTATATTTTACAAATGCATTAGTATATTGTTACTAAACTCGGTATGTGACTTCCTTGCTATGCCCTGAAGGTACTCAAAAAGTTTTAGGGCAGTGCCACCTTGTGGTCAAAAGATATAACAAACTTGACAAAAATGCTAATAACTTTTGAATAAATTAGCCTAGTATATTGAAACTGGTCATAATAGAGTCATTGGCTCATGCCGATTCAATTGCAACCTATGATGTCATTTTCGGTCATGATAATTTCCCCGCCATTTTTAATTTTCCAAAAAACCTACTTTTACGAACTCGTCCTAGACGGTTTGTCCGATTTGCACGAAAATTGAACCAGATCATCTTCAGACCATGGTGACAAAAAATCTTGCAAATCAAGTTGATTTGTCAAATCGTTTTCGATAAACGCGCACACAAATTTTGCGTAGCGGTTGCAAAAACACTCATAAGCCTATATCTCCACAACGCTTTATCGTATTCAAACCAATCTTGGTATATGTCATCACAAGCATGACCTGAAGCAACATGCAGCGTTTCGGCGCAGCGCCACCTACTGGTCCGGAGATACAAAAAATGGCTATTTTTGCTTATAACTTTTGAACTGTTTGTCCAAAAATCATGTCTTCCGCACCATGCTTTGAAGGTACTCAAAATGTTTTGGGGCAGTGCCACCTTGTGGTCAGAGGTTATAACAAAATTTACAAACATGCTAATAACTTTTGATTAAATTAGCCTAGTTTAATGAAACTGGTCATAATACAGTCATTGGCTCATGCCGAGAACAGAGATACTAATTTTTCCATATTTGGTCAAAAATCCTGTCCTCAATGTTCTTATTTGATCAAAACCTACTTTTTCAAACTCATCCTAGACCGTTTGTCCAATTTCCACCAAAATCGAATCGTATCATCTTCAGACTGTGTCAACAAAAAGTTAGGGATTTTGCATCAATAGATGAAACCGTTTTTGTAAACCGCAGCGACGAAGTTGAGCCATTATGCCAAAATGACTCTTGAGGCTGTATCTCTGCAATGCTTTGACATATTGGCATCAAACTTTGCATGTGTCATTGTTCGCTTATTCTGACCACACCACATCAATTTCGTATCTGTGCCACCTATTGGTCAAAAGTGATAAACCATTAACTTATATTATCAGTGACTCAATATATGATATTTCAGCCAATTTGCCTAATCTTCTTAAACTGTATAATTGTTAATTGTTGCAGTTGGTCTGACACTCTCAGACTAAAATGCATTTTTCAGCCTTTTGCCTAAAATCATATTAAAATGTGATTAATTGCTCATTGCTGCAGTTGATCTGACACTGCCAGCCATTTTGGCATGTCTTGTCTTCTTCTTTGCGCTTGGCCCCGGTATTGCTGCTTGCAGCTATATTTTAGTTTTGTTTTCACAGACTAAGGGGCGGGAAGGCTGTTGATGGGCTTGCATCCAAGAAGGAAGGAAAGTTTTAATTAAAAACTTTTTTTTTCTGCAGTGTATTCTGGAACTTTCCAAGTATTCACACCAAACATAAGCAAGATAACACGTTTTTGTTAAAATAGAAAGAAAGATTTGCAAAGTAGATACAATATAATTATTGACTTTTGAATCTCATACAACCGTAATAATTTTTAAGACTTTCTAGCAGGACATTTAACTGGAAAGGTCTTTTGCATTATTAAAGAGACAATAAATTTGGTTTTATTTACTCATGTTGTTCCAAACCTGTCAGACTTTCTTCTGTAAAACACAAAAGGAGATATTAGGCAGAATATTACACTGTAACGGATTTTTGTAATTTGAACAGTATTTTACTGTAATATGTACAGTATAATACTGTTTAATGTACCAACAGTATAATACTGTTAATAGCAAAGGATTATGGGAAAATATATGTTTACTACTGTAATTATTCTCTACTGTAAATCGATTTACAGTAGCGACAATGCCCGCGAAAATCTGACCAATGACAATGGAGACTTCTTTTCAAGTTTTTTTTTTTCGGTTGGTGGGGGCAACTGAGGAAAGACGAAAAGACGATAACAACGAAAAGGTTAGTATTATTTCTGTCATTATTTTATGTAAAACTGAGATATTTTCAAATGCATTCACTTATTAACAACAACCTAACATGAACCAGTGCTGCAAATTGAGTGAGTTAAGCAAATTCCTGTCAAGAGACTTTTTTTTCTGCCTGTTTGTCAAGGCGGGTGGTTACGTGACTGCCGTCGTCCTTGTGATTTAACGTTACTTCAACGGGGTGAATAAAGTTTACATTGACTAATAGTTAGTGAAACGGGAAAAAAAGCTATTTTAATGTTCCTCTACCACTAATGTAAATTAGCTAAGCAGGAGGACTTTACGTTAACAGCAAACTGTCTTAAAATACCGAAAAGTGAGGCAACACTAAAGATGGAGGTTGTAATAACAGTATTTTGAAGTGAATCTTTTTTTTTTTTTTTTTAAGTTTGCTGTTAAAACCGCCATTTGGAACGTCGGAGGTGTTCTGGAGTTATTTTCTGGCGGTGACCGTCATCTGAGGAAACTGGTAAGCAGAAGCTGGTGATTATATGACGTTATATGACTCTTATATTAAAACGTTAACCTTATATCGTTAGCAGATGGTTTAAAAAAGAAACAGTCAAGATGGTTGCGCAGTTTGTGTGCAAACACTGCAAGTTATCTGTGCGAACGCATTGCAGATTTTACCATCATATCATAATACATAGGAACCTGGCTAATTTTAGGTTCAACTGTGGTTTGCCGACTTGTCCTTGTAGTTTTCAGACTCTGTCTGCACTAAAGTCACATATGCATCGAAAGCACACAGACAAAAACAACACGATCTCATGACAATGCGTATCAATAGTATGAGTGTGCAATCTCATGGAATGTATACGCCAAATGACTAATGAGTGTTGGCGTGCATATGCTACGCAGTTTTTCGCGTGCATATGAAACGCTTTTGGGTAGGGTGGGGGGTTCTTACGTATAATACGCCATAAGGTGCGTATCATATGCACGCGAAAAACGGCGTACCATATGCACGCCAACACTCATTTTGGTATACATTCCATGAGATTCTCCCAACCTATAGCTTGTTTTCTTTCTTCTTGCTTATGGAAGTATTAATGCTATTTGAACAGCTGATTCTAGAGAATACTGATTGTAATTAGTGTCATAGTTTCTTAAACAAGACATTTCTAAATTACTATTACTGTTTTTGTATTTATGTGTCATGCATTTGAAGTTCAATTTCATTTTCATAATCATTTATCATCAAACTTCTATTTTGCAAGATAGGCAGACATACTTGGTTAGTCAAGGGGTTGTATCACAAGATATGACAAAGTGACATATAAGCATAAACTAGATTGGAGAGCACATTGAGAAGTATTTTAAAACAAGATGCAAGTATGTTCTCTATATATGAAATTCATTTCTCCCAACCTTTTGTTAATTGCTCTACTTTTAGGTCACTGCAACTCCAGCAGATGTAGAGGGAAGCCCCTCTCTGCCCAGTACCCCAAGACTGATTGCACTTGGTAAGTCTATTAAAATGCTTTTTTTAATTGATATGCTGTGATTAAAGTTGGCCAAGTCCAACATCTACCAGCAGACCGACACACAAGAGCTGACGCTCTTGCGTCAACACAGATTATTATGGATATGTATCAGGTATAATACATGGAACATTTTCTTAAAGGGTTAGTTCACCCAAAAATTAAAATTCTGTCATTAATTACTCACCCTCATGTCGTTCGACACCCGTAAGACCTCCGTTCATATTTGGAACACAAATGAAGATATTTTAGTTGAAAGCTGATGGCTGAGAAAGGCTTCAGATAGGCCTCCATTGGCATTCAGTACATTAATACTCCCAAGACCCATAAAAGGCACTTAAAACGTCGTTACAAAGTCCATCTCACCACAGTGACTCTACAATCATTCTACGATGCAACGACAATAATTTTTGTGCGCACAAAAAAAATCAAAATAACACCTTTATCCAACTTGTTCTTGTCTTCCGTGTGTGCCTCCACGACGCATGCGTGAGAATATGACGTAGTTCGGGAAACCATGAAATGCACACATAAGCCCCATTTTGAGAACTACGCCGAGACCTAAAGCACGATCAATGTAGAATTCAACAGCTTAGACACGCGCGTCTTCCTCTGCTCGTAAACAAATCGCTTCTGGGTCATGTGTCCGAACGCCGGATCTGCGTCATATTCTCATGCGTCGTGGAGGCACACACGGAAGTCAAGAACAAGTTGGATAAAGGTGTTATTTTGATTTTTTTTTTTGCGCACAAAAACTATTGTCGTCGCATCGTAAAACTAGTCACTGTGGTGAGATGGACTTTGTAACGACGTTTTAAGTGCCTTTTATGGGTCTTGTGAGTGTAAATGTACTGAATGCCAATGGAGGCCTATCTGAAGCCTTTCTCAGCATCAGCTTTACACTAAAATATCTTAATTTGTGTCTGAAGATGAACAGAGGTCTTACGGGTGTCGAACGACATGAGGGTGAGGAATTAATGACAGAATTTTCATTTTTGGGTGAACTAACCCTTTAAGGAAAACAAATTTCTGAACTAATGTTGTAAACTATGGGAGTCAGTGGATACTACATTAGCCTACTAATATTGAAGGTACAAATTTACAGACATGAACAGGGCCCTTACATGACAACGAGATGCGTTTAGCAACTTAGCCATTGTTTAAACTCAACTCAAATAGTGTTTTAGATGGCTAGCTGTAGTCTCGCGCTGAAGTCCCGTGGGAATTCAGTTGTAGGCGGTAAAATGTAAATAGTCCAGGGGGGAGGAGCGTTACGAACCATTTCTTCTTCACTTGTGAGTCGATCATCACTCTTCACACACACAACGCTCCTCCCCCCTGGACTACGTACATTTTACCGGCAACAAGTTCCCACGGGACTTCAGCGCGAGACTACAGCTAGCCATCTAAAACACTATTTCGGTGAGTTTAAACAATGGCTAAGTTGCTAAACGCATCTCGTTGTCATGTAAGGGCCCTGTTCATGTTGGACAGACATTTTAATTGCATTTTTTGTCTGTTAAGAGGCACAAAGACACTCTTTATGTATATGCCCCCATAGCTGCTGTGTTAGCTGAGTGAAGCTCTGGGCATTAACTGTAACAGCTCCGTGTTGCAAGCACCAATCCGGTTAATTTTCTTTTTCTATAGACAGTACTCACAAAGGTATAACGATCAAGATTAACTTAAAAATTCACCGGAGTTCTCCTTTAAGTTATAATAACTTTACAATTACATAATCATTAGATTTTTGAAATATAAACATTTAAATGGTGGCTGCATAAAAACTTGCCAGATTTATTCATACATACATGCATTAAATATTGAAGAACATGTACAATGAATAGCCTATGTAATGTGGTGCATATAATTAGCAAAATACTCCTCTCTAGAGTTAATTTTCTAGCTGACTAACGAGTTTATGGACACTGGATATGGTTTTTCTGAGGAAAATGTGACGTTACATGACATTTACAAGCCGTTTTACTTACATCTTTCTGCGGTTGAAACACTGATTGAGCCATTCTATGTGACATGATACAGATTTCGGTAAGTTGTCCTGTATCTTTTAACACACTTTCAGAAGCTCATTCGTGTTTATTTTGCGCTGTTACTGGTATAAGGCCGAAGAGAAGATCCGTTCATGTTTGCTCCGCACTGCCGCTTCTCTTGAGCTGATCTGCGGCAGAGCGATATCACGCCACAGCGCCAAAACAGTATATGTTTTGGAATTTTGTAAAAAAATAGACGTAATTTGAAATCTGAGACTTTGTTTCATATCAATAGTAATAAAGTACAAAGATTACGGCGATTTATTGGATGGGAGGCACGCTACAATGTTTATTTCAATCATTAACTGAAAACAGGATGACTAATCGATTCTTGGGATTTAAGAATCAATATTGTTTTGTAAAAGTGAAAATCTATTAAAATCGAGAAATCTATATTTTTTACCCAGCCCTTCATTCATCAGTCATCTCCATCTCCGACTGCGGTGGTTACAGTAGGCTACACTGACCGGTGTGGTTCCCTAAACATAACTCGTGGCCATGAGAAATAGATGTCGTTCTCTCAAAATATGAAGTCGAGGCCACGACATCATGATGTCGTCTACTCAACAAAATGATCTCGTGGCCACGATTAATTATCACGTTCCCACGACTTAATATGACATTCCCACAAATTAATATCTCGTGGCAACCACATATTATCACGTTCCCACGAGTTTATATGTTGTGGCCACGACAAAACTAAGTGAACCGAACATGTCCCCTCCTGGTCACCGTACTGAATCACATAAGTGTTTCCCGATAAATTATCTTCATTCACAAACCACTGTTAATTTTAACAGAAAATCAAGCTTAGGCTACTGGATGTTTGAGTTGGCATGGCAGAAAGCACGCAAAGAGCTGTCCCTTTATAATCACTAAAAATGTGTCCCTCGTTTTAATTGCAATCTCGCAAAGTTCCATTATAATCTGTCTACACTGTACAATTAATTATTTATTTATATAGTACATATTGCTTTTATTAACATCAAAGTGCATACAGCACCATGTTATGACTGTTGGGAAAGCATTGGTTTGATAAATGTCTTTTTTCTTGTGCTTGCAGGTTCATTCTGAGAATAAACCCTGATGGCACCAAATGCCAATCAAAATCACAGATCAGCCGGACATCTGGAAAAAGGGTCCAGAGAAAAATCGCCAGCCTAAATCCCCTTGTGGCATCTTTCATCAGAGAGCTTGTTGACTTCGATTGGCAAAATTTTTGAAGGCTTGTTCTGATTTTCAGCATGTTTACATTTTTAGCCATGTTAAATACACGGGATGAATTCAAACACATTTGTAAAATGTAGTTTTTAAAGTAAATGTTAAACAGTTAAACAATTAAACAGCATATTTTAATGACAAATGTTCATGAGGACTCATTAATTTTTGGGGGGTAAAAAACATAGTTTACAGTGCTGTAGTGGTTTTTCATTATTTAATCATCAGTTACACCTGTTGTTAATTTCATTAATTGCTTTGTCTTTTTAAACTCTGTGTCTGGTTTGGTTGTTTTTTTCCTTTGTTTTCTGAGTATTTTGAGTTCTGTGTTAAATAAAACTGACCACTGTGATTAGATCCGTTTCATCAACTTTATTGCAACCTTACCTATGGCATGTAGATTCAAATCAAATTAATTTTGTTTAAAGTAAATTAAGCTAAACTCAAATCGTAAAAAATGTTTTAATTCTGTAATAGGAAATCAATTCTAATACTGTAAATAAAAATACGGTACTTGTACTGTAAATAAAAATACAGTATTCATACTGTAAATAAAATATACAGTATTATTACTGTAAATGAAAATACGGTACTTGTACTGTAAATAAAAATACAGTATTCATACTGTAAATATCAATACAGTATACATTATTATTACTGTAAATTGAATTACAGTAATGATACTGTAAATACTTTTACAGCAACCTTTTTACAGTGTAGGCACTGACAGCTGTGTTGCCAACTCTTGTGAGACAAAAAGCATCCGCAGCTTCAAAAACAAGCCCAAAACAAGCCCAATATTATTATATTATTTATCATCATCAATATCATTTATAATCAATTATTTTTTATCAATAAATGCCTTCAACATATTAAACTGAAACCTCTCGGGAGTTTAAAAAGCAAAAACAGATGTGATTTTACAAAAGTCATCAAATTGCAATAAAGGCCACGCAATATCCTCCGATCAGCTGTGAACAGAATAGGTTTGGAGATGGAAAAAGATAAAAAATGTGACATGAAGGCCAAATGGTAACCCAAAGTCGGAGTTAGTGCACACATATTAGGAGCAGTGAGTAGTGAACGCACACACTCTGCAAACCGTGAAAAAGATAAGGCCTGCATCTCAATGTGCATATACTATCTGCCCTAAATAGTATTGAAAATTACTAATGTCACTAACTATTTAGGATGGATAGTATGCACATTGGGACACAGGTAAGCACTAAGGGAGCGATGCAATATAGCCACATATTTATAATAAAATAAATTCAAACCATATCTACTGTTATAAATAGTATACTTGTTTTTTTTTTATAATAGTAATGATAAATGCATTATAAAAATATGTTTAAAATTAAATTAGGTGCCTCTCCTCCCTGTTTCCTCTCCATCTGTGTACATCTCTGGTGGTGGCATTGTTTGTAAAAAAAATTATACGTCTATTTACGTCTACTAGCTATCATTACGTGCATTTATAACGTCACATGCCTGCACGTTGAACACGATTTCTCTTCAATGAGGGAGAGAAGGAGGCGGGATGTATGAGGACGAATGACTACAGCACTTGTATCGTTGCACTGAATGGCTATTAGCTGTGAGAAGACCATGTCAGCCAATGTATTGGACAAAACGGCGACCATAAATGTAAAGAAACAAAGTTGCTTATTATATTTTCCTAACAAGCAACCACATTTTTTAAAATAAGCCCAAAAGACAGCAACCTGCGACTCGTTATTTTTTTTTATGCGACTTGAAAAAAGCAGCCCAAAGTTGTGTTATACGCAGACTTGGCAACTATGATTGCCAGCCTCCATCACCATCGACCTTTCAATCCATGTGTTTTCCATACAATTGTGAATAAAGGTTTGGACAACATGTTGAATAAATTACTGGATGATGATGACAATTTGTTGTGTGAAGTATCCCTTTTAATAGTTACAAGTCACAAGTTTCCTAGATTGAGCCAGGAATAGGCCTTCAACTCTTCTGGGAAGGCTTTCCACAAGGTCTATGAGTGTGTATGGGAATTTTTTACCATTCTTCTAGAAGCGCATTTGTGAGGTCACGTTGGAGGAGAAGGCCTGGCCTGGCTTGCAGTCTCTGCTCTTATTCATCCTAAAGGTGTTCTATCGGGGTGAGGTCAGGACTCTGTGTAGGCCAGTCAAGTTCCTCCACCAAACTTGCTTATCCATGTCTTTATGGTACTTGCTTTGTGCACTGGTGCCCAGTCATGTTGGAACAGGAAGGGGCCATCCACAGACTGTTCCCACAAGCATTCACTGGAATTAAGGGGCCAAGCCCAACCCCTAAAAAACAAACCCACACCATAATCCCCCCTCCACCAAACTGTACACTTGCCACAATGCAGTCAGGAAAGTACCGTTCTCCTGGCAACCGCCAAACCCAGACTCGTCCATCGGATTGCCGGACAGAGAAGCGTGATTCGTCACTCCAGAGAACACGTTTCCACTGCTCTAGAGTCCAGTGGCAGCCTGCTTTACACCACTGCATCCGATGCTTTGCATTGCATTGTGATGTGATGTAAGGCTTGGATGCAGCAGCTCGGCCATGGAAACCCATTCCATGAAGATCTCACTGTTCTTGAGCTAATGTTCTGTAGGCCACACAAAGTTTGGAGGTCTGTAGCCATTGACTCTGTAGAAAGTTGTGATTTTTACGTGGTCTACCACTTCGTGGCTGAGTTGCTGTTGTTCCCAATTGCTTCCACTTTGTTGTAATACCACTTACAGTTGACCGTAGAATATTTAGTAGTGATGAAATTTCATGAATGGATTTATTGCACAGGTGGCAACCTATCACGGTACTACCCTTGAATTCCCTGAGAGCGACCCATTCTCTCACAAATGTTTGTAGAAGCAGTCTGCAAGCCTAGGTGCTTGTTTTATACACCTTTGGCCATGGAAGTGATTGCAACACCTGAATTCAATGATTTGAAGGAGTGTCCCAATACTTTTGGCAATATAGTGTATGTCAGTGCAAGTTGCTTTCAGTTAAAACATCTCAAACATGCATTTTAGTCTGGGACTAGGCTTCAGTCTCGTCTGTGAAACCAGGGGACAAAGTCTTTGAAAAGGAGTACTCAGACCGGCATGAACATATGACATATAGATATATTATAAATACCATATATATATAAATATCCCAGTAATTTATTGATTAAATAATGTTAATCTTAAAATGATAAAGTTCTCTTCCTGGCATTTTCTTCTGTACAGCCATTTTACTGAGAGTAGCAGTGGCTCTGAAAAGTTCAATCCATCCAACCCTAGGGAAAAGGGACCCATTTAACTCTTTCCCTGCCCTCAATGTATTTTTTCTGTCATTTATGACACAACGCTTTTCTGCCATTGACAACATTTTCCAGCAATCCATGTTTTTACTGTTATACGTAGGGGGGTGCTATTACGCATCTTCTCAAATAGTACTGAATATCTGGATCTAAAAACTAGCAAAGAAGCAGAGACAAGTGATAGAAGCATTGCTTACGCACATGTAAGATAACGCAATCATCAAACATTAAATAGCATATAAATCACAACTACTGAATTTCGGCATGGAATTGCGGGGTATAGTGCATAATTTTAATCATTTCCGCAGGTCTTGTGCTTAAACATTTATTCACTTTAGCATGTAGGTTTTATGAGTAAATTAATCCACACAGATTAAAAACTCAAATCAGTCACTTTCAAAATATACTCATCACCACATTGCAGCTGCACAGGCAAGTGTCATGCAGGCGAAGTTACTAGAGTCTCATGTTTCGAGTTAGGACAGTTGACAGAATTGTTACTTACACAATTGGGCCAGTGTTGCATTGTCACTAAAGTTTATCATTGACACAACTTTTTAAGTCCAATTTAAACATTCAAGCGATTTTAATCTATTCAGTACTTGCTCTCTGTGAGATGGTTTTCTCTCAAACAGTTGAGAAAGAAAACGCATGTATAATGGATCTGTGTACTAGCTCTTAAAGTGACAGCCGCCTAATATGTGTCTGTCATTAATGTTAATAAAAAGCCTATGTATTTAAAAGACTATCCATTGTATCTTTATTCTCTTGTATTTTTTAATGCCTCTTTTTTTGTGCTACTTTTTTCAGTTTAATTAAAAGATTGAAACCAAGCTTCCTTGTGTTGTGTTGTGTTGTGTAAACCGTTGAGCAACAAAATTACCCCATTGTAAAAACACAAATACAATGAGTGAGCAAACAATTTAGGTCCTGTATTGTGTTCAAATGTTCATACAACAAAATATTCTGGAGGCCATGAAAGTTTAGTGAAAATGATCGATAGATGCTATTTACACCGTGTAAATAGCAACTAGATTCTATTTACACTGTGAAAATAACCTATTTTTTTGTGATAGATTATATTTACACTAAGCGCAAATAGCTGTAGATGCTATTTACTAGGTGAAATAGAATAAGTGAAAATGGTGATATATTCTATTTACAGCATGTAAAAGTAGCAGTTCTTTGCAGTATGTGTAAATGGTAATTAAATGCTATTTATACTTTATTTTGACAGATGCATACTATTTGCACCTCAGACATACTATTTGCACCTCAGTATTGTTGTATATTAACAGGATACAATAATAGCATAGAGTGTAAATTATTATTATATTTATACAAATTATTAAATGGATGCCGGCTTAATGGGACAATAAAAGCCCTCCCTACACCTACCCCTAACCCTACCCAATAAATACTTTTATTATTATTATTAAACATTTCGTTAGGCACTTTATTTCCACTTTTAGAACATTTTCTTAATTTTTATTGAAAGTAAATGCCTTTCCGATGTGATTATGTGATGGGAAAAGGGAGAAGAGTGAGCTCTGCAAAAGGTAGATTTGAACCCGGGTCGATCGCGTCAACCTAGATCCTTGAGCCTTACGCTTTACTGTCTATGCCAATGAAGCAGTTGAAATAAGTGCATCATTTTTCATCTTGTTTGGCCCAACCAGGCATTGTTAGGCGGAGCTAGTATAAATAGCACTTGCCAAAAAGGCATGCTATTTGCACTTGGTGTAAATTGACAGGGAAAGAGTTAACAGGGAGATTGTTGAATTACACCCAGACCCCTGTGAGCTTTTTTTAGTCTGATCACATATATACTGCTACTCAGTCAGAGTTTTGGCAAGAAACATGCTGGAATCTTAGTAAACCCCTGGAGTTCTGAAAGACTGCTATCTGAGCCTCAGATTGTACTTTCTGATCACGCAACCAAGCCATCATATTCGCTGATGACAGCATATTTATCCATGTATCTGCAAGAATGATCTGCATTGTAGAGTAAGAGTAAGATGGCCAACCTGCTAATGGCACCACAATTACAGCTTTGCTTTAGTTTTTAATAGTATGTTACAGTAAACATGGGAAGTAGGATTACTCATGCACCACATTTCATTCTAAAAACTGCCTGCACAAAATGTGTTTCCATTACTTATATGAGTGGCTACATGATTAATCAAAATAAAACCAAAATTGCGATTATGGCTTATGGCTGTTATCAGAAGCTGTGATTTAATTAAATAAACTTCTGTGTGTTCTTACATGTGAACAGCTCATTATACACAAGTGTTTGCAGCATCTCGGAGTGGCTCAGCTCACAGTAAATGCTGCTCCACATTAACTCCATCTCTGCAAGTGCTCTGAGTTTGGGTCCCTTTAATGCGCATCTGAGAACGCAACATGCGGCAACCATTTTCCCATACTTGTAATAATAAGAGCTTCTCAACAAAAGAGAAGCTTGAAGTGCTCCCTGCAGTTTTGAGTCAAAATAAAAGTTTGATGCTTTTAAAGTTTGAAAATGAATTCGAAAAATTGTAGGGTTGTAAAGAAAACAAAATACTTACAAAAACATCACAATCACAGTTTTTATCAGAAAAAATTTCCCCCAAATCATGCTGCCCTATTAGTCACTGCATACTATAATGTAATAACTAGAATAATAATTACTGTTAGCAGTGCTTTAAACTGACCGGGAAAATGTTGTAGGCGTCGGAATGGCTGAATGGGCATAAACCTGTACTTCAGGTGGAGAAGCCGTATAGAAACATACCACTCCATAATCCTGATTTATGCAGATTTATCTCCAAGTCCTCCAATTATATGCAAATAAAACACAAGTCACCTTGTCCATGAATACCATCTTCTGATCTTTGTACCCGTTACATTTCTAACTGGTCAGATTATTCCGAATTGTAATTGCTTCTCAGGACAAATAATGTTTCTCAATGTATAACAGTATTTTTTTGATACAGCGTTTTCAGCACTGAGACAGATTAAGGGATGAAGCAGATAAAAAAATTGAAATTAACCCAATAAACATTTTTCATTATTTATTCCACCAGAGTGTCCCTTTTCTTCTTTCTTTTAGCATATACTACACAAGTGACATTTACAATCTCTTTATTTAGCACCTGTGGTATGGACCCAACTGCCTCCAGTGATGACTGATAAGAATACAGTACAAAGCAACATTGAAGCTGAAAGATATGATGAAATCACCATAAGGGACTTCAAATTAGCTTCTTAGACTTTTTTTTTTTTTTTACTTAAATTTTTTTTTTTTTTTAGCTTTTATCACTTCCTTTCAGGAAATTGCTAGCCAAAAACAACATAGAAAATGATTGATGTTCTTCATCTTATAATATACCTGTTGAAAGTAATTTGAAAATGGTGCCAAGGAAGCTTAAGACTCAGCTGTGTTTTTTCTCTCTATGATTTTTGTTTGATTGCAGATGGCTCCGTGCCAGAATCATCATGCTAATCAATGGCAACAGCTGTTTCACCTCCCCCTGGATTCATTTTCATTGACACATCATAATCCAATCCGTTCCCACCAAACCTTTACTCTTCATAATGTGCTCTACGCTACATGTGTGCAATGCTGCCGCAGTATATGCCCATATCTCAGCCGTAGGTTCCACCACATCCCCCTAATCATTATAGATTTGCTGTTACTTGCTCAAAAACAGATGGTAGAAGCCCAAAGCCTGCGTGTGCCAGCGAGACTACAGTATTTCTGAATTCGAATTACTTTAACCTATTAGGGGACTGTGTTTGAAGCAATGTAAATGAGATTTCCTTTTGCCTTTCCCTGATGTAGTTAAGCATTGCCTATGCTCCTATTATTGAATACTAATTCCACCCATCTTATCTGGAAAGTGCTCAGTTGTCCTGAAGGGATTACAGAAGGGTGATTTTGTTGCAGCATTGTATTCATTTGTTTTTATTTCACGTCATACTTAAAACGCTTACAGCTTCGGTAAGCATTTTTTTCTCTAATTGCAGCTTGCATAAGACTGCTAGCCTGGTTTGATTGATTAGTTTGTGGTCTCCCAGTTTTCTCTTGGTTTTATAAGCCATCTGTTCCGTCAAGCTTACCTGAAGGACATATCCCACTGTATTTCCTATTCAAATATTGCATTATAAGAATACATTTTCATATAGCCGTGAAGGTAGCACTTCATTTTACAGTCCTGCTCCACATACTACGTACTTATTATAGTGATTACAATAACTGTGTAACTAGATACCTTATATTACCCATTACTTTCCTAGGTTTTTTTGACATGTTTTTCACATGCACCATGCATTTAAATTGTATTTCCCTCTGTTTTGTGTCCTTGATGAAGCTTAAATGGATGATGACTGCTGCCTTGACACTTTGACAATGAGAGTAAAGCTGTTAATGTCAGTAGAGGTCCTTAGTGGAGTGGCTTTGAGGCAGAAGAGACACTATTCGTCTCAGAATGAGAGAGGAGGGCTGCCGTGCCATAACACAAGGTCAGACATTGTGCTGAGTGATGGAGGACACAAGTAGCGAAGGCAGCCATAAGTCCTGCCTCTTCCATTTAGTATGGCCCCAATGGATGGGGTCATTCAGAGTTTTACACCGACTCTGCAGCTGCAGCAAAGCTAAGGACAAGCCAAAGGTTTGACTTTCACATCCTTTAAACTTTTTGAACTCGGGCACCTGTGCACATCCTCTTGATTTGATAGTGTCAGGGAGGGATCATTTTTAATGTTTTTGAAAGAAGTCTCATGCTCATCAAGCCTGCATTTATTTGATCAAAAATACAGAAAAAAACATTAATATTGTAAAATATTATTATTATTATTACAATTTAAAATAATGTTTTTCTATTTTAATATACGGTTACACTTTATTTCGATATTCTACTAACTATAAGTAACTTTGCAACTACATGTCAACAAACTGTCATTAGAGTATTAGTTGACTGTCAGTAGACTGGTAGGTTATGGTTAGGTGTTAGGGTCCGGGTTAGTAGAATAAGTTGAATTGTAGTTGCCAAGTTACGTATAGTCAGTAGAATGTCTGTTGGGGGACCAACAAAATAAAGTTTTAGTAAATATTAAGCAGACAGTCTACAAATACTCTAATGACAGTTAGTTGACATGTAGTTGCAAAGTTACTTATAGTTAGTAGAACGTCTAAAGTGGACTATCAAAATAAAGTGTTACCTAATATACTTTAAAAATCAAATTTATTTTGGTGATGTAAAACTGAATTTTCATCAGCTATTATTATTACAGGATTATTCCTCACTGTGTCTCAACACGATGTAAAGTACATGAATCTCTCTAAACTTGATGTGTGCTTTCGAGTTGATGTGGGCGTTGACTCTGCTTGCATGGATTGTGTCTGTATTTGAATTTCAGAAGAATGCGCCTTGCGTGCAGTGGCGCAAAAAGTGGGTATGCACTATATGCAGCGCATAGGGCGCAGCACCTTGGGGGCGCCAAAGCGATGGTATAAAACTTTTTTTTGGTATTTTCTATATGTAGCTGCTGTTGTGCGTTTCTAAATCATTTCTGTAGGCAATTTCCTCAATATTATATATCATTTTAGAGGACTAACAGGCTAGAGTAGGCACCTCATAAGATTCCATAATCGAATTTTGGATAATGGAATATTGCGAGTGGGCGCGCCTGGCGGGGGCGCCGGCGATTTGACAGCAAAACGCACCTCCTTGACTGTTTACTTTGGGGTCAAGGAAAACGCGCGTTAAGAACGCACGCTTATATGGTAAATCACGCGTCGAGGAAATGTGCTATGAGTCGGACAAAACGCATGTTAACGTGTAGGCTAAGCAGGTAAATCAAACAGTCAGTGCAAACTTGTGTTTGAAGTATCCAAACAGATGAAAAGAACGTGCTCTTTCCTTGGTGTTCTCAAAATTGCATGCTCCCTTTTTAGGGCACACCTCTTAGCCTATAAAGTAAAGTTACATATTGTTGACCATCTTTTTAAGTAAGTACACTATTTACTAGGGATGCACCGAATCCAGGGTTCGGGTTCGGATTCGGCCGAATATTGGGCTTTTTGACTGGGTTCGGTTTCTGCCGAACCTCAGAATTTATTTCCACCGAACCCGAACCCTAGGCTTGCACTATGCGCGCTCCGCTGGTCGAACGTAATGACGCCGCTGTTGAAAGTGAAAATGGAACTCATGAACAGAAAACGTGGCAGTGTAGTTTAAGTCAAAAGAAGGCGATTCAAGTTGAGCTACGCGTTCAATTTGCAATGCCGATTTGTCTCGTGATGACAAGGACCCTAAACAACAGCCGCTGTTAAAACATTTAGCCTACATATGAAACATCCGAGAGAATACGAGTTGTGCATGAATGAATCTACAGCCAGCAGCCAAAATGTATTTTTTTTACCGTGCAAACAGCCTATAGATCTGTAGATCAGATAAAATATAAATAAAATTAATAAAATATATAGGCCTACACTCAATATTTTTCTCAAATATTTTTATATTTTCTCAATATTTTTATAATTACCAAATTAAGATGACAAAACGAAAATACACTGAATCCGTAAGCTTTGAAGAACCGGAATTAGGTAAATAGGTAGATAATACTATATATCTTTACATATATACTATTCTCTTAAAACCATCATTTCGTTATTTTTACTAACCCAAATAATGATTCATCCGCTAGGTTGCACGTGAGGGGAAAAAATAGGTTCCTTCCACTTAAGAGTGGAGCTCTTTTTATTTTAATATATCTCTTTACATAAATACTATTTTCTACTTTAAAAAAAAATAACTTCGTTATTTTACTAGCCCAGTGTTTTGTATGTGAATGCTGTTTCACGTGAATATTAACACAGGAGTGAAGCACAAAGTTTTGTTTAGCCTAGAAAGGAAATAATGGTCAGATAGCACTTTTTCATTCTGTTTTGCGATCTGGATCTGTTCACTCGATTTTCCGTGAATTTGAACAATAGGCCTAGTCCATTTTATCCCAATGGACATGGACATCTTGTTTCTTTTCCCAAATCTTCACTCGCGTCGCACCCATGTTCGCAGGGGATTATAAACGTTTCTTCCTTTCGTTTGCTTAATTAAGTCTAACTATTCACATCCTTTTCTGTGGGAAAGTATAAAAAACACTGTAAGACGAATACCTTTTTACTTCAAATTTTTATCACAGTTTGTTCTTGTTATTAAACTTGGTAAGGCGCGTCAAGTTTGGTTTATTTGAATAGCGCATTTCACACACGCCGGTGATTTTAGTTTCGTTTTCTCTGGAAGTGAATAATCAAACATTGCCTAAATGTCTTGACCCTGTGGAAAATAAAATCCGCTCTTCAGACCTTTTACAACAAGTGTTGCTTTGCAACATCAGTAGAACATATGAAGATGAAGATATTCAAGAAGGTGTCTATTCAGTGTCCCATTCCTCTCAAAGCGCAGAGCGGTATAGCCTATATGACGCATCTTTGCGGGGAAATAGTATGAATCAAATATTTTTCTAACTAATATTTAATTTTCATATATTCTTGAGGTTACCATTATTTACTGAAAATCGTTTAAATGTTTTATAGGCCGTGTTGTTTCACTGACGGAAGTGCTAAAATAAACACGCATGCTCATGGATGTTTCAGCCACAACTGATTTCAAAATGTAGGCTATACATATCTGGCATAGACTACAGTATTTAAAATAGCATATATGCATTAGTTACATTCTCAATTTAATTTACAGAGCAATCCCTGCTAAGTTTTTAGTTTAACTAATACTATAGAAGAGGATTAGTGTGTGTCGCACACAACAGACTCGCAACGGGGGCGTGGCATCACGATGGTGGCACTCCATCTTGATGTCGGCACAACCCTAGCGCGCGCCTCATGCGCTCTCCGTTGGGTTGTTCTTTGAAACGATAGAGGACGACTTGGGGTAATTTTTCTATAATCCATTATGAAATAGCGTCGAGAAGAACATACACGACAATGTTTACTTTAGTAAACTTGACCAAAACAGTTAATGGCATCCCTACACTGCTGTGGACGTTGTTAACTTCATTAATGTGTTTACTGTGATAATGGACTGCGGATAGGAGTAGGATTCGGTATTCGGTTTCGGATTCGGCCGAATCTTAACCAGTGGATTCGAACCCCAAAAATCTGGATTCGGTGCATCCCTACTATTTACCACGATACATGGCTGTTATAAGAATTAAATTAAATAAATATCAACAAAATCCACAAAATCCACTTACACTGTAATTACAATTGCCTAAATAATGTAATGAGATTTTTAGATTTATGTTCTAAATATAATATTTTAATTATAGAAATATGAAATATTGGCAAAATGTTAATTATTCCTGGCCTATGAAACTGCCAGTATAATTGGCGGCGTAATGGATTCTAGAATCATTCAACTAATTTGTTCTAACCGACTGAGAACGAAACCTATAGTTTGTTTGAATCTATTTTTGTTGGAAAAATAGAGCAAAACTGTAAAAAATGACAACTTGTTGTTTATTGAACTGTTGTATAAAATTAATATCGCATTTTGCAATCGTGCTGATATAGCCTCTGGAAAATAGCACTCTTGGTCGTATGATATTGCTTAACTCATAATTTCCTCTTTAATTACTTTCAAACTAATGTTTATTTTATTTTTTGTTCGTTATTAGCCTATTTTTAATGAAAATACAACAACTATAAAATAGTACAATAAAAAAACTTGCGTATATTAAACTTTTGTTAAAAAAACGAATAAGACGGATGACATAAAATAGCTATACCCAAATTATAACAAATAAATAAAAGATATTTGGAAATTCCCCTTGTAAAACGGGGAACCCTCAGTTTGTGCTTTGTGTTTTTTGTTATTAACAAAAGTGATCTTGCACTTGTGCCTCCGCTATCGTCCTGTCAATCATCTCGCTCGCGCCTATGATTACAGTTACAGTAAAATTTAAATTCACCATCATCGGTTCCCATCCACAGCCGATCTGCATCGAGAACCGGTTCCTACTTGGAATCGTTATAAAAATTCAGATTCTTTTCTTTCTTTTCGTTTCTTTATTGGAAACCGATCATAATGTTAATGTTTGTCAATTTGTGACAGTTTTTTTTTTTGTTAACATTGTTAATAATTATATATATATATATATATATTATATATATATTAACGCCAAAATTGTTCCTGCATACCCCTCTGGCACTGGGTAGGTGTGCCTCTGCTTGCGTGGCTGCATTAGTGGATAATGAAGAGGCTGGCGAACGACTGACAGCGGTTCCACTCACAGTGTGGATGAATCGCGTTTGTGTCTAAAACCCAGGATTTATTGAAGAGAACTTATGCAACGCAGAAACTGTTACAAAACTTACAAAGCAAAAACAAACACTTTACTTTTCACTTACTGTATGCGATCTCACTGTTTGAAGTGCGCCAGTCAGATGAAAATGCGCGCTGTCATGAATAATCAAGCACGTGCTGTCATGAATTAAGCAACGCATCTTCTCAAGGACACGCAGACTCCTCAATAATTATGAGACACAGATGAGTCATCAGCGTACTATAGTAAAAGAAAACTTCACAACCTATGAAGTTGACATGAAGACTAATTTAAACCCGGAAGTTGAAAATAGAGCCAAAAGGTTTAAAATTAACTAGTTTTCTCCCACATTCAAAATGAACAGATGGTAAAATTGTGTTCTATGATGTTAAACATGCATAATAACTCTGTTAAAATCTCAGAAAATTTGGTTTGGGGTTTCATGACCCTTTAAGAGAATCCTTTAACAGCCTCACAGAACATCCAACCACAGGACACGGCACATGTCGCACAAGTTGATCCCAGTCTGAAAGACTAATTTTCTTTTTTTCCCCCTCTTTTCTTTTTTAACTGTAGCTTCCAAATTCTTGTGGTTTAATATTTGCGACCATTTTAATCATGGTTAGTTGTAAAATTGGGTAATCGCAACATCCCCAATGATATTATATATATATATATATATATATATATATTCAACATTTTAAGTGTTTTACAGATTTTAGTATAGGCCTGTTTATTTCAAGAAAGACATGGCAGTGTCCACTTAGATGGTTATCGTTGAACTCTCTCTCTGACTTGTGGTAGTGGGATTTATCCCCTGACCGAGTCTCTTGCCAATTTTACCTGATGTGCCCTGAGAGGTTGAGGTTTTGAGGAGCCCCATTTACTATTGTGTGCAACTTTTCCATGGTGGCCTGAGGAACTGTCAGGTCTCTTATCAGCCAAAGGAGAGCTGAATCCCATTACAGCCGTCAGTCAGGCAGACACAAAATCCATTACGTGATCAGAGAGATCAATTGCAAAAGGTTACATTTTTGATGTCTGCATTTAAAGTAGCTGAGGGGATGATGGATGTTTTTCAGCTACTTAGGTTTCCAGGAAGTCGACTGAAATTCCCTCTCAGGTTTAACCAGTGTCGATATGAACTGTGCAACATAAAGCATCAGAAGCACAGAATGCCTCGGGATGTTGAGGAAGTCTGGTTAAGAGTAGTCAAATCGAATACTCCATTAGAACCAACTGAACTAAAACATTTACAGTAGAAAACACTCAGTGCGTTTACATGGAGCACTGTAATCGGTTTAAAAGTCCAATCCGAATGAAAATGCACCATATAAACACCTCAATCGGAATAAAAATGGCCAAACCGAATGAAATTGTAATCGGTTTGAGAGGGGTGGGATAAACCTTTTCATGAACCGATCAAACGAAAAATTCCACCATGTAAACGACCTGATCCGATTACTTTGAGTGCACGTCTTTCTGTGACGTGATATACAGCGCGCGCCTCCACATGAAGAGCGCGCGCCGCGCTCACACCAGGTTAATGTTGACAAGAGAGGAAAGTTCATTTTTCTGAGGTATTAAACTTTTTTTTCCGTAACATGTTATGAACATGATGATGGAATAATGACACAGA